>NC_064615.1:771714043-772020543 GCF_023898315.1 Schistocerca nitens
GCATTTCTGAAGATGCGTGAGTTTATTTGGCGCCGTGATTTCTCTACCGAAGTCACGATGATGCACGGAATAACTGGACTTGCGAACGTAGAGGTTGGGATCCCAATCAGTGTAGAGATGTGCAGAAGTGGAAACGATCTCTTCACAGAATGGGGTGGCACCGTCGTTTCGGGCTGTATGACAACAGTAATTGGCAGAGGGCAGATTCTCTGCAGCTTTTAGGTATCATTAGAGCTCCGGCTCTTTCTTTGGGTGACGATGTAACTTCCCTTAGAGTTAGTTTAATTCTTGACCTGCAACATCAGGGCACTCCATATGGTGAAAGGTGTGCCGAACCGGACTTTGAATGTGGATCCTTATCTTTGGCGGGCAATGCGCTAACGACTGCGCTAGCGGACGTGAGTCATAGATCAACTAAAAGCTTGGATTTGTCACGGATTCCTACTGCCTACTTCCAGTTTGTTGGTAATATCTGATGTAACTCGTGATACTTTAAAACGCGTGTTTCGTTGTGATAAAACTCTTTAGTATGCGAGGATCGCGATCAATGAAACCGGCTGCCTTTGTCCCCCTTCAGGGCCGCGGTGTATGTACTATTTTCTGAAGAAGTCTGTCATGGTTTTCTCACAGTTAAGCGATTGATGATATAAAAAGAAGGCCAGAAGTTATCGGTATGACTCGAAGATGCTGTAAGGCTATTTCTTTTTCCGCTTACATGTTGCGCAATAATGTAACTCATTGTCAGTTTGATCTGCGGAATATATGTGTTTATATACCTCTTTAAAGCAATGTTGATATGGGTGATTCATTGAAAGTGGTCTGTTGGATGCGGGTAAGTTAGACTTTGAGGAAAGAAAAGGCTACAGAGAGGAAGCTCGGACGTTAGACTTAATAATGATACAGTGGGTAAACCCAGTAAGTATACTTTCATGGACTTTGTCCACTTAGAGAAAAAGTTGTACAATGGAAAGACGTTCAATGTGTTTTTACATGCTCAGAAAAATGTGTATACTTTATTGATATACGTGAATAAAATACCACATTTACAAGACTCAAGAGGGGACAAAAGAATAGGAGACCCACAGAGAAGTGCTCGGGATTAAAAATAATTTAAGGCAAAGATGCAGTCTTTCTCAACTATTGTTCAATCTATAGATCGCAGAAGTAATCGAGGAAATTAATCGAAGTTTCAGAAATGGCTTAAAATTCGTGGTGAAAGGGTATCAGTGTTAATATTTGCTGACAACGCTATTGTCTGTGAAAGTAGGGCCGGCCGTGGTGGCTTAGCGGTTCTAGGCGCTACAGTCTGGAACCGCGCGACCGCTACGGTCGCAGGTTCGAATCCTGCCTCGGGTATGGATGTGTGTGATGTCCTTAGGTTAGTTAGGTTTAAGTAGTCCTAAGTTCTAGGGGACTGATAACCTCAGAAGTTAAGTCCCATAGTCCTCAGAGCCATTTGAACCATTTTGTGAAAGTAGGGAAGAATAAGACCTACTGAGTGCAAGGAACAGTATATTGAGCCCAGAACATGGGTTGAGAAAAATCCAAAGAAAAGCGAAATAACTGAAGATCAGCAGAAATGAAATTAGTACCAAACAGCTTGAAAATTGGGCGCCATGTGGTAGACAAAGTGTGCATATTCTACCCTGGAAGCAAAATAAGCATGGGGGGGGGGGGGGGCGGGGGAAGAAGAAAATTAGAAGCAGATTAGCACAGACATAGACAAAATACCTGGCCGAATGTAATCTACTAGTATCAAACTTTGGCCTTAATTTAAGAAATAGTTTTCTTCGAATTTGGTTCAGGAGCACAGCAGCGTAGGTAAGTAGATCTTCTTGGACTGTGGGAAGATCGGAAAAGAAGACTGTCTTTGCGTTTATAGTGTGGTGCTATAGAATAATATTGAAAGTTAGGTAAACTGATAAGATGGGAAATGAGGAAAATCTTCGCAGAATTTGCGAGAAAAGCAACATGTCTAATACGCTGACTAGAAGAATAGGCTGGTAGAATGTATCTTAAGACGATAGAAAGCAGCTTTCATAATATCAGAGGCAGCCATCGAGGGCAACAAATATAAGGGAAGACAGAAACAGGAATATATACAACAAAACCTCAAGGACGTCAAATGTAATTGCTACCCTGAGATGAAAAGATGGGCGCAGGATAGGAAGTCGTGGCAGGCCACATCAAACTTGTGATGACGCAAGAACTAAAATAAAATACAAATTTGGTGTCATGGAGACATTGCAGTTTCCGTTGCATACGAGACATGTGCATGTTAGATAGGAGCGAAAATATTACTGCATCCTGCCTCGGCTCCCTGAGGACTGTGCGACTGCCACAAAGCCTAATGCGTGCCGAGCAGGGCGTTCATATCGCACTGAGCTGCACTGTTGACTGCATTAAGCGTGCCCTATCTTTCCACTGGCCGAGTTGTGCTTCGGGCTACGCTGCTCTACCGTCGATCGAAGTTTTCCAGAAGCAGGTATTTTCTTTTGTGGCTCGCTACACAGTGTGTCTCGGGGTCGGAGGGGAGGTACAATGCATACTCAGGGGTTACAGAAATGTTCATCTGTAGAAGCGCGGCTCGTGACTATGTAGTGTATTTCGCGTGGTTCCTGTGAGAAACACGTGTAAATATTTATTATGGTTATTTTAATTAATGTGTTAGTTGTCTTTATGTATTAATTTATTCGTAGACTTACGCAACCAGCCACTACCGTCAACGGCCGCGGAGTTCACAAGATCCAACATGCATAAAATAACATTTATTCACTTATTTATCGGGTTACAAATTTGCAACGCTTCGTAATACATTTTGAATAATTCACAATAAATATATCATAGTTCACAGTTTTAAACAGCTTATAATATATTTTCGATACGTCCTCCTCTAATCTCGGTGCACTTTATTACTCGCAGATGGTGTCGCGTTCCTTGTCCTGGTGCATCTGTATTGCTTTATGAGGACACCCGTGTTCCTTACGTAGACTTACTCGATATGTTGTATGCAGATTTTATCTGTAAACTTCTGGCTTTAGTCAGTACCAATCAGCAATTTTCATAACTTGAGAATGGTAATATCACGACCGATCCACTAAGTAGGGAAGTCGCGGTTGATAATGTTGCCTTTCATGTCCTCCGTTCTATAGCCATTACCAGCCAATACTTCTTTATCATCTCGTCCATGACTACATTAAAAAATACCTTGTCTGATACCACTATTAACTGGTATACAGCTAGTTAACTTGAAAACAATTTTCACCGGGATGTAGTTCGTGGAATAAATATTTTCAACTGTTTTTATTAAGTTGAAGCAATGCCTCGATCGTACAGCAGGCTTATCACATCTGTTAACCAAAGCCTACCTAAAGACTTGAGTGAGTCAATGAAACAGAGGTGCCGGCCGAAGTGGCCGTGCGGTTAAAGGCGCTGCAGTCTGGAACCGCAAGACCGCTACGGTCGCAGGTTCGAATCCTGCCTCGGCCATGGATGTTTGTGATGTCCTTAGGTTTAACTAGTTCTAAGTTCTAGGGGACTAATAACCTCAGCAGTTGAGTCCCATAGTGCTCAGAGCCATTTGAACCATTTGAAACAGAGGTAAGTAGATCTGTTGTATTCAGTGGACCTTTCTTCAACCTGTCTAACAATGAGTACTGCTTCTGTGCATGACCTACCGGATCCTCAGCAAGGGTTGTGATTTTTTAAAATTTTATTTCAGTTATTTGTGTTACCTGTTTAAGAAATGAACTGAGTAGATTTGTTGTTATTGTGTTCAGTCCTAAGACTGGTTTGAAGCAGCTCTCCATGCTACTCTATTCTGTGCAAGACTATTCATCTCAGAGTAATTACTGCAACCTACATCCTTCCGAATCTGCTTACTCTATCCATCTCTTGGTCTCCCTCTACCATTTTTATCCCCACACAGTTCCCTCCAGTACTAAATTGGTGATATCTTGATGTCGCAGAATGTGTCCTATCAACTGATCTTCTAGTCAGGTTGTGCCTCAAATTTATTTTCTCCCCAATTCTTTTCAGTACCTCCTCATTAGTTATATGATCTACTTATCTTCAGCATTCTTCTGTAGCACCACATTTCCAAAGCTTCTGTTCTTATCTAATCTGTTTATCGTCCATGTTTCACTTCCATACATGGCTACTAAACTAAACTCCGTCCGAACAGGCCTTGGGAGGCCCGACGGTACCCGGTACCGACCGGCCGCCGCGTCATCCTCAGCCCCTAGGCGTCACTTGATGCGGGTATGGAGGGTCATATGGTCAGCACATCGCTCTCCCGGCTGTATCTCAGTTTACTTCTCAATCAAGTAGCTCCTCAGTTTGCCTCACAGTGTCTGATTGCACCCCTTTTGCCAATAGCGCAGGGCAGTCCGGACGGTCACCCATCCAAGTGCTAATCCAGCCCGATAGCGCTTAACTTCGGTGATCTGACGGGAACCGGTGTTACCACTGCGACAAGGCCGTTGGCCCATACATGGTTACACCTATACAAATACTTTCAGAATAGACTTCCTGGCTCTTAAATCTATACTCGATGTTAACAAATTTCTCTTCTTCAGAAACGCTCTTCTCGCCTAGCCACTCCCTCAGCAACAACTGATTTAATTCGGCTACTGTCCGTTATTCTTGTTTTGCGTATATTGACGCTCATCTTATATCCTCCTTTCAAGACACTGTCCATTCCGTTCAACTGCTCTTCCAATTCCTTTGCTGTTTATGACAGAATTACAATGTCATCGGCAAACCTCAAAGTTTTTTATTTCTTCTCCCAGAACTTTAATTCCTACTCCAATTTTTTCTTTGGTTTCCTTTACTGCTTGCTCAGTATACAGATTGAATAACATCGGGGCTAGGCTATAACCATGGCCCATCCCGTATCAACCACTACTTCCCTTTCAAGCCCCTCGACTCTCATAACTGCCGTCTGGTTTCTGTACAAGTTGTAAACAGCCTTTCACCCCCTTATTTTACCACTGCTAACTTCGGAATTTGAAAGAGAGTACTTCAGTCAGCATTGTCAGAAGTTTTGTCGAAGTCTACAAATGCTATAAACATAGGTTTGCCTTGCCTTAACCTACCTTCCAAGATAAGTCGTAGGGTCGGTATTGCCTCGCGTGTTCCTACATTTCTCCGGAATCCAAACTGATCTTCCCCGAGGTAGGCTACTACTAGTTTTTCCATTCTTCTGTAAAAAAATCGTGTTAGTATTTTGCAACAATGACTCACTAAATTGGTATTTCGGTAGTATCCATACCTGTTAACACCTGCTTTCTTTGGAAGTGGGATTATTAGATTTATCACTCTGTAATTGGTTGGGACCTTCTTTTCTCCTTTCTTGAACATGAGAATAGTGATTGCAGTTCTTCATTCATTTGGAATTTTATTGCAAATTATGACATTATTAACTATATTAAGTGTTAGCATATATCTTCCATACTGTGAAATAATTAATTAATTAATTCATTTAAAAAATCGCTAGGTCAGAGTAGCTGGTCGGTACGATTCTCACTAGTGTACTTGTGAGCTACTAAATTAGACACACCAACTCAGTTCCGTGTACTGTCCTCTTGCACACAATAGCGGCCTCGACGGGTCGCGCAATGCACTACAAGAGAAGCAAAAGTGTTGGCGAACTGTGCTAGTCCATAGGGACTGAATTTCAGCTCATTAGTCAAGGAAATAAGTCGGATCTAGGTCCAAGATACGCTGCAAATTATGATTGTCGTTAGGTGGCCTAGGGTAGGAGGGGAGGGGGAATTGGTGCGTGAAAGTACCGTCAGTCCGTGATGTACTCCTCAAACATCTCGCTAGTGACGGAGTGGAGCCTACACTGTTGCTGCCAAGTCACTCACTGTCTGGTAGTCTCGACAGTGCGTGTCATTGCCAACCTTGATCTTGCTTCCCAATTGTTTACGTGAAAACTCTTCAAGTTTTCTATATCTTTACACTTCACGTCTACGTATTTGCAGCCCTCTGTCGCTAGAGGACCGACTTGTATCATATAACATGGCGGTGCAACGTAGAACACCGTGCTGCAATAGACTTTCGTGTTCGAAAGAGTTCGTTCACACATGAGCACCCTCTCCTTCAGCACGACAATACCAGGTCACACACGAGCGTTGCGACGTCTCCAGCAATCCGACGCCTTGGGTTCACTGTCATCGATTATCCGCCAAACAGTTCCCACTTGGCCCCATCCGATTTTCATCTGTTTCCAAAAGTTAAAGAACACCTTCGAGTATCTCACTTTGATAGTGATGAAGTGGTGAAAGCAGAGGTGAGGTGATGGCTCCGTTAACAAACACTCTACAGTGACGGAATCAACAAACTGGTCTCTTATTGGGAGAAATGTGTTGATCGCCAGGGTGACTTTGTTGACAAATAAATATCTAAACACGAAGAATTAAGATGCAGAATGTTAATGACATTTGTTTTAATTAAAAAGCTTTACGAGTTTTCACATAAAAAATTCGGAGGCATTAGTTTTGAGCGCGCTCTCGTAGTTGAACGACTAATAATTGTTATTCCGAAGCGTAAGTCTATTCCTACTTAATTCCCGCTGGATGACACTAAACAGACTCAGAAGGATGTAGGTTGCAGTAGGTACTGGGAGATGAAGAAGCTTGCACAGGATAGAGTAGCATGGAGAGCTGCATCAAACCAGGTTCTGGACTGAAGACCACAAAAAAAAAAAAATGCAAGGATGACGATACGAAACCTCACTCGCAGCAGTATAGCTCGTCCGTGCTACTGGACACCAAACGAAAAACCTATTAGAAAACGCAAACAGAAAATGGATTGTCAACAGTAGGTTCAAACTAACACGTTATAAATGAGTGAAGACTTGTTAATTTAATTTGCTATTAATACTTATTTATCGTTACCGCGCAAATATTAACGCGCCGTTACCATGGCGTCTGTGGAAATCGGCGAGGCCCCGCGGCCCCGAACCGAATCCACCCGATGGATTAAAAAGACGACGAGGGCCGGTGTGCCGGCTACCCTCTATGTCATTCTTAGGCGGCTTCCTACATCCGACTAAGCGAACACAGGGCTGGTATCCAAGCCACGCCACAGTCACGCGTAAGACCAGAAAAAAAAGAGAAGAAACAGTAATAACTTTTTTATCGTAGCGCAGTGGTTGCAGATAACAAGCCTCGAGTCAGTGCCCCAACTAACAGTATAGAAAACTATTACAATGACGAGAACAGCCAAAACTGCGTACTGCTTTCTAGTACGTCCAGGCAAGAGGGTTTATTAGCGAAATCTAGTAATAAAACAAGCGCTGGGGGACAGCTTCACTCCAGCGGTTTAATATCTTCATCGAGAAGTATTACACTCATTATGAGATGAAGTAATCAAGCACAACGCAGATAAATTTAGATCCCAATTGAAATGGATACTACAACCAGCGACTGAAACGTACCCTATGTTTATCGTAGCTTCTAATTTCTATAATTCATTGCCATCTTCCAGACCCACAATTTTTATGTTACAGGTACTCGGCACTACTACACTACTGGCCATTAAAATTGCTACACCAAGAAGAAATGCAGATGATAAACGGGTATACGTTGGACAAATATATTATACTAGAACTGACATGTGATTACATTTTCACGCAATTTGGGTGCATAGATCCTGAGAAATCTGTAACCTGAACAACCACCTCTGGCCGTAATAACGGCCTTGATACCTCTGGGCATTGAGTCAAACAGAGCTTGGATGGTGTGTACAGGTACAGCTGCCCATGCAGCTTCAACACGATATCACAGTTCATCAAGAGTAGTGCTGGCGTATTGTGACGAGCCAGTCGCTCGGCTACCATTGACCAGACGTTTTCAATTGGTGAGAGATCTGGAGAATGTGCCGGCCAGGGCAGCAGTCGAACAGTTTCTGTATCCATGGAGGCCGGTACAGGACGTGCTACATGCGGTCGTGCATTATCCTCCTGAAATGTAGGGTTTCGCAGGGATTGAATGAAGGGTAGAGCCAAGGGTCGTAACACATCTGAATTGTAACGTCCACTGTTCAAAGTGCCGTCAATGCGAACAAGAGGTGACCGAGACGTGTAACCAATGGCACCCCATACCATCACGCCAGGTGATACGCCAGTATGGCGATGACGAATACACGCTTCCAATGTGCGTTCACCGCGATATCGCCAAACACGGATGCGACCATCATGATCCTGTAAAAGAGAACCTGGATTCATCCGAAAAACTGACGTTTTGCCATTCGTGCGTCCAGGTTCGTCGTTGAGTACACCATCGCAGGCTCTCCTGTCTGTGATGCACCGTCAGTGGTAACCGCAAGCATGGTCTCCGAGCTGATAGTCCATGCTGCTGCAAACGTCGTCGAACTGTTGGTACAGACGGTTGTTGTCTTGCAAACGTCCCCATCTGCTGACTCAGGGATCGAGACGTGGCTGCACGATCCGTTACAGCCATGCGGATAAGATGCCTGTCATCTCGACTGCTAGTGATACGAGGCCGTTGGGATCCAGTACGGCGTTCCGTATTACCCTCTTGAACCCACCGATTCCATATTCTGCTAACAGTTATTGGATCTCGACCAACGCGAGTAGCAGTGTAGCGATACGGTAAACCGCGATCGCGATAGGCTACAATCCGATCTTTATCGAAGTCGGAAACGTGATGGTACGCATTTCTCCTCCTTACACGAGGCATCACAACAACGTTTCACCAGGCAACGCCGGTCAACTGCTGCTTGTCTATGAGAAATCGGTTAGAAACTTTCCTCATGTCAGCACGTTGTAGGTGTCGCCAGCGGCGCCAACCTTGTGTGAATTCTCTGAAAAGCTAATCATTTGGATATCATAGGATCTTATTCCTGTTGATTAAATTTCGCGTCTTTAGCACGCTATGTTCGTGGTGTAGCAATTTTAATTGCCAGTAGTGTACTTGATTTCTCGAAAGTTAGCTGGGAAATTTGGAAACTGATGTAAGTAAAAAAATACAAACGCTTCCACTAAATTCCTTTTTTGGGGGTAGGGGCGGGGAAGAGAGAGCGGAGGGTGACATGACTCCCACGATCCTCCACCCCCCAACTTGCACCTCCTTTCTCCCCTGCAGATCCGCGCTTGTGTAAGTGCTGCTCTGAGACGAAGAGGTTGGACCAAAAGAGGAAGTCGTGGCGAGCTGCATCAAACCAGTCTGAAGTCCCGTGACAAAAAAAGGCGTGTTAAGTGTAGGTGCAGCGTCTCGCGCGGTGGGTCCTGGAGAGGCGGCCGGCCGTCCGCTCTTCGTGACACACAAACGGCGCCGTCCAGATTGGCGGCTTCCTGCCCGCTGACTGGAATGCAGCTGCTGCCCCACTTGATAAGCCAGCCCCTCCCCCTCCTCGCCTTGCCGACGCCTCCGGCTCCGCGTCTGCGGAAAGGCAGGCAAGGCGGGAGCTCCATTGTCTGCGTGGCGCGGCGCGGCGCGGCGTCGCGAGCCGCCCACCGTATCTCGCCGCCTGCCCGCTGTCCGCGCTTCCTGCTACAAGGCGCCGCGCTTAGCGTTGGAACTGAACTCAACATTCCAATATTTTTCAGTTTTATCTTATTGGCCTCTGTGTATACCAATGCAGCCAGTTGAAATTTACGAAGCTGCCTTCCCACAACGTAATTTAAAACGTACATTTCACTGCCATTAACGACAACACTTAAATAAGTAAAATAAAAATATGGCATTTCAGTCTTTGATCACTATTTTTTATTTTCTACAACTGGTTTCAGGCTACCTGGCCATCTTCCGATCTGTTACATAAAGTAACTGCAATATATGGTATGCTGGCATTTAATACATTCCAAAATTTCTTTTTGTAAACTAAGGAAGTTCTATCAATAACTATATCTCTCTTGTTAATTATATTTTAACTTTATCTAACAGATCGGAAGATGGACAGCTATCCTGAAACCGGTTATCGAAAATAAAAAATAGCAATGAAAGACTGAAATGCCATATTTTTATTCAAAGAACGATGGCGGCAATCCCAATAAGGCAATCATGTCTTGTTTTGATAAACTTAAATAACTACAGTGACCAAAATGTGTGCAGATATTACGTTAACAACCGGGTGCGTGAGCGCACGCGAGCGCGCTTAGCCGCACCCCCCCACCCCCTCACACACACACGCACACGCACGCACAGATTTATTATTATGGTTATCCATTATGGGTATTCTAGATGCGATTTGCTATTGAATATAAATACAGAAAACTGCCACCAGTCACTATGAACATATTAGGTTACCAGCTGTTCGCAATCTTGCGTTGATGTGGCTCTGCTTAAATGGAAAAGAAACCAAAAAAAGAAAAACCACGCACGGGAATTGGCTATTACGCCCTAATCTTCTCCATTCCCCTGCTTGTCTCCATATCCACCTCTCCCTCTCTTTGTCCATCTCCGCATCCTTCCCCCTTCTCTATCCATCTCGTTCTCCCTCCTCTCTCACCAGTTCCTCCATGGCGTTTTCTACGTCCATTTCCTGCCACCCCTCTGCCCACCTCCTCTTCCAACCGGTATCAGACCTTGACCGTTGTCTCTTGTTATTGCGTCTCCAGATAAACCAATAAGCCATAAATACAATTTTCCTATTTGCTAACAACTTTTGAAAATACAGGGTGGTGCAGTTGAAAGTAACCCACCTCCTGTTTGAGGGCGAATGCGAGATTTCGACTTCAGAAATAAACAGCTACAACAATGGTCAGTTTTACACGATAATCTAGTGTTAGCATTCTTCTATCAGCATTCATCTACATAGATACTCCGGAAGCCACTGTACGGTGCCTGGCGGAGGGTGCCCTGTACCACTATTTTTCATTTCCCCTCCTGTTCAACTCGTAAATAGAGCGAGGGGAAAACGACTGTCTGTACACCTCCGTATGAGCCCTAATTTCTCGAATCTCATCTTCGTGGTCCTTACGCGCGACGTATGCTGGCGGTAACAGAGTCGTTCGGCAACCAGCTTCAAATGCCGGTTTTCTAAATTTTCTCGATAGTATTTCTCGAAAAGAACGTCGTCTTCCCTCTATGGATTCCCATTTGAGTTCCCGAAGCATCTCTGTAACACTTACGTGTTGTTCGGAACTACCGGTAACAGGCTGCTACGGTCGCAGGTTCGCACCCTGCCTCGGGCATGGGTGTGTTTGATGTCCGTAGGTTAGTTAGGTTTAAGTAGTTCTAAGTCTAGGGGACTTATGACCTCAGATGTTAAGTCCCATAGTGCTTAGAGCCATTTGAATCATTTGAACAACTCTGACAGCCCGCCTCTGAATTGCTTCGATGGTACGACGCTTCGACCTGGTACGGACCACAAACATTCGAACAGAACTCAAGAATAAGGTAGCACCAGTGCCCTATATGCGATCTCCTTTACAGGTGAACCACACTTTCCTAAAATTCTGCCAATAAACCGAAGTCGACTATTCGCCACAGTCCTCACTTCCTCATTCCATTTCATATCGTTTTGCGGCGTTACGCCCAGGCACTTAAACGACTTGACTGTGTCAAGCAGGATACTAGTAATACTGTGTCCGAACATTACAGGTTTGATCTTCCTACTCATCCGCACTAACTTACATTTTTCCACATTTAGGACTAGCTGCCATTGATCGCACCAACTGGAAAGTTTATCTACGTCATCTTGTATCTTCCTACAGTCACTCAATTTCAACACCTTGCCGTACACCACGGCATCACCAGCAACCAACCGCAGATTGCTGCCCACCCTGTCCGCCAAATCATATATGCAAATAGAGAACAACAGCGGTCCTATCACACAGTCTCTGATCAACACTCGCCATCGAGTTCTGGGTTCTATTATTTGTCTTCGAGCCACTCACATATCTGTCAACTTATTCCATGTGCTCGTACCTTCTTTAACAGCCTGCATTTCAGTTTACTTCATCAGTCAAGTTAGACGTTTTTCTTTTCGGTCTGCGAAATAACTTTCTCGATAGGAGAAAGAATTGAAATTATGGAAACATATGTGAAAACAGGTTCGATTAAGGAAACTCGCGAAATTTTCAGAGTCAAGTATCTGATAGCGAACTACAAGCAAAGAGAGCAATAGAGAGACTGTATAAAAACCGACGCACCTACGTATCTGTGTAACACGTAAAAAGACAGAGAATTCCTTCAGCTCGCACACCACAAGTTATTGCAGACTTTAGCTGAAGAATTATTAAGAGCCCACGGAAGTCTACACGTAAATTGGCCCAAGAGGTCCTTGTAAGTAGGAGGAGTTGCCAGCAGATATTGAAAAGTCTTAATTTGAAGCCGTATCGTGTGACGACTGTGCGCAGCTACGGGAAGATGACAGCCAGAAACGTGTAGATTACTGCACGTGGCTTTTGAATAACATCAACGACGGTTTGTTAGAACCCTTCCATTACATCCTGAGTAATGAAACATGGTTTCATCTTTGCTGTCATGTGAATTCACAGAGCACGAAGTGCCGGGCAACGGAAAGCTCTAACATTGTTTGTTACCAACCACTCCATGATGGAAAAATCGGCGTTAGTGTGGTGTAACAGGAACGCGCATCATTACACCGGTATTTTTTGACACAGCCCTCTACATGGTTTCATATATGAAAATTTTTAAACGTTTTGCGCTCAACTCATTGAATATGAAACATAATAATGCTTCTTCCAGCAAATGGGGCAACATGCCCACGTCTAAGGTATCCCTGGAACGAGCCCATGATGTCTTCACTGGGGGAAGGTCTGTCAGCAAACATTAATGACCACCACGTTCGAGGGATCTAACAACATGCGATTTTTTCCTATCGTGAGACTTGGAGAGCAGGGTCTATGAAATAAATCCACACACAATATGGGAACTGAAAGACAACAGCAGTCGTGAAGTTGCCGCCATCGATATCCAAACTGTAGCTGGGTGTATCTGAAAATCCCTAGACGTGCACAGCTGTGTAGCTATTGATATTGTATGGAGTCACTTTCAACATTTTTTACAAATGTATTTTTTTACTAAATTTATCATTGCAAATAAATGGTAAGTCCATTTCAGCTCTTCGTTTCTGTACTTTTATCTAATAGGTACAAAAAAACGCGCGTATTCGAATGCAACGTTTTGTCGTAATTTCGGAGCAATTGGTGAAGAACTTTCAGTGATTTAAGATTTGGAACAAACGGACATTTATATATAGATATGTATAGATTTACCTATGATTATTACTTATATATTTACATATTATATGTGGCACTTTAGAAGCTACATAAAAAGGCGCATATACCAATGCAACGTGTTTCCAAATTTCAAAGCAATCTCTGAAAAACTTTCGGAGATTCACGGTTTTTGTACAAATCAACATTTACATTCTCATTTATGTAGATTCACATAAACTAGTTGTCGTGCCTTTTCAGGCTCGTTTTCTTAGGGGGAGGGACAAATCATAGTTTCGTAGCGTCATGCTAGGACTCGACCGTAAGATCTCAGTATATTCATTATGGGTGACCAACTGCAATTGCGATTTCAATTGATATTTGGATATAAATATGCAACCAGTCTCTTTTTATGATCTTTGATAAAATTTACTGTGAGATTAAGTAGTTTTAGAGCCACTCAAGGCTCATCATCAGATGTTCTGATGTGCAATGTGGGACGCAAAACTGGACTTGTTTAAGATTTTGAGACGAAAGGTATCCACTTTTTCTTTGTAATGGATCGCAAAATTTCTCCCTGTTTCTCCTACATGAGACAAGAACAGGAGCATGTGAGTTTGTATGTGCCAGACTTTTGATGTTACTCTCCAGTGGTTTTATTATCGTGAACAATTTTATTTTGTAGTTTGAGGAAGGATATTTTTATATTATGTGGTCTGAAAATAATTGCTGTTTTATATGACAGATTGACAAGGAATGGAAGACTGGCAAATTTTTGCATTTCTCTGGTCCCGCAGTTGTATACTGAAACTATACAAACTTTTCCTTCATGTTATAACCATGTGTCCATCATTTGGCATGACTGAGGTTACTGTTGCTTATCTCTCGCCAATTACTATCAAAATAATAATCTACCGTGGTTTCTGGGTGGTATAACGCTCACGTAAAGCGGAGATTACTTGGGCACTGGTGTGGCTTTTTAATGTGACCTTTCCTCTGCATGCCTTGGAAGCAAAATGGAAAAAAAGTCAGAACGTACGGACGCGCAACTCCGTGGTTCAAATGGCTCTGAGCACTATGGGACTGAACTTCTGAGGTCATCAGTCCCCTAGAACTTAGAACTACTTAAACCTAACTAACCTAAGGACATCACACACATCCATGCCCGGGGTAGGATTCGAACTTGCGACCGTAGCGGCCGCGCGGTTCCAGACTGAAGCGCCTAGAACCGCTCGGCCACACAACCTGGCGCTGAACCCTTAACTCCAGTAAAAATACTAGAATGTAGCTCGATGAAAACATCGTTTGGTTGTTGTCCTGTGGCCAAATTAAAAATTTTGTCAGAAATAAACTATTTGCAGCTGTATGCATTTTTTGTCAGTTTTCCTGTACGTGCTTCATTAGTATCCTATAATTATTATAATAGCAGTGGTGAATGCTCGTATTGTAATTACTCTAGCTATTATGTTTCTGGGTTACTCGGTCATCGGCTACTTTCTAGTCCACTTGCTGATCACGTGTGTAGCTTGTTTTGCGCATGTAAAAACACCTATTTACTCAAGTGCCAATCAGTGAGAACGGTAGCGAATGTTATCCAATTCAATTCCTGAAACAATTCTGAAATTTTTTTGTTTGTTTGAAGCATGAGAGCACTTGGAATGTACAACATCCTGACTATTAAAAAAACTAAGTACTGATATGCAGATAGTATAACTGTTGACAGATGCTAAGTGAAAATAGAAAATCAAGAAAATATACAGGCTGTAGTGAAGATAGTGAGCAATAATAAAAAGCACTGAAGCTCAAATAGTTATAGGTACAGAAAGCTGGCTAAAGCCGGAAATAAGTTCATCCGAAATTTTTTCAAACGATCTAACAGTGTTCAGAAAGGATGGATTAAATACAGCTGGTGGTGTGGAGTATTTACCGCTGTCAGAAGTAGTTTGCCTTGAAGTGAAATTGAAGTAGATAGTTCGTGCGAAATAGTATGTGTAGAGATTATACTTGGCAATCGGACTAAACTATTAATTGGATTGTTTTACCGACACCCCGACTCAGAAGATATAGTTGCTGAACAGTTCAAAGAAAACTTGAGTCTCATTTCAAATGGGTACCCCACTCATACAATTATAGTCGGTGGCGACTTCAATCTGCCCTCGATATGCTGGAAAAATTATACGTTTAAAGCTGGCGGCAGGTATAAAACGTCATCCGAAATTATACTGAATGCTTTCTCAGAAAATTATTTTGAACAATTAGTTCATGAGCCTGCTCGAAGCGTAAATGGATGCGAAAGCATACTTGTCCTCTTAGCAACAAATAATCGTGGATAAATAGGAAGTATCATGACGAATACAGGGATTAGCGACCACAAGGCAGTTGCTGCTAGGCTGAATACCGTAACACCCACAACCATCAAAAAGAAACGCAAAGTACATCTATTTCTAAAAAAGCTGATAAAAATGCTCTTAACGCCTTTTTAAGAGCCAGTCTCCACTCCTTCCGATCTGATCACGTAAGCGTAGAAAAGATGTGAAATGATTTCAAAGAGTTAGTATCGACGGCAGTTGAGAGATATATACCACATTAATTAATAAGTGATGGCACTGATTCCCCATGGTACACAAAACAGGTCAGATCTCTGTTGCAGAAGCAACGAGAAAAGCATGCCAAATTTAAAAGAACGCAAAATTCCGAAGATTGGCAAAGTTTCGCAGAAGTTCGAAATATAGCGCGTGCTTCAATGCGAGACGCTTTTAATAATTTCCACTACGATGTCTCGGAATATGGTCATATATAAAGCACACCAGTAGTAGCAAGACGCAGTCAATACCTTCACTGCGCGATAACAACGGTTAAGTCTCTGATGACAATGCCACCAAAGCAGAGTTATTAACACGGCTTTACTAAACTCCTTCACCAAAGAAGACGAAGTAAATATTCCTGAATTCCAATCAAGAAGAACTGCGAAGATGAGAAACATAGTAGACATCCTCGGTGTAGCACAGCAGCTTAAATCACTTAACAAAGGCAAGGCTTCCGGTCCAGACGGTATGGTTCAAACGGCTCTGAGCACTATGAGACTCAACATCTGAGGTCATCAGTCCCCTAGAACTTAGAAGTACGTAAACCTATCTAACCTACGGACATCACCCACATCAATGCCCGAGGCAGGACTCGAACCTGCGACCGTAGCAGTAGCGCGGTTCCGGACTGAAGCGCCTAGAACCGCTCGGCTAGAGCGGCCGGCTCCAGACGGTATCCCAGTCAGGTTCCTTTAAGAGTATGCAGATGCAATAGCTCCATATTTTACAATTATATACAACCGCTCGCTCACAGAAAGTTCCGTACCTAAAGACTGGAAAGTCACACCAATATCCAAAAAGGGAAATAGCAGTAATCCGCTGAATTACAGGCCCATATCACTAACGTCGATTTGCAGTAGGGTTTTGGAACGTATACTGTATTAGAACATTATGAAGTACCTCGAAGAAAACGATTTATTGACACATAGTCAGCACAGATTCAGAAAATATCGTTCTTGCGGAACACAACTAGCTCTTTATACTCATGAAGTAATGAGTGCTATCGACAGGGGATGTCGAATTGACTCCATATTTTTAGAATTTCAGAAGGCTTTCGACACCATTCCTCACAAGCGTCTTCTCACCTCACTGTGTGCGTATGGAATATCGCCTCAGTTGTGCGACTAGATTCGTGATTCCCTGTGAGAAAGGTTACAGTTCGTAGTAATAGACGAAAAGCCTTCGAGTAAAACAGAAGTAGTATTCGGCGTTCCCCAAGGAAGTTTTATACGCCCTATATTGTTCCTCATATGTATTAGCGACGTAGGAGACAATCTGAGTAGCCCTCTTAGATTATTTGCAGATGATGCTGTCATTTACCGTCTTGTAAAGTCATCAGATGATCAAAACGACTTGAAAAATGATTTAGATAAGATATCTGTATGATGCGAAAAGTGGCAGTTGACCCTGAATAAGGAAAAGTGTGAAGTTATTCACATGAGTACCAAAAGAATTCAGTTAAATTTCGATTAAGCGATAAGTCACACAAATCTGAAATCTGTAAATTCAACTACATACTTAGAGATTACAATTACAAATACCCTGAATTGGAACGATCACATAGATGATGTTGTGGGTAGAGCAAACAAAAGACTGCGATTCATTGACAGAACATTTAGAAGGTGCAACAGATCTACTAAAGAGACTGCTTACACTACACTTGTCCGCCCTATTCTGGAGTATTGCTGTGTGGTGTTGGATCCGTATCAGTGAGACTGACTGATGATATTGAAAACGTTCAAAGAAGGGCGGCTCGTTTTGTATTATCGCGAAATAGGAGAGCTAGTGCCACAAACATAATACGTGAACTGGGGTGGCAATCATTAAAACAAAGGCGTTTTTCGTTGCGACGGGATCTTATGAAATTTCAATCATCAGTTTTCTCCTCCGATTACGAAAACGTTCTGTTGGCACCCACCTACATAGGGAGAAAAGATCATCACGACAAAATAAGAGAAATCAGGGCTCGCACAGAAAAATTTAAGTGCTCGTTTTCCCGCTCGCCGTTCGAGAGTGGAACGGTAGAGAGACAGTTTGAAGGTGGTTCATTGAACCCTCTGCCAGGCACTTAATTGTGAATAGCAGTGTAATCACGTAGATGTAGATGTAGAATAATTGGAGTCTGTTTTCTCATTAAAGAAGGAGAAAATACCGTTTATAGAATGGTCCTGAAATGATTAGTTTCCGAGTTTTAGAATATCCAGTGGTTTTACCCCGAGAAATTCTTGTCAGGTTTTCCCTACATTCGTGGGGAAGGGAGGCAGACTTTAATGCAGTATCAGCTGCTACACACGTGGGGACAGCCTTCGTACTCACGCACGAGATTGGCATGCCGACCTTTCGTCACGGCGCTGATGACCATGATGTTGAGCGCCCCTCACCTGAAATCATCATCATCATCACATCTAGTAAGGTTTAGATAGGCGAACTGCAGCAGTCCATGGTGAAGTGTGCTTCATGTATGATGTTGCTCCTTCACATTCCCAGTACGCGCGCCCAAAACTCATCCTAATGCGCAGTTGATAGGTGTAATTGGACTGATTTCTTCGCCGCCAGGTTCACCCATTTGACTCTCTCTCTGTGGGTTATAAATTATAGAGTGCAGCAATCAGTCGTCCTTTTTAGATTTTATTATGCAAATCCAGATTTCGGCTAGTAGATACCATTCTCAATGCGCTATTTTTTATTCTCAATGCATGTACGTCCCTGTTGTTCGGGCGTCAGTCACAGTTCTTTGAATACTCAAAGAACTGTGGCTGACGCAATTCGGAATGTTGCTGCGGGTCGTGAGGTTTCAGTTGCTGCACCATCTAGATCTTTTATGGGAACTAGTGTAAAATAGATCCGAAAACTCCACGTACTTCACCATGGGATGAAAAATTCTCGAGACAGTACACGAGCACTAGCAATACCCAGGCCAAGTGCTGCTTAGTCATTAACAGCAACAGCAACCTCTTGAGTAACTTCCACTTACAGGTACTATACCAAGCTTACCCGTGTTTTCGAATTTCATTATCATGTTCTTTGAATCATTGATTGACATCGGGATTCTCCCCGGACCTTTCAGTCGGCGATACTCTTTCAATGCAGCACTGTAATTGCGGCCGTTCACATAAAACAATTTCATTTAGTAGTGCACCGTCTCTCCTTTCGACAGTAACACTGCTCACTCACGCTATGGTTATGGCTTGTCAAATGAAAGTGTCATACCATCACACACACACAGTGTACAGCTCCAGATTTGCACCTGACGTCACAATTTGGAACAAATTTGTTTTCTAGCGTAAATCGGTTCCACATTAACGAATAGCCCGAATAGAAACTCCTAATCACGTATTTCGTACGACGTACTGCGTCAAACGAAAACATCGGTTTGTTTCTCGCTGCAACTATTTGTTGATCAAAATTCCAATATCGTCTTACCATACAGTTTTTGCTCTCAACGGTTCTCTCTGTTACCGTGAAAGTTGTTCGTTAAAGTCTTAACACACATCCTACCGTCCTGTACATTCTTCCCTTCTCTATTTTCCACACATTAATTTCATCACCGATTCTGCGGTGAAATTCCTTGCTCGCTATCAGAGCACTTGATTTTTAGGATACTTGCGTAACACCACATCCCTAGCGCTTCAGTCCTGTTCTTTATCCGTCTCTCTCCCGCTTTCCCCGAATCCTAGATCCAGATATATACAATGCTGTACTCCAGAAGCCAATGTTCAACTTAGGGCCTATTTTTTATATTAGAAGACCTCTTTCGATGAAGAATACTCTTTTTATTTGTGCCAGTCTGCTTCTTGTATCTCCATGCTTCGTCCGACGCGCGTTACTTTTCTTCAAAGGTGGTAAAAATTCACTTCCTCTAGTACGTAGACACCAATTTTGACGCTAATCTCGTTTCTTCTGCTCGTAAACGTTGTCACTTTGTTTTGGTTTGCTCTCTAACCATCCCTGTATAAAAAAACAGAAAACTACATTTTTCTTCTCCCACGTTCTTACAGCTCGACTTTCAGGCGCTGCTTGCTTGCTGGCTGTTGTTTATTGATACTTGTTTATCGTGTTTCTGCTCTCCAGTATCAATTCCGGTTGAACTGACTACAGCGAGTATTACAATTACAATTACTATTATTATTATTATTATGTCTTTTAATCACCGTTGTTTCGCGGCGAGGGTTACGTATTGTAACGAACTGCTGCGGCACAGGTTTCTCTGGCTCGCACGCTGTAGCACAACGGACAGCGATTAAGCCTGTAATTGCGTAGTAAGCTCCTGCATAATAGGTGGTACGAAGCCCTGATCTGTATGGGCCTGCCTGATGTGTATGTAGCTGTCTAGCTGTATCGCGCTACTGGATTCCAGGCATCGCTGTTTCACAGGTGAACTAACAGGTTTGTGATCTATTGCAACTCCGCAGTTCGCGTTAAGCATTGGCTTTCTGTTTAGCAATCGTCGCAGTAAACGTAATATAGTTCCAGGGAAGCTCTCTCTCTGTAAGGTTCCTGGTGAACAAGTTATACCGGCACGTTGACGCTGATGCACAATCCACCAATAAACGACTTTCAACGTTAAATGTCTCCGTGCTGGGGAAGTTTTTGTGAGTCTGCAAACATATGATCAACAGACAAAATGTTAATCACCCGCTTAAAGAAAGACACTGGTCGCTTTGCAGAGCTGTGGACTTCCTAGCTGGTCATGTTACGGCGTAGCGCCTTACATCGCGCCTACGGATGTCGGAGGGTAGGAAGGAGACAGCTTCATACATGAGCCATAGATGTAACATGGCAGATGTGCGATCCGATCCAGTAGCTGGCTGGAAGTAGTTACGGCTGTGGCCGAAAGGTGAGAGCATCTTATGGACTATGAAATCGTACGTAGTTAAAATTGTGTATGTTGAACTATTATGAATATACAGGGTGATTCAAAAAGAATACCACAACTTTAAAAATGTGTATTTAATGAAGGAAACATAATATAACCTTCTGTTATACATCATTACAAAGAGTATTTAAAAAGGTTTTTTTTTTTCACTCAAAAACAAGTTCAGAGATGTTCAATATGGCCCCCTGCAGACACTCGAGCAATATCAACCCGATACTCCAACTCGTTCCACACTCTCTGTAGCATATCAGGCGTAACAGTTTGGATAGCTGCTGTTATTTCTCGTTTCAAATCATCAATGGTGGCTGGGAGAGGTGGCCGAAACACCATATCCTTAACACAACTGTCGTAGATTCACTTCTGCCGTACTCAATAACACAAAAAGCTTTCTGTTGAGCGGTCGCCATCTTAGCATCAACTGACGCTGACGCCTAGTCAACAGCACCTCAAGCGAACAAATGTACAACTAAATGAAACTTTATAGCTCCCTTAATTCGCCGACAGATAGTGCTTAGCTCTGCCTTTTGTCGTTGCAGAGTTTTAAATTCCTAAAGTTGTGGTATTCTTTTTGAATCACCCTGTATTATTGATTATTTAATAAGTTTAATTATTACTGTGAATGATGGTATGAATTGAAAGTAATATACTAAATGAATACTGTTATGTCCTGAGCGTGAGAACTGTGGTTGTACAAAGAGAGTGAATAATACTATCAGGGGAATTTTGTACCGTGTCAGTTAATTGGACTAGAGAAACAAGAAAAGTGTTACGGTAGTTCTATTATTTAAAGGAGGGGTTATTTTGTTAACTGTGAATTTCCTAATTTGTTCATTTAATAAAGTTTTCATAAAAGCAATTAAGTTGTGATTGGTGAAAAGTGAAAGCCGCAGCATTGCGCGGTTTAGTACTAAAATCAGATTGGCTATGATGTAGTTTAGCCAATCGGAGGACGCATATTTGGTGGAGTATGACAATTGCTTACTTAAGTCAGAGACGATTCATAGCTCGTCTATCATCATGTTCGGATGCGTACATTAAACTCTCTGAGTAGATGTGAAATTTTTCCAATATTATGTTTTAAATTTAACTGTGGAGTGCTGCAAAGCGAACGCGTACAAGTGAGAAAGACGTACACGCGAAATTCCGATTTTTATGTGTCAATTGTGAATTTGAATAACAAAATCCACGTGACGTACTGTGCAAATCGGGACCTGAAACTGAACGTTCAAAGAGATCGATTTCAAGAATATTAGAGGGAGCATTCGGTCACAGATAATCGGATTGGTAATCCTTTTGGTAACGGTTTAGGCTGAGTACCGTAAGCTAACTATGATGAGTGACTGACTGACTGCATGTATGTGCCGAAACTGTAACTTAAGATTAGCACGGACTTGTCAGTATTTATGATCAAACAAGTCACAATATGTTGAAGTTTCACCCGCAAACTATCATTTAATTTCTCAGCTAACCTGATACTGAAAAACATTTGTTGCGCCCGTTGGACTAATGTAATGCTATAGGTTATTGTATAGCTTTTCTAGAACAGAAACGTTTTTAACACACAAGGCGTGTGAACCGGACTGCAGAAGAAGAAATACCACCAGTAAACCACAATGTGACGTAATTCACGGCAGCGAAGGTGTGTGTGTGTGTGTGTGTGTGTGTGTGTGTGTGTGTTTGTGTGTGTGTTTACCAGTCGCCTGTAGGTGGTGGTGGTGGTTAGTGTTTAACGTCCCGTCGACAACGAGGTCATTAGAGACGGAGCTCAAGCTCGGGTTAGGGAAGAATTGGGAAAGAAATCGGCCGTGCCCTTTCAAAGGAACCATCCCGGAATTTGCCTGAAACGATTTAGGGAAATCACGGAAAACCTAAATCAGGATGGCTGGAGACGGGATTGAACCGTCGTCCTCCCGAATTCGCCTGTAGGAATGAGTGCAGTAATACGTTTTCTCTTGGATATACGGCAGAATGGCGGAAAGGAACAATCGCGTTTGAACATCCCCAATACCACACGGTGAATTAAGGGCTGGATATGGTGTATCAACGAGGACTATCCAACGTGTCTACAAGGAATGGTGTACCACTCGCTGCCTTGTAACGGCGTAAAAACAGTGGGCTTAAAAAGATGGTGATCGGCACGGGCTGGAGACGGGTGTCATGCATTGTAAATGAAAATCGGTTTAAAACTCTTTAGGAACTGGTGCTGTCAGTGAACGCAGGTCGGTCTCAACCAGTTTCGAAGCGAGAACTGCGAACGGAACTGCATGCAATGGACATTTCGACTCGGATAATTAATGTTCGCAATGGTGTATCATATTATGGTAGTCGCATCCTTTTGCTAAGATCTATTTTCACTTGTGAAATACGCCTAATCTCGATTCTCTATCTGTTCGTTTACTGTTTTAAAAATACATTCATTCTGAGGACTGAAAATTCAAACAAAGTAAATTTTTAGCATGATAAATAAAACAACTGAAATAAAGCGACAGGCTAAAGAGTTTTTAATTTTGTGAATAACTTCACTAATCTAAAATTCTCGGTGATTTCGTTGAAACAGCCCACAGGTCCCTCTGAACCTTATCATCGTCTACAGGTCAAAAGGCCATGTTGCAGTGGTTTCCTCTTCCTTGTTGGTTCTCTCCTTGTGTGTATCACCTGTTATCACAGTGCTGTGCTACATGTACCGGAAGTTTAGAATTATCTTCGAAGTTCAATTACCTTTAACGGTTCTGTAGTGTTTCCAAATCATAAAGATGGCCATACATTCTAACGACTGTATTTTTTGTCATTTCACGCCTGGTTTATGTACTACCTAGATGTTATTTTTCCATTAGGTAGCGTAGGTAAGTTGTCTTTCTTACTCAGTAATTCTTATTAGCTCTTGTATTTCACATTCAATCTTAATTTCTCTGATGAAGTTTTGAGCATTTTGTTGTGCCTTCAGATTTTAAAAGCCTATAGTCATATCATAATCGACGTTTATGGAGATTAATTATCTGTTGGGCTACATGGCTTCAGCACACGTATGGCGACAGAGGGAAAAGTTGTTACCCTCTCTTAATCTTTCTATTGAACTTAAAACGTTCTACAACAACAGATATCTGTAGATGAGGGAGTGAGTGGAAATTGAATTCAGTTGTCCATATTTAACAGCTGAAAACGAAGGCGCATACTTCACCAACTTTAGATGAAATTTCGTTCGCGATAAATCGTCTGAAACAGAAGTAATAATGGTACGTTATTCCAGTATATCAATTTGAACGAAACATAATGTAACGTGACATCTTAGACTACCATAAAATACTCTTCCGAAGTTCAAATTGATTCTTGAATTACGTTATTGCCCAACATATATTAATACAATAAATTTCAAATTTACTAACGCCATCTCTTCGCCAGTCCGGAAACTTTTCACTTGTCCCCCCCCCCCCACCCCCTTAGTGCTTTGATTGATATTTGGACCAAATAAGCTAACTGGGCGTAGGTTTAATTTGGCAGAGATTTGGTGCTCCCCTCATCGCTTTTTTAGAACGAAGCTACCAGGTGTGTGGAAGGTCAGTTTAGCATGACAGAAACATGTGTCAGAAGACTATAAGTGGCAGTGAAAACATGACGACACCCCAGGTACAGAATGTAAGACTACGGAACCTCGTAAAAGTATTGCTTATTTTTCCAACTGACACTTCTGCTTTAGCAGTGAAAGAGTGGTTCAAAACACATTCTGAACGTGAATAATGAGTGCCAGTAAAGCTGAATACAGATGTGTGGCGTTTACTTCGCTGTTGTGAGTGTACACGTACGATAATGTAATCATATGATACGAATGCGTGGTGTCTGTTCTTTTGCACATGTCCGGAAGAACAGACACCACGCTTTCGTATAACAGATACGACTAGCTGGGCAATGGATCCACATTCCTCAGTGCGGATGCACAAATGCGTCTGATCTCCTGTTGGAATATCTGAGTTGCGTACATGGAGTCAATGGACAGGGACTGCGGATATGTGGCGCTCGGTGGAAATGTGGATCGGCCGTGAGGCGTGCCGACATAGTCCGCGCAGTTGCGATAACGCTATGTTCCGGATGGCGCAGTGGTTAATGCACCTGCCTAGTAAGCCGAGCTATGGAAAGCTTCCAACGCCGCCTACATGAATGTGTTGTGCAGAGGGGGCATCATTTGACAGGAGTCATATTCTAAAGGTAATCCACGCAATGGACAATGATTTACACATTATTAAATGGCATACCTTTAACTATTAATTGACGTAAGAGGTAATAAATAAATTACAGTTACTGCCTAACGGTGTGTTTTTAATATCCTACTATGAACGCTGCCGCACGCTGTATAAAATTGTGCACTTCAGAAAATAAAAACAAAAAAGTAGGGATCTGGGTGGCTAAAACATTCACTCGAATTGTCTAGCATGTTCTTCAAACAAATCATGAACAATTGCGGCCCGGTGACATGGTGCATCGTTGTTTGGGAACATGAAGTCCATGAATGACTGCAAATGGTCTCCAAGTATCGGAACATAACCATTTCCAGTCAATGATCCGTTCATTTGGACCAGAGGACCCAATCCATTCCCTGTAAACACAGCCCACACAATTACGGACTACCACCTGCATGCATGGTGCCTTGTTGACAACTTGGGTCTATGGCTTCGTGGGGTTTGCGCCACACTCTAACCCTACCATCAGCTCTTACCAACTGAAATGGAGACTCATCTGTCCAGGCCAAGGTTTTCCAGTCTTCTAGGGTTCAACAGATACGATTTGGAGCCCAGGTGAGGCCCTGCAGGCGATGTCTTGCTGATAGCAAAGGCACCCGCGTCGGTCGTCTGCTGCCATAGCCCGTCAACGCCAAATTCGGCCGCACTGTTCTAACGGATACGTTCAGCGTATGTCCCACATAGATTTCTAAGGTTATTTCACGCAGTGTCGCTTGTGTGTTAGCACTGACAACTCGGCGCAAACGCCGCTGCTCCAGTTGCTTAAGTGAAGGCCGTTGACCACTGCGTAGTTTGTGGTGATAGGTAATGTCTGAGCACACTCTAGACTTCTAGATCTCGGAATACTGAATTCTCTAACGATTTCCGAAATTTAATGTCCCATGTGTCTGCCATTCTGCGTTCAAAGTCTATCAATTCCCCTCGTGCGGCCACAATCACATCGGAAAGCTTTTCACATGAATCTCCTGAGTATAAGTGTATACGCGATATTACCGCCGTCTGTATATGTGCATGTTGCTATCCCATGACCTCAATGAACGCTACAGCCCCTATAGAAATAGCGAAGAAAGTAGTCTAATAACAGCGCGCACACTGGCGTTTAAGCAGTCATCCTTGTCGCGCTTCATACGAATATGAACGGAAAGGAGCCATGGTAAATGGCACAATGAGACGCATCTTTTGCCATACCCTTCACAGTGATTTGCAGTTTGTAGAACTGTTTTCCTGCATTAGTGACGCAGGTTCTAGCGCCAGAGATCAAAGGAAAGATAGAATCCATTAGATCCGCCAGTCGCTGCAAGCAGTAGACACATGTGGCGTACAAAGACGCGCACGAAAGCACTTAGTACAAAACAGAAGATATTTTAAACGCATTTTGGGCATACTATACTGAATACAGGTACATGTGCATTTTGTATTTCCAATAAAAAGGCTATATTTGAACTCTAAAAAGAGGAAACCTTTTTCTCACTAAAATTACGAAAATGCATTCGTAAGCTCATCTGTTTTCGTACCAAGTTATTGTTCTTTCCGTAAGGATTATCTTGTGTGTGATGAGGATACTGTTTTTATATTACCATAATACGAAACTTACCGCATTCTACTTGAACTCTTTTGAAAACACTACTGAAGTAAATTAATTTTGTATCGCCTTTCATAGTGTAGATTCCGAAGCTGACTTTGTTCCCCCACATTCCAGGCAGAATATACGCAATGTGGAATTCGTCATGTCTTTCGTCTGGAAGGTCTATCTAAAACGTTTTCGCCGGCCGCGGTGGTCTAGCGGTTCTAGGCGCTCAGTCCGGAGCCGCGCGACTGCTACGGTCGCAGATTCGAATCCTGCCTCGGGCATGGGTGTGTGTGATGTCCTTAGGTTAGTTAGGTTTAAGTAGTTCTAAGTTCTAGGGGACTGATGACCATAGATGTTAAGTCCCATAGTGTTCAGAGCCATTTAAAACGTTTTCATCTCCATAAGAAGTTCGGAGCATCCTTTTCGAGAAAAGGCTGGAACAACAGTTTTAAGACACCTTGTATTTCAAGTATGCACTCACCTTCATATGTTCTGAAACCATTTTATCCAGTCATTTGTCAGGCAGAACTTGGAAGTTCGGTTGCTCCATGGAGCTGTTCCCAGATGATGCTGATGTGTACGAAGAAACTGCAACCCTAGGTAATTTTAACTTAATGGAGGAGGCTCCGCAGAGGAATGAAGCTTGGTAATCGCTCAGTTGTAATATGTTGCGCACAAATAGGCGGCAGGACGTGTGATGGTTTAATTACACGATTGCTGAAATCGTAAGAGATGTCAGGCTGGCAAGGGGACCGCGCATACCCGTCATTAACGATTTCGTCCAAATTTATGGTATCTGCAGGTCTTGACCAGAAATGAAAGTGACAAAAGTGAGAGTGTCAGATGGCCAAGCGTTTAGAAAAAATATCATTTTTGGCGTGGATCGTGCGAGACATAAGCCTCATATTTATGTTAACGTGGTTTTCATGCAGCGGTTCGCCCAGCGGGAAGAGTACAGAACCGCAATCCGAGGTCGTGGGACAGTCTCTCTATGCGGAAATTTTTATTTTAAATTTTCACATTCCTTAAACTGCAAATAAACCGAAATAACCCCCATTGTATTGTATTTGTTAATATTTTTGTAAAAGACGTGAAAAAGAAATGTAAATAAAATTTGGGGGTTACAAATAACTTTCGAAGAAAGAATTGTAATTCAGGCGTAAGGACTTCGTTACATTTGGTTTGGTTCAAATGGCTCTGAGCACTATGGGACTCAACTGCTGAGGTCATAAGTCCCCTAGAACTTAGAACTGCTTAAACCTAACTAACCTAAGGACAACACACACATCCATGCCCGAGGCAGGATTCGAACCTACGACCGTACCGGTCGCGCGGTTCCAGACTGTAGCGCCAGAACCGCTCGGCCACCAGCGGCCGGCTACATTTGGTTTGCCGCCAAACTGTCCACTGAGAGAGATAACCTATTTTGAATGTAAACCAGTTTTGTTTTTCTATATAAACTTTAAGACAACCCAGTAGGTGTAAAAAAATCGACTTTTATAAAGTGTGCAAGATGATCTTGTTTTTACGATGAATATCATAGCCTCACGTGTAAATCAAGTGGTAAATAATAAAAGTATCTAATTTCATAAACGAAGTTGTCGTCTACGCTCTTTGATCCCTTCCTAGACATTTATTTGTAATTCCAAATTTTGCTTTCCCTTCCCATTTCATGGCTTTTATGAAAATATTAATAAACACAATATATTGCACATTGTTTGGATTTTGTTGCAGTGTAAGTAACGTAAAAATTGAATAAAAAAGTTTCCGCATAGGAACTCGACGTAAAGACGGTCGAATAAGCGTTCTGTACTCCTTTCCACTGCTCTAACCGCTGCCGGGAAACAAACATAAGTGTGTCATGCTTCGCCCGACCCGCGCCAAATTTTCGATTTTTCTAAACGCTCTGCCATCAGATGCTCCTACTTTAGGTTACTTACATTTCTCGCCAAGCCCGACATAATTATATCATAAATTTGACAAAATCGGTGATGACGAAAGGGCGTGGTTCCCCTTCTAAGATTCACTGAAGAACCCTCACGATGTACAGTCCACCCACAAAGATTCTAGCGTGCAAAACCCTTTTTCAATCGATATTTCAGTGCTGCTGATCAATCAAGGACCCTTTCCAGGTATACTTGATAAAAGGAAAAATAGGAGATCGAAATATGAGGAGTGCGTTTCATCACAGGTTTGTTTGATAACCTCGAAAGCGTCAAGAAGATGCTCACCCAACTACAGTGGCAGACGGTACATAGACACGTTGTGCATCACGATGTGGTTTTGTTGTTAAAATCTCGAGCGTATACGCTCCTGAGTGACCGAATATTCAAATGCCTCTAAGCTCTATGGGACTTAACATCTGAGGTCATCAGATGTTAGAACTACCTAAACCTAACTAACACAGGACATTACACACATCCATGCCCGAGGCAGCATTCGAACCTGCGACCATAGGAGCAGCGCGGTTCCGGACTGAAGCGCCTAGAACCGCTCGGTCACAGAGGCCGGCAGTGAGCAAATATATTTATTACTGCTACGTATACCTGGCGAAAAGACTGCGAAGGTAAAATTAACGAGATTACGTCTCATAGGAAGGCTTACCAACAACCAGGCCTCTCGTGTACCATACACGACTGGAACAGGGAAGTGCGGAGGGATACAGGAATTACCCACAGCCACACATCCTAATGTGGCTTACGTAGTATAGCTATGTAGTGTAGACGTGCACTTTAACATGTTACCCGAACCACAGGATATCCTGTTATTTCTACGTTCATGAAGCATTGCCAGAAATGACAGTCAAGATAAAATCTGGAATGATATCTTTGTCGAACGGGCTGAAACTAAGCGGTTGTGTAATACCCCTTGATCCACAAATTCATTTTTTTTTTTTTTTGATATGTCCATCCTTTTAGCTGGACGTCTCTGGGACGACGGCCGTTTAATATCGTGACAAAAAATAAAAACACCTACAGTCGTCCTTATGATTTTATTTTATTTTGTCGCTACCAGTTTCGACGCTTCATTGCGTCATCTTCAGGCTGTTTTGATGCGGTACAGGTTGATACGATCCCCATGCATAACCCATCAGTTGCCAGCATTACTGGATTCGCAGATAATCTGAAACTCACGTGTCAGTGATGGTTGGAGTGCTGACACGTGAGTTTCAGATTATCTGCGAATCCAGTAATGCTGGCAACGGGTTATGCATGGGGATCGTATCAACCTGTACCGCATCAAAACAGCCTGAAGATGACGCAATGAAGCGTCGAAACTGGTAGCGACAAAATCAGATCATAAGGACGGCTGTAGGTGTTTTTATCTTTTGTCACGAATTCACATATTATCTTTTCCGCGAGCTAGTCATGTACTTAGTATGCCGTACTACACACAAGGCAACAGAGAACATTTGTGGTTATGCATTTATTTCCTCAACGTATACATACATGGCAGCCTCGCAGCACTTTCAATAGCAGACGTTGCTTCTACGAGTAAAATATCAGCAGTATTTTCAGGAGGTCTCTAGCTTGTGTTCGTATTAGCGTCTACCAATCAGTGACAGCCCACTATATCCGTAACTATTCTGTTGACATACCCCGAGCGACGTAGGACAGTGGACAGGGTACACAGTGTAGCGTCCAAATAGAAGTTCGGCCACATTGATTTTAGGTTTTCCGTGGTCTTCCTGCACGTCCTTCGGTGAATGCTCGAATGATTCACGAAACATCCTACTGGCGCTTCCTTCCCCCACACTTACTCAACAGAACTCGTGCTGCGTTTGACGCCTCTAACCTCCCTTCCTCCTCATTTTCCTTCCTTACTTTCTGAATAGAACTTTATAAAACAACTGGCAGAATGGGGCCGATTGTATAAACATTGCTGACTGCAGATCAAATTTGACATTAGATCAGAAAGTGAACTATGTTCAGAACTCAGATTTGATCTTGGGTAGCACATAACACGGTTGGCAACACGGCTAAAGTCAGCTGTCACACGACTATTGCACTTCGACCGCAGATATTTATCGTACATTGTAGATACGCACTATTTACTATCGAGCAAGTAAACAGAAAAAGCAGCGATCGTCAATTTTTTCTCAACAAGAGAAAGATTTGCTGCTGGAAATTGTGTTGGGGTAGTATAAAGATATAATTGAGTGCAAGTCAATGTGGCCAACAAGGTAAAGGCATGGAGAGAAGTTGCTGTTTACTTCAATTCTCTCGTAAGGCCGATACCTTATGGGCACCTCTGAAAGCTGTTGCTATGTCTGCTTTAAACAGATCACCAACCACTATTTGAAAGGTTCCTGTAGCGTAAAATATTAAGATTAACAGCAAAACATACATTGCACTCAGTGGTTCGAATCTTTTGATTACTTTCGTTAGATAGTCTCTGAATCTTACTTCCAACTGCTCTAAATACTTTTCTCCAAACGAAACCTCAGTTTAAACGACTTGTTATTTAACTCCACGAGTGGGTTCACCCTTTCACGGAACATGCTGGGAGGTCGTTGTATCTCGTCATCATCGTCCTCTGTGGACACATCTAAATGCTCAGATATTTGTAAACGAAAGGAAAAAATGTAATTCACATCGCACAGTGTTACTGCACACAAAATTTTGCCGAACAGTGGTCCTGAACGGTCGGAAAATACAGAGTGTGGTATGGTATTCTATGGTTTCAATGGTATGGAATGGCACGGTAATATTATTATAATTATCTTTGCGACCAATAATGTAGAAGAAGTAGTAACAAATGGAAAAAATTCAGTAATTGACATGGGTTCGAACAATTGATCTTCTGCACAACGCAACCTCTGAGCCACTGAAATGAATGAAACAGAGTTGTGTGGTTAGTGTATTTAAAAATACTTTATGTTCTATTTATCAACGCACGTAGAACTGTCATAGCAATTTAAGGACATGTTCGGTTGTTAATAATTTAATACGAATTGCGTAGTTATTGCTACTATGAGAACATATATAAGTGATGCTGAATCGTTATTGGCTGCTGTCAACATTCCCATACTTAACTGTCCACTGCAAATATTTCGAATTTTCCTTTCTTACTCTGCTGCTAAGCGTCTACAAAATACCTTTGAACTAATCACATAAATTACGAGTCATCTCCCAAGAGTTGTTATGAGACTGATCATTAAGTCACACGGTAGCGGGTAATTTTCTCAACCTAACAACAGTATTTTGAGCATCAGTAGCGTGGGAATGGCGCAGTCGCATATTTATTTGCCATTGTTTGTGTTAATAACAACTTCCATTATTATTTCAGTTGGTGCTAAAAACATAAGCGATGAACTGTAGTGCCAATACATTATAAACTGCCGATTAGAGCTGAACTTGACTTTGAACCACGAATTTCCGCCAGTCAAATCTGATCCGACTTCACGGCGATGTGATCCAGGATTAACGTTTATATGACGCATATGCCAGGTTAAGCTTGGTCTAAGGTAAATTTCTGTCTTAACCTAGCCGGCCTGTGTGGCCGAGCGGTTCTAGGCGCTGCAGTCTGGAACCGCGCGACCACTACGGTCGCAGGTTCGAATCCTGCCTCGGGCATGGATGTGTGTGATGTCCTTAGGTTTAAGTAGTTCTAAGTTCTAGGGGACTGATGACCTCAGATGTTAAGTCCCATAGTGCTCAGAGCCGCTTTTGTCTTAACCTAAGCTTAAATGCTTTATACAGTCGGCCATAGCAGTGTTCAGCTGACACAGGAGCATCCCGATTATGCTTCTGTTCGCACTCTGCAGGCAGGCCGTACAGATGCTGCCTGTTGTTTGGAGGCGCGATGTACAGTGATTTGGTCTGAGATGCTTCTCTACCCTAGGCGCAGTGCCAGTTGCGCATCTGGCGTTTTGCGTTCACCAGTCAGCAGAACCCGAAACAGGACAGCATGTGGTAGGCGGGACATTCCCTGTTTACCCTTAACGCTCTCCGTTTTCCTCTTTGAGCTGGATTGGTTTGCACATGGAGATGTTTAGAGGCCAGTTACTGGCCTTTCTATCCACCATTGTGGACCCGCGATTTCGCTTAGGTACGTCCGCTATAGTTCCTATGCTCAAAATGGCGAGTTATGGCAGGCTATAATTTTTCATTAAAATCAGTTTGCAAAGACTACTGGTGATTATGGACGATGTTTCACTGGATCTCTTTAAGAACGATATCTGGAGCTTTCTGTTACTTTGCAAGGACCGTGATACTAAACATACCAATTTTAAATCCAAGTAACATCAGCTATACAATGGTATATTAATTTAATTAATTGTCGTTGCTCAAATCCTAAATTTAAGTATGTAAAACTTTGCTTCCAGCATGTATTAGGCAACAAATCATGTCCTGAATTAAAGTAAATAATTCATAAGTATAAAAAGGAAAACCAATTGCGTCATGAATTAATTGTTACATGTGTGAAACAAGAAAGGAAGGTTTAGATTAAAAGTTCCGTTAGAACTAGGTCATTTCTAGACCAAACTTAAGCTCCGTTTAGGACAAGCGTCGCATTCTGTTCAAAGAACCATGTCAGAATTTGCCTTAATACAGTAGGGAATACCTACAACTGCCTAGCTGGGCGTCCAAAATTCAGGTCCAGTGTCTTAACTACTACATTGGGTGATAATTTTATTCACAAACCATGACACGGTTTGATGGCACAAATAGTGCCAGCGTAGGCATAAAGGCGCAGTCTGATTATACTCCATTTATAACGCAAAATGTGACATAGATATATCTCAGATCATCGCACAAGTATGTTCTAATGTGTGTGAGTCTTTAAGGGACCAAACTGCAGAGGTCATCGGTCCCTAGACTTACACACTACTTAAACCAACTTAAACTAACCTATGCTAAGAACAACACACACACACACACTCATGCCCGAGAGAGGACTCGAACCTCTGGCGGGAGCTGGCACAAGTGTAAACATAGGAAGTTTGAACGTACGATTAATATAAAAAAGCAAAACTTAAGAGTTTACTAGAGACTCTGATTGCTTTTGTAGGTCTTCATTGTCGTATTACTTTCAGCGCAGAAACAAGATTTTACTAAAAGTGTTCCAAGGAATGCAAGTGAATTCATAGACTCCTGTGGTATTTCTTGTTCGTAACGTCTAGACCACCCGTTAGTATTATCTTCACCCTCTCGATGAAGACCTTCTTTCTTACCTCTGGTCCCGGCGGAGGTTTGAGTCCTCCCTCGGCCATGGATGTGTGTGTTTGTCCTTGGATAATTTAGGTTAAGTAGTGTGTAAGCTTAGGGACTGATGACCTTAGCAGTTAAGTCCCATAAGATTTCACACACATTTGAACATTTCTTACCTCTGATAGAGAAAATGTCCCGTCTTCTATGTTCTTGCTCACGCTGGATCTGTTACTTTTGTCCTATCAGTCGGAACATATCCCTATTCTCAACCGTGTATCTATATACGTATCTGTATATCTGTATCTGTTTATATTTGTTACAAATATTCCGTGTATTCTTTAAACCATTTCGCTTCTGTTTCCTAAACGAAAGATAGAGGTTAAGAATTCCATCCTAACAGTATTCCAGGCGTTTCAGAGCAGTGGAGGGTATGTTTAACGACCTGTTATTTCTGTCTTATCAGATGGATTAATGCTAAAACGGCTGTATAGCCGTTATTATCGCGCTTAGGTCAGACTACAGATGTTTTGATTTTGTGACAAGTAGTGCAACGTCACAAGAGCGCTGGTGGCAAGCTTGTAACAGATCTGGACGGATGCCATACTTTCGCACTGGACAGCCATTGTCCTCTACCTGACTGCTTTGATGTACATCTTAACTGGGGCTGTACGAAACAGCCGGCATAGTTCACCATATACTTTCCAGTGATATCGGTGTTACAACTCAGTTGCGCCTAGTTTTACGTTGGGTTAATTCCATACATGCACCAAAGTGTTAAATTATGAGTTAAAAACATTTCATCCCTTGTGGGGATCGAACCCACGACCTTTGGATTAGAAGTCCAACGCGCTATCCTCTGCGCCAAAGGGACGATGTTCGTTGAGTGTGTCACGTCCAGAGATGTCTTAGTGCGGTTCCCGTAGTCTGAGCACTCGTCGCCACTGATTATCACCAGGCCTACGAGAAAGACACGCCGCGGCGCGTACGTCACGACGGTAGGCCTGAGCTAGCTCGCTCGCTCAACTCAGCCGACGAAATGAGTTCCTAATCGTGTTAACTGGTAACTGGGTGTTTACATATTAACGAGAGTTGCATATTCTACTGAAAACTGCTTTTACGGAGTCTTACTGATTACTAGTACTACAAAAAATACGCGATTGTGCAGTAGCTGTAATTTAAGATCTATCCCTGCATTGATGATATAACAGCTCGTTTATAGCATTTAGTCTCTACTGCTTAACAGTCCTCATTTCATACAAGATGTGGTGCCTCATCCAACCGATAAAATTTTATTATACCCAGTCCAGCCGTAACAAATTATTACTAGGCGTAGGGACTTTCGATCGTTGTAGGATTAATAAACAAGACACCATAATATCGGATTCACAGTAGAAGATGCAATTCTCGTTTGTACGTAAACACGCAATTACGAGTTAACAGGTGCAGAAGCGTAATTTATCTGCAGAGCTGAACAAGCAAGCGAGTAAATCAGCCCTACCTCCGTGACGTACGTGTCGTGGCCTGTCTTTTTCGTGGGCCTCGTCATTATCAGACTTAATAGCGATGACTGGCGCGGGTGAAGGGGGCAAGAGGAAAGAGGAGACGACAAATCAAAAGTGACTTGCGTGCAAAGATGCCCCGCAAGAGGGAGTAATTTACCTCTGGTTAAGATGGAACAAAACCTCCGTGGCGATCATAAAGAAATAAATTGCATGGACTGTGGGCATAAGAGATGTTAAGATTAGGCAAATTGAGTGCATAAGAGACTCAAATTTTAGCAGAAATGGCTAGCCAGCTGCCGTTAATTCCAAGTATCAACTGCTCAAACAAACAAGGGTAATGGAATGTAGTCAAATTAAATTAGTCAATGCTGAGGAAAACAGATTAGGAAATAAGACACCAAATAGAGTAAATAAATTTTGCTCTTTGGGCAGCAAATTAACTGACGATGGCATAAGTAAAAAGGCCATAAAATGTAATAGCAAGAAAATTATTTCTGAAAATGAGGAACCTGTTGAAACCTAGTGCAAATTCAAGTGTTAGGAAGTCGTTTCTGGGGGGTATCTATACATAAGTGAAATGTAGAGTTCAGGAGCTCTCGAAATCTGATGCTGCAGAAGATTGTTGAAGACTAGAAGGAAGATCCAATAATTAATGAGAAAGGACTGAATCGAATTGTGTCACAACTTGACTAACAGAAGGGATCGGTCGATGGGATTCTACTGGCGCATCAAAAAGTCAACTTGGTAATGGAAAGAAGTGTGTGGGCTATAAATTGTGGAGGGAGGGAAAGGCTTGACCACAATAAGGAGATCTAAATGAATGTAGGCTGCAGTAGTTACGAGATAGGAAGAGACTTATACAGGACAGATTAGCGGACAGAGCTACATCTCAACAGTCATCGGACAACAGTACGTTCAATTCATCCTTGCATGGGCTCTGAAGTATCACATTGTCTTGCGGACTTAAGCATTTCGATTTTGCTTGTTAGGTAAATACTGCGTCACGTCGGGCATAAAGGTCTTACGTTAGGTAACATGTCACAACTCAATATATTGTGCCAGTAATTTGTTGTTCGATGTGGACGATGAATTATGAATCTCCTTGATATATTTCGATAGAGGAATTCTAAGTTGGCCTCTCACTTCCATTTCTAATCTCACTGAATAAGGTAAATTAATTGCACAGCTTACAACAATAGTGATGCACACGGGGAAGCGACTATCAAACCACGCATGTGTCCCAGTTTTTTGGGTGTGTCTGATGCTGCGTCGTATGAACTCCATGATGTTTCCTTCAATAAAGCCATGTCACTCTAGAACCCCACGTGGTACTCCATCTTCCGAGACATAAGTATCGACGAGGTGTTACAATCTAATCTTCCATCTTTTAAATTACTGCATTAAAGAATATGTAGATGTTACATGATTCTGATAAATTTAAGTGTCATTTTGATGCAAAATTACAAGGAGACTTGTAAGGTAATGTAAAGAGCAGACGCATTTCACAATCGAGTCGAGACGTCTTGTTGAATTACTTGACAATTAAAACTCAGTTAAGATGGAATGTAAGTTGTCCTTGCGGCGGGAAATGGCCACATTTATGAGTGACAGGATCCATTAAATTTTATTTATTCGAAAATAAAACTGCAGAAACTTCTGGATAATGCCTATTTATGTTTAGATTTGATATGAGATAGGTCCACATCCTTAACGCAATTATTACACGCGTACAGCTGTCAAACATTCATTTTTTATTTATTACGTTTTTAATTTGTGGTATTTCTCACCTTCAGGCAACTAGAAGGTTATCAGGTGTCGGTAAATACAGCAGTTCATATAAAATGCCAAAATCTGTGTGTGAGAGGGAATCACAGATCTTGAATGCATATGTGCTCTCAGGCAGAGATACGGCGTTATGGTCTGCAACATTCTTGAAGGTGTTACCAAAGACCAGTAAACTTGTGAGCATTGCAGTGACGCAATGTTCTCGCTACTGTCAGACTTAAAACGGGACAAATGGTCCGCGCTCACTAATTTGGTGTTTTCGAATGGTTCAAATGGCTCTGAGAACTATGGGACTTAACATCTGAGGTCATCAGTCCCCTAGAACTGCTTAAACCTAACTAACCTAAGGACACCACACACGTCCATGCCCGAGGCAGGATTCGAACCTGCGACCGTAGCGGTCGCGCGGTTCCAGACTGAAGCACCTAGAACCGCTCGGCCACATTGGCCGGCCGGTGTTTTCGAGACAACTGCGATTCTACTAGAGGGTGTCTACACGCTCCAGTCACATTAATGTGACCTTCGCCTATGTTCGAAATCAACGTACAATAACCACTCACAGGTGGCACCACTAGCAGCGGAGGATATATAAAGCGTATCGGAGGGACGCAGAAAACGCTGCTGTCGTCGTCGTAATGCAGGAACTGGACGATTTATCTCACGTTCAAAAGGGCACGATCATTGGCTTTCAGCCCACGGGTGGAAGCTTTTCCGAAACCGCTAAGTTTGTGTTGTATTCGTGTGCCGTGCCGCCGTGGTTAAAGGATACCTTGCACGCCAAAATGGCACTACCCAAAACAGGCGCCCAGGCATCTGTGGTGCACCACAGGGGTGGACGAAGGCTGCGGAGATGTGTACGGGCGTACAGTCTTGCAACTGTTGAGCAACTGACACTCATGAACTAAGGGGCCAGTAACAGCGTCTGCTCAACGACCGTTCAGCGAACGTTGCTGCTTGTGGACCTGTGCAGCAGGCGCCTGGTTCATGCACCCATGCTGTCTGCCGTTTATCGGCGGCTGAGGCTGAAATTTCCATGCCAATACCGCAACTGGACGTCCACTGATGGCGACAGGTGGCCTTTTCAGATGAACAACGTTTCATGCTCCATAGGACAGAAACGAAACACGCTGCAACGATCGTCGGAAGGGTCCAGGCCGGAAGAGGGAGCATTACGGCTTGGGGAAAGTTTTCGTGGCATTCCCTGAGTGACTGCGTTATTCTGGAAAACACAGTGGACCAAAACAAATATATATCTTTTCTTGGGGACCACGTCCACCCCTAAATGCAATTTGCTATTCCTCGACACGATGGCTTGTACAAACAGGAAATGCGTGGTTCAAAGAGCAAAAAATGTTCAAATGTGTGTGAAAACGTATAGGACTTAACTGCCAAGGTCATCAGTCCCTAAGCTTACACACTACTTAACCTAAATTATCCTAAGGACAAACACACACACCCATGACCGACGGAGGACTCGAACCTCCGCCGGGACCAGCCGCACAGTCCATGCCTGCAGCGCCTAAGACCGCTCGGCTAATCCCGCGCGGCTTCAAAGAGCACCAGGATGAGTTTACCGTACTCCCATGGTCACTAAACTCTCCAGATCAAACCCAATCGAGAATCTTTGGGGCCATTTCGACTGGGCTGTTCACGTCATGGATCCTCAGCCGAAAAACCTAGTTGGGGTTCGGTTGTTTTGTGGAGGAGACCAGACAGCGAGGTCATGGGTCTCATCGGATTAGGAAATGACGGGGAAGGAAGTCGGCCGTGCCCTTTCGAAGGAACTATCTCGGCATTTGCCTAGCACGATTTAGGGAAATCACGGAAAACCTAAATCAGGATGGCCGGACACGGGATTGAACCGTCGTCCTCCCAAATGCGAGTCCATTGTTCTAGAAACCTAGTGATCTGGCCACGGCACAGGAGTCGGCATAGGTCCACATCACTGTCGATACCTTCCAGAACCTCACTGACACTCTTCCTGCACATCTTGTAGCAATCTACGCTGCAAATGGTGCTTTTTTCAGGCTTTCGACAAATGCTCACATTAATGTGGCTGGACAGCGTAGAATCACCGTGTCTGGTACTGAAACAGCATACATAGTTCGGAGAAGAACATCTTTTGATAAAATCACTATTGGAAGGAATACTAAACATACCAGAAGGGATGTGAGGCAGGCGCGGATCAGAGGGATGGGGGGAGGTGCCGTAAGGGGATCATGACCCGCACCCCTAAGCAAAAATTTAGAGGAAATGTTTACGTCTTTTTATATTTTAATTTCCAAATTTTCCAGCTAACGAAACTGAAGCAGCACAACTGAGAATCTCGAAAATGATATGGAATTTTAAAATACAAGCTACGTTTAACACAGAACATTTCTGAGTTGCTTCAGTGATGGCCTGTCCACGTGGATGGGCTTGTGGTCTGAACGATAACATACCAGTTTTCCAACCAGGTAGAGGCGCACGTTTACAGGCTGACGGCGCCTGCTGTCTACCACGAATGCGACACTGCTCCAGAGCCCACAGCTAAAACCGTCAAACCACGGGAACCTGAGTAAACGGACAGACTTATTCCCTAAACGTAGGCGGAAACGGCCGAAAGAAACAGCAGTCCCCTCGTTTACTCGCTCGCAAAAGCCACATTCTACAGACAATCGTAATGCTAAGTAATACACCAATAATTGAGAGAGCAGACTGTGATTTCATATCCCGTAACTTCCGAGGTTGTCAGAGTTGTGAGTCTTTTTTGCTGTTGTGTTGTTGTTGTGGTCTTCAGTCCTGAGACTGGTTTGATGCAGCTCTCCATGCTACTCTATCCTGTGCAAGCTTCTTCATCTCCCAGTACCTACTGCTACCTAAATCCTTCTGAATCTGCTTAGTGTATTGATCTCTTGGTCTCCCTCTACGATTTTTACCCTCCACGCTGCCCTCCAATGCTAAATTTGTGATCCCTTGATGCCTCAAAACATGTCCTACCAACCGATCCCTTCTTCTAGTCAAGTTGTACCACAAACTTCTCTTCTCCCCAATCCTATTCAATACCTCCTCATTAGTTACGTGATCTACCCACCTTATCTTCAGCATTCTTCTGTTGCACCACATTTCGAAAGCTTCTATTCTCTTCTTGTCCAAACTGGTTATCGTCCATGTTTCACATCCATACATAGCTACACTCCATACAAATACTTTCAGAAACGACTTCCTGACACTTAAATCTATACTCGATGTTAACAAATTTCTCTTCTTCAGAAACGATTTCCTTGCCATTGGCAGTCTACATTTTATATCATCTCTACTTCGACCATCATCAGTTATTTTGCTCCCTAAATAGCAAAACTCCTTTACTACTTTAAGTGTCTCATTTCCTAATCTAATCCCCTCAACATCACCCGATTTAATTTGACTACATTCCATTATCCTCGTTTTGCTTTTGTTGATGTTCATCTTATATCCTCCTTTCAAGACACTGTCCATTCCGTTCAACTGCTCTTCCAAGTCTTTTGCTGTCTCTGACAGAATTACAATGTCATCGGCGAACCTCAAAGTTTTTACTTCTTCTCCATGAATTTTAATACCTACTCCGAATTTTTCTTTTGTTTCCTTTACTGCTTGCTCAATATACAGATTGAATAACATCGGGGAGAGGCTACAACCCTGTCTCACTCCTTTCCCAACCACTGCTTCCCTTTCATGCCCCTCGACTCTTATAACTGCCATCTGGTTTCTGTACAAATTGTAAATAGCCTTTCGCTCCCTGTATTTTACCCTTGCCACCTTCAGAATTTGAAAGAGAGTATTCCAGTTAACGTTGCCAAAGGCTTTCTCTAAGTCTACAAATGCTAGAAACGTAGGTTTGCCTTTCCTTAATCTTTCTTCTAAGATAAGTCGTAAGGTTAGTATTGCCTCACGTGTTCCAACATTTCTACGGAATCCAAACTGATCTTCCCCGAGGTCCGCTTCTACCATTTTTCCATTCGTCTGTAAAGAATTCGCGTTAGTATTTTGCAGCTGTGACTTATTAAACTGATAGTTCAGTAATTTTCGCATCTGTCAACACCTGCTTTCTTTGGGATTGGAATTATTAAATTCTTCTTGAAGTCTGAGGGTATTTCGCCTGTCTCATACATCTTGCTCACCAGATGGTAGAGTTTTGTCATGACTGGCTCTCCCAAGGCCATCAGTAGTTCTAATGGAATGTTGTCTACTCCCGGGGCCTTGTTTCGACTCAGGTCTTTCAGTGCTCTGTCAAACTCTTCACGCAGTATCTTATCTCCCATTTCATCTTCATTTACATCCTCTTCCATTTCCATAATATTGTCCTCAAGTACATCGCCCTTGTATAAACCCTCTATATACTCCTTCCACCTTTCTACCTTCCCTTCTTTGCTTAGAACTGGGTTGCCATCTGAGCTCTTGATGTTCATACTAGTGTTTCTCTTATCTCCAAAGGTCTCTTTAATTTTCCTGTAGGCAGTATCTATCTTACCCCTAGTGAGACAAGCCTCTACATCCTTACATTTGTCCTCTAGCCATGCCTGCTTAGCCATTTTGCACTTCCTGTCGATCTCATTTTTTGACGTTTGTATTCCTTTTTGCCTGCTTCATTTACTGTATTTTTATATTTTCTCCTTTCATCAATTAAATTCAATATTTCTTCTGTTACCCAAGGATTTCTATTAGCCCTCGTCTTTTTACCTACTTGATCCTCTGCTGCCTTCACTACTTAATCCCTCAGAGCTACCCATTCTTCTTCTACTGTATTTCTTTCCGCCATTCCTGTCAATTGTTCCCTTATGCTCTCCCTGATACTCTCTAGAACCTCTGGTTCTTTCAGTTTATCCAGGTCCCATCTCCTTAAATTCCCACCTTTTTGCAGTTTCTTCAGTTTCAATCTGCAGTTCATAACCAATAGATTGTGGTCAGAATCCACATCTGCCCATGGAAATGTCTTACAATTTAAAACCTAGTTCCTAAATCTCTGTCTTACCATTATATAATCTATCTGATACCTTTTAGTATCTCCAGGATTCTTCCAGGTATACAACCTTCTTTTATGATTCTTGAACCAAGTGTTAGCTATGATTAAGTTATGCTCTGTGCAAAATTCTACAAGACGGCTTCCTCTTCCATTTCTTCCCCCCAATCCATATTCACCTACTATGTTTCCTTCTCTCCCTTTTCCTACTGACGAATTCCAGTCACCCATGACTATTAAATTTTCGTCTCCCTTCACTACCTGAATAATTTCTTTTATCTCGTCATACATTTCATCAATTTCTTCATCATCTGCAGAGCTAGTTGGCATATAAGCTTGTACTACTGTAGTAGGCATGGGCTCTGTGTCTATCTTGGCCACAATAATGCGTTCACTATGCTGTTTGTAGTAGCTAACCCGCACTCCTATTTGTTTATTCATTATTAAACCTACTCCTGCATTACCCCTATTTGATTTTGTATTTATAACCCTGTAATCACCTGACCAAAAGTCTTGTTCCTCCTGCCACCGAACTTCACTAATTCCCACTATATCTAACTTTAACCTATCCATTTCCCTTTTTAAATTTTCTAACCTACCTGCCCGATTAAGGGATCCGACATTCCACACTCCGGTCCGTAGAACGCCAGTTTTCTTTCTCCTGATAACGACGTCCTCTTGAGTAGTCCCTGCCCAGAGATCCGAATGGGGGAGTATTTTACCTCCGGAATATTTTACCAAAGAGGACGCCATCATCATTTCATCATACAGTAAAGCTGCATGTCCTCGGGAAAAATTACGGCTGTAGTTTCAAAATGGTTCAAATGGCTCTGAGCACTATGGGACGTAACATCTAGGGTCATCAGTCCCCTAGAACTTAGAACTACTTAAACCTAACTAACCTAAGGACATCACACAACACCCAGCCATCACGAGGCAGAGAAAATCCATGACCCCGCCGGGAATCGAACCCGGGAACACGGGCGTGGGAGGCTGTAGTTTCCCCTTGCTTTCAGCCGTTCGCAGTACCAGCACAGCAAGGCCGTTTTGGTTAATGTTACAAGGCCAGATCAGTCAATGATCCAGACTGTTGCCCCTGCAACTACTGAAAAGACTGCTGCACCTCTTCAGGAACCACATGTTTGTCTGGCCTCTCAACAGATACCCCTCCGTTGTGGTTGCACCTACGGTACGGCCATCTGTATCGCTGAGGCACGCAAACCTCCCCACCAACGGCAAGGTCCATGGTTCATGTTAATAGTTCTTAAATTAACTGCACAGGACATTTCCTTTTCAAATTTTCGGACGATTGTTTTTGAAATGATACATATAAGGAAATTGTAATTTCTTGGGTGTTAAACTAAGGCTACGAGGGTTGAAACTTTAATAATGGCAACTATTTATTTACAACTTATACAAAACAGATACGCTTTTCAGAGGTTCAGTGTCCTTCAGAGCAGTCTCCAGCGTTGTGATCAGACCGTTGCCAGCGAAGTGGAAGTCGTCGGATGCCCTTCACACCACCAGTTGTCGATCGGACAAATCCGTCGAATCTGTGTAACGGTTTTGAAGCGAATGCCACTAGCTAATTCCGTCTGTTTGGGAAATAAGTTGAAGTCACAAGGGCTTAAGTCTGGGGAGTGTTGTGGGTGGTACAGCACTTCCCAGCCCCGTCGATCGGACAAATCAGTCACAACTTGCGTCATATGTGCCCGAGCATTGTCTTGCAAAATGACGGGCGGATCCTGCAGGAATCGTCGCCGCCTTTTTCTAAGCTGGTCGCAGGCTGTGATGCAGAAATGAACAGCTTCGTCGGGCAATAGACCGCTCCTTTCGAGCTATCAACACAACTGGCGCTGTTAAGAGTATCATATGACTTACACATTGCTGGCAGCGGGCTATACACAATGCTGGTTACTACTTAGAAGGACAGTAGATCTTTGAAACTTGTATCTATTTTATATAATTTTTTGTTTTTAAAATTCAGTCTTAATCACACCACTATGTTACAAGAATACAGGTGACCGGTTTCGGTCACATCACATGACCATCATCAGACCCATGGCATCCTTTGAAGATGGTAGGTGGAGCACTCTTCTCAGCTGCTGTGATGTCAACTGACATTGTTTACAACAACATCATCCGCAAAAAGCCTCATGGAACTTTTGATGTTATCCACCAAGTATTTATAAATACAGTGAAAAATAATAGTCCTATAATACTCCAGTGCGGTAGCCCCGAAGTTACTTTTACGTCTAAAACTCTCTCCGTTGAGAATGACATGCTTTGTTCAGTTTGATTGATACTCTTCAATCCAGACACATCTGGTCTGATATTCCGCACACCGTATTGTTTTCAGTAGGTGGCAGTACGGAACAGTATCTAAAGCCTTCCGAAAGTCAAGGATCAACCTGGGAGATGATATCTATTGTTCTCTAGGTCTCGTAGTGGAAGAGAGCGAGCTGGGTCTCACACGATCTTTTTTTTTTTTTCTACCTACTGCTTTCTGGGTCTCGTGGACGAACCGAGCGAACTAAGATTCACACGATCATTGTTTTTAGAACCCATTTGGATTCCTGCAGAGGACATTTTCGGTCACCAGCAACGTCCCAGTACGCGAGGAAATAATATGTTCCCAACTTCTAGAACAGACCGATGTTATTGTACTTTGCCTATACCTTTGCGCGTGTTCTCGAGCGGAGCTCGAGAACTGGATTAGCCTGCGCTTTTTTCCAATAGCTAGGAACGGTTCGCTCTTCCAGATACACCGGCTTCCAGAAGTGGAGCAAAAGTCCTGTCACGGATTCTGCGTAGAATTGGTATCCCATTAGCTGCAGTGGCCTTTCCCTTGCAGAGCGACTTCAGTAGCTTTTGTATCTCGTGTTCACTTATTTTGAAATCTCTAACTCTGCCGTTCCCGTGACGATTTAAAGGAGGAACTACAATGAAATCTCCCTCAGTGAAACAGTTTTGGAAAAAATATTTTTAGTATTTCTGTCTTCTCCCGATCAAACATTCTGCCGGTCTGTACTATGCGTTATCCGCAACAGGTGTTAGAAAAATTAGCCTGTCAGTATGCTCTACACATTTGGATGTAATTCCCCGAAATATGATGAATGGAAATGGCTGGATTGGATTGGCTGATTATTGTTTTCTGATGTGGAATAGTTCATTTTCAACTTATCTCGCCCGAACAATTGACTTCAATAAAGAAAAAGTGGCGTTTTCCTCGAAGAATACTTCAAAACTATTAGGTGACAACAACTTTCCGAGCCCGAGATTGTGTAGAAAGTAGGCGAAATTGTATCCAAATATATTGGCAGAGATGAAGAAGAAATAACTTGGAGCAATTACTTCCGCAGAACGTGGAAATCTCGTGACAGTTGGTGTAGCAGTAAATGCTACATGAAACTGTTCCTTCACTGCTCCTCCTCGCAGGTAAAATCTTCTGGGATGGGTTGCAACGATGTGGCCCTATAGATTCTTTTGTAGCTCCCAATGGTTCTGGATATATGCAGAGGCCCGAATTGTTACATGTTCGTGAAGCACTTTGCAATACATTTATAACCTTCCCTAAAAGAAAAATTGTTGCTTCTTCTGGACAAACACGATAGTCACATATATCTACCGGCTACTTAATTCTGTAGGGAGGCTGGGAAAGTTCTTTCGTCATTCCCGCGTCACTGCTCACATCGCCTTCAACAGTTTTATGTGGGAGTTTATGGACCGTTCGAGCCTAATTTATGTTCTGAAAATATATAATATTGCAGAATTCATTGCTATTGCCGTGCCTCAAGTAGCGACGCCAACAGATATTCTATCAGGATCATCTGCAGCTGGGAGTTGGATATTTCATGAGAACATTTTTGAAGATTGGAATCGCTCCATGCCGAGTTACGGACGGATGAAATCCAAGATAAAAACCCAAATGGTCTCATTGGTAAACTGATAGAACCATCGACTAGCAGCCGGAATGTTCTGAGGCGTCAGCTTTTTCACCTGAGCTGATGGTGCACTCGTCTTCTAAACCCATCTTGGAGACAAGTTGCACAGGACGTCCGACAAGAAAAAAGAATAAAGTTCAGTTCTCATAAGCACTCTCGAAAAGCTCGCATTTGAAAAAAGGGAAAAGAGAGGCAATAAATTCTAATAAAGCCCCAAAAAGCCAAAGAGAAGCCCTCCCCCCCCCTCTCCCAACTTTATGCTAAATATTTCTGTCTCGTCACCATGGCCTGTTATAAAAGCAGCAAACCTGGAGAGGCCTGGGTGCAATGCATACCGTGTTCGAAATGTGATTATATTACATGAACAAAGAGAGGAAAACGTTAGGAATGCTGTGTTTTTTAAATTAGAATTTATGTTCCGTTCTTGCCTCTTGTAAAAATGTTGGAATATTATGTTTATGTAATTTAATTTTACAATATTTACGTGATTAGCTTTACAAGGAAGTGTTAAATCGCAATTACTTATTTCCTTATGATATCTTAATTAGTTAGGTAGTAAATAACCATTAGGGTAGTTTTTATGTGAATAATGTACGTCATAATGTATGTCATAATGTATTTCGAAGAAGATTTACTATAAACTATCTACACCAAATTAATTAACCCACACGTAAACGTACTTTTGTGTGTGTGTGTGTGTGTGTGTGTGTGTGTGTGTGTGTGTTTGTTACAACTGACTCCCATCCGGGGGCAAATATAACACCAATGCAATACACCACAGTTGAAGTATAAATCTAAATACTGCGTAAAATATCGTAGAAGTGTTCATGGTGAGTACAAATTCGCAGTTGCCAAGAAACTACAATTACATTCAATAAATTAGATAAATTTCTTGTCGAATGGAGCCTGTTAATTACATAAGAATTTTTTTACTCCAGGTTCTTTACCCAGCTGATGAACGTATTCTTAGGGCGAATGAAAGTCTTCTCACACAGATCCCTCTATGATGATTTCATAGAGTGACGTGTCATGTTCTACCATTTTGAATCATCATCCTTACAAAAAGCTCTCTGAGAAGGCACAAAGTACGCCAGTAATCTGTAGCAGGCAAGCTTAATTTTATCTAGACGAAATGGCACAGGCACCATTTCTTTCTTTTTATGGGCATTAGATTTCGTTAGTGTTCAATAGCTCTTTCGAGATGGCAAACACATGACATTGACTGTTATAATAAGGTTATGAGTGTTTTGTAAATTGCCTGTAACAATGCTGAGTAATAAAGGACATTGGACATCAAATAAACAGAAGATGGGAAAAGGCCTGATACATCGGACGCGGGCCGACCCTGTGACCGAGCGGTTCTAGGCGCTTCAGTCCGGAACCGTGCGACTGCTGCGCTCGCAGGTTCGAAACCTGCCTCGGGCATGGATGTGTGTGATGTCCTTAGATTAGTTAGGTTTAAGTAGTTTTAAGTTCTAGGGGACTGATGACCTCAGATAAGTCCCATAGAGCTCAGATCCATTTGAACCATCAAAATTTCTAATATCGTGAAGACCACTTCCGTTAGCAATATTTCCATTATAATTAGCCACACAGTACGGGTGCTTTATATTGTGACAGTATGTTTTACGTTGTGTAATAGTTCGTCCACATGGGGGACGTTCTTGATGTACATTGTCAGTATGAACTGAACCGCGCTTACTATGCGACAAGGAGGTATGAGTAATGCCGCCATATGTGTCGCCTGTGAGTCACGCTGTCTTGTAATAGAGTTAGTGGTGTGCCTTAGTTTGCAGACGCTTAGCGAGGAGAAACTAAATTTAGCCAAGTATTCACATTCAGCAGAAGCACACAGCTCAGTGAACCATGCTGACACTGCACATCAAACCCAAATTTGGTAGCATCAGATAAAAGCGAACCAGCTGTGATCTGCTTTCCACCGAGCTACTGCAGTCGCCATGGAAGAACAGATATGTTTTAAACGTATTGCCTACTCTTTGTTGTTAGCAGTGATGAGAGTTAATCCTGCCACTGCCTTGAAAGTCGTGCGAAATACGCGCTTATCTGCATCATAGAAGAAATTGTATCCTTACGTCACCTGTCAGTCGCAACACAACATAAATCTCTTCCTGGGCGAAGGCCATCCCAGGGACGTTGTGCTGGCTACTGAATCACATTGCCAGGGGCCGTCCCTTTGGCGCAGTGGATAGCGCGTTGGACTTCTAATCCTCGCCGGCACGGTAGCTCAGCGTGTTCGGTCAGAGGGTTAGCTGCCCTCTGTAATAAAAAGAACTGAGTTAATCGGTCAACAACGAACTGAAACGGGTGTCTTAAGACGTCCGCCCTGAGCAGATGCAACGAACGAAAGCGAACAAAATGAGATTAAAAAAAAAAATCCAAAGGTCGTGGGTTCGATCTCCACAAGGGATGAAACGTTTTTAATTCGTAAGAAATTGTTCAGAAAGCTAATACGTGATGCCACCACATTCAACTCAAAACGAGATGAAAATGAACTATACTCCCATTATCACATGAAAAGACATGATGAATTATCTCGGCAATTTCGTAGAGCCCGAAATAAGATAAATTAAAACGGTCCTTCATGCCCAGTGATAAGGTATGACATTCGCTCAGGTTAGTAAGAGGTTTTCTGCGGATCTTCTTTGGACATCCCTTTATATGTCATCAAAGCAAGATGGTACTAAACATGACAAAACATGTTTGATCTGAGGTAATTTTTAATTTGGCTGCAGAAAATCTTTACTGCAGAATTTTATGAATTTTATACGACGAAAATAACTTAGTTCGTTGAACAGATCAGTCATGCCTCCCAGAAACCAATAAAGTGTTGTCAGGATGAAACTGTTATACTTTCTGTTAACATCAAGAATACAAAACGGACATTGTTTTAACAATACCCATAAGATTTATAGCAAATTGGTATTCCTGAAGATGTGGAAGTCTATGACACGGCAGCACAACCAAAGGGATTTTGATAAGTATTTGTGATTCATGAAATGCGTTCGGCGAATCTTTTTTTCTCGTTTGATGCTTGTACCGCTCCTTCCTGCTCTATGTTATCCACTACAGCATTTTTTTCTCTGTCTGCTCTTACTTCTTCCTCAATAGATCTTTATAGAATGCCAACTACTATTTTTGTTGTATTATCTCGATTGTTGCTGTGTTCGTACCTGAATATTAAGATGTTTAAATAAATCACATGAAGACGACAATCAACATATGATAGAGAAATTTAACTTAATTAATGGCACCTGTAGGTGAACCTTATTACGGAAAGTAAGGAAAGAGATATTTATGAAATTTTACAAAATATTGTCGATCCCTTCTGTAACGTTCGGAAAAGAAACCTGGAATTTAAAATAAAGGAATTCGGAGTGTGGAAATAAGATGTCTTAGACATGTTGCAAGATACACAAGACAAGATCGAAAGTGAATTAGTCGAATAAGAGCAGAATTATGTTAATGTCTCTAAATGAAAGAAAAAAAGAATGACACAGAAAAATTGTAAAGGGCATATCGACAGGATGGTGGATAACAGTCTTCTAAAAATACAAACCACCAGACGAGGAAGCATGATGAAAAGACTAGTCTCTATAAGTTGGTGTAACAGTTCAAGCCTAATCTGTTAAGAAGACGATGACGATGACATTAGTTCGATTACAAGGGCGCAGCCTAAGGTTCGAACAGGTTTTGTGTTGGTTCCCTACTACAACCCTGCCCCGCTGTGGGCTAGTAGACTGTGAACTGTAGGTGGAGTGACTACAAGTAGAACGATGTGAACTTGAGCTGGTCGGGCGGGCCGCTGAGCCGTGGAGCCGCTCTTTGCAATCTCTGAAGCGTGACACGTTCCCCCTGACACGCTTCGGCACAGACCACTGCTTGTCATAGACCTCTTGCTACAACGAGAGCAGTAGGTGTGTGATGTCTGTGGAATGGTCCCGACGGTGCATCACACGCATTTGTAGCACATGTGGGGTCCCACAAGGTTCCATTATGGGGCCCTTACTTTTTCTTGTGTATATCAATGACCTTTCGACAGTAACATTACCAGATGCCAAGTTTGTTTTGTTTGCCGATGATACAAACATTGCAATAAATAGCAAGTCAAATGTACTCTTAGAAAGATCAGCCAATAAAATATTTGTGGACATTAATCACTGGTTCCTAGCCAATTCTTTGTCACTAAACTTTGAAAAAACACACTACATGCAGTTCAGAACTTGTAAGGGGTGACCCAAGAGTATATGTCTAACATACGATGACAGGAAGATAGAAGAAGTGGACAGTGTTAAATTCTTGGGATTACAGCTTGATAATAAATTCAACTGGGAGGAGCACACCACAGAACTTCTGAAGCGTCTTAACAAATCTCTGTTTGCAATGCGAATTTTGTCAGACATAGGGGATATAAAAATGAAAAAGCTGGCATACTATGCTTACTTTCATTCCATAATGTCATATGGGATTATTTTTTGGGGTAATTCATCAAGCCAAGCTAAAGTTTTCCGGGCACAAAAACGTGCAGTGAGAGTTATATGTGGTGTGAACTCAAGAACATCCTGCAGAAGCCTGTTTAGGGAACTAGGGATACTAACTACTGCTTCCCAATATATTTATTCCTTAATGAAATTTGTCATTAAAAATATATCACTTTTTCAAACCAACAGCTCAATTCATGGAATCAATACTAGAAATAAGAATAATCTTCACAAGGATTTAAAGTCACTTAGTCTTGTACAAAAAGGTGTGCATTATTCAGGAACCCACATTTTCAATAACTTGCCAGCAGCCATAAAAAGCTTAACAACCAATGAAATTCAGTTTAAGAGAAGCCTAAAGGATTTATTGGTGGCCAACTCCTTCTACTCCATTGATGAATTTCTTAGTAAAACCAACTAATTTGTATATAAGCACAACATAACTTCTGCCCAATTTCAGTGCAGTAATGTGTTCATTGAAAATTTGTGTGTGTGTGTGTGTGTGTGTGTGTGTGTGTGTGTGTGTGTGTGTTAGTATAATCTAACTTCTGCACCATTTCAGTGCAGTAATGTGTTCATTGTAAATAAGTATTACAGTAGTTGTATTACCTTATAAATAAATAAAAAACTTTTTTATCTTAAATTTAGTGCATTAGTATTTGTAAAATGACTCTTAGTGTTCATTAAAAAATGACGATCATTCCACTTGGGACCTGTGGAGTGGTACATTAGCTTATTTGTTTTAGTTGTAAATATTTGTCATGTATTGTTGTTTTTCTGACATGTTCCACATCCTGGAGGACCTCCTCACTACGGATCAATTGGAATGAAAGTAAATCTAATCTAATCTAAAAGCAATCCTGTGCGATGATACCTCAACGATGCACAGTACAATGGATCGTGGAGTATACAGAATGGAGGTAAACAAACTGATCGTAAGGCCCGAGTATGGGAGGGGACGTGGAAATAAGCAAAATTTTCTAGATAACAGCCGAATGGGCTGTTATGGGTTTGACAAAAAATTTGAATTTTTGCCTCTCTCTTTACTATTCATTTTCACATAGCATTTCCCGCTGAAAATGAGCTGTTGTGCAAGGGGCCCCTTAAATGTTCTGGAAAAAATGATAAAACAGAGAAAATAGGGAAGGTGAACTAAATGCCTCTATTTGACTTCTAAATAATGTCCTTTGGCAATGTTTAGCTGCTGGAAATTTTCAGCGAAGGCGCCTTCTTTTGGAGTCAATCCAAGTATTCTCGTCACACATTTTTGCATGTTTGTCGAAATATCATGGAGACGGATATCTTTTGCGACTAGGATGATTGCCTCCCCCGATGAGGATCGAACGGGTGGAAGTATGTTTCATGTCCTACGACTATGGTTTTCAAAAATAATGGAGCTCAGTCTCACATTTCGAAAAAAATGTCCAACGGTTTACGTCCATGTCACCTTCTGCTCACTACTCAATTTGTGCAGAATAAATCGTGATCAGATCTTCTTCTTACTCAAATCTTTTGATAACTTTACGATGTTTCTAGCTACCCCAAATTTCTCTGGTATCATTTTCAGAGACAAGCCATCCGTTTCGTACCACCATCCGTCGCTCTTGTTCTGTGTTGTATCGTACACTTGTTGACGACCTACTCTTACGTCGCGCATATTCAGATGTTTTGTTGCAGCGGAAAGACCGTGTGAACCAATGAGAAAAACATTATTCCACTCGCAGATTCTGTTCCGTAGACATTAATTAATATCGTGAGTGTTTCCATCGTCGTTTTTGGTCATTAGTGACAAAATTCGAGCTTCATGAGATTCCTCATTGTGCTAAGACACAGGCCTTCAGACTTACTTCATCAGACCGGTGCAGCTCACTCTGTCTGAAAATGCACCGCATCTCTCAACGTGTATCATAATGGTGCATCTCTTAATTATTTAGCTGCTGGTCCTTTCATTCAGTTTTAGTAGTTTCTCCTATAGATCGTAGATTTTTTCGAGTTAGATCCCAGAGAACAGTTATCGCAATGCGATGACTGTGTCAAGGGATCTCAGGTTTCGGCATTCGCTAAAGAACCTTTTATACGAGTAAGTTTGTTACCTTGGTTCAAATGGCTCTAAGCACTATGGGACTTAACATCTGAGGTCATCAGTCCCCTAAACTTAGTACTAATTAAACCTAATTAACCTAAGGACATCACGCACATCCACGCCCAAGGCAGGATTCTAACCTGCGACCGTAGCAGCAGCGCGGTTCCGGACTGAAGCGGCTATAACCGCGGCCGGATAAGTTTGTTACCTCAATCGACTGATCGTGTCAAGTGAGTCTACTGTAGCGCCCCTGACGATTTATTTCTGTGTTTCTGTGCTCGTTCTCGCAGAGCATGAGAGTTTTTTTTTTTTTCCCTCCTTACAGTTCAGCGCCAAAATTTCCTGCTGTGCATTTTGGACCCGAACCGTTAAAGCCGAAATATACTAACATAATAAGGAACCGTTAATGACAATAGAGTTTATAAATGACCAAAGCAAAATTCACATTGGATATTGTTTACAAATGTCGCATGGAAAAATCTCCACACTGCTGAGAATTAATAGCATAGGAAAAGGATCAACAATCATTTGAAAAGTCATAATTTATTTCATCAGGTTGCCCTCCATGGGGTGGGTGCACGCAACGACTGTGGTTATATTGGGTTAGATAGAGCAGCAATCAGTCGTGGAAATAAGTTGCTTTAATATCACATAGTACATTACTGGTTGAACTGTGTAAGCATTCACTTGAGCACAAACAACTGCTACAATTTCGCACTGCATTGATAATGAACTGACACAGGTCGAAATCTGATCTGCGTTGTGACTATGTCATATTAAAGCAACTTAATTCCACGACTGATTGCTGCTCTATCTAACCCATAATTTATTTGCTCGAAAATATGTATCACACATACATTCTAAAACAAAAGTCGACGCACCAAGAAGGAAGTATCCGAATTGGACGGAAATCGATAGATGTGACGTCCATGTACAGATAAACCAAAGACTACAATTTCAGAAAAATTAAATGGTTTATTCAAGAGAAAGAACTGCACAAATTGAGCAAGTCGGTAACGCTCTGATCCACGTCTGGTCCTTATGCAAGCAGTGATTCGGCTTGGCATTGACTGATAGAGTTGTTGGATGTCTTTCTGAGGAATATCGAGCCAAATTCAGTCGGCACGTCAGATCGTTAAAATCAGGAGCTTGTCGTCAGGGCTCAGTTCGAAGCGAGACTCATCACTGATGACAATTCTAGTCTAGTCAATGGGATTCCAGGCCGAAGACGTGTCTGGAGTCGCTAAGGACAGCAGTGGGATACCAACCTGATTGTCGCCCCCCATACGGTCGGACACTCAGGTGTAATGGTCTGCGGTGCCATTTCTTTTCATAGCATGACCCCTTCGGTTGTCACCCGCGGCATCCTTACAGCACAGCGGTACGTCGACGATTAATCTACGCCCTGTTTTGTTGCCCTTCGTGGCAAGCCATCCGCTCGTACACGGCGAGAGTTCGTACTGCTTGTCTTCGTGCTTTGCTTGCCAAACCCTGCCGGGGCCAGCAACGTCGCCGGATCTCTCGTCAACTGAGAACGTTTGGAGCCTTACTGGCAGTGCCTACCAACCACCCCGGGATCTCGGCGATCTAACGCGCCAGTTGGACATAATTTGGCACGATATCCCTCTGGAGGACATCCAAAAACTGTATCAATCAATCCCAAGTCACATAACTGCTTGCATAAGGGCCAGAGGTGGACCAAAGCGTTACTGGCTTGCTCAATTTGTGAAGTTTTTTCTCTTGAAAAAATCATCCAATTTTTGTATAATTGTAATCATCTGTATGTCTGCACTTGTACGTCATATCCACCAATTTCCTTCTCATTAGGATAATTTCTTCTTGGTGCGTCGTTTTTTCGTAAAGTGTATTTAGACGACAGTAAATAGCGCCTTTCTTCTCGATCTTTCATCTCTTGTTCTTTTTTAAGGCCAATTTTCTCATACGTTCTTATTTATGCATCGTATTGGTGTTTCTTTGCCCAACTACAGTAAAACCATAATAACTGTTGGGTTTCAAATGTTTGCTTTCTCTTGTGGGCGATACTAGTAGAAAGGATCAAATCCTTATGCAATCTCCACGACATGTCACGAAAACTAAAGCAAACATTAAGATTAAGACTGAGTAGACACAAAAGCACAAAAACCGTTAATACACGAGTGAGCGTGGCGAGTATAGACTAAGTCGCCATATTCTGCACATGCACAATCTGCAGCATATTCGGAATTTTAGAACCTTACATTCGGTGCGGTTGATTAATCATTGACGTCACGATGAGGTTGATTGCTGATTTATACGCAAGTATGTGACGCGCTCCCATGACGAACAGTCGAGTTTGATCAGGAAGTAGTTCTTGTAAAACGGGATTAAGCATCAAGTAACCCTCGTAAGACGGGGCCGGAGGATTTTAAGCTATTTTTATTTTATTGCTGCAAGTATACCGTGATAATCTGCGCGGAGGGGGAGGGAACAAGTTTCACTCTAACCGAGACAGGGGAAAGAAAGTATGACTGAAGAAATTATATCCATCCATTTAGCACCGAACTGCGACTGGCTCGCGGCGAAGCAACATGAGCAGTGAGTCGAGGTAAGCCCCATGCCGGCGCCGCAAAGATCAAGCTGCTCTAAAAACGAGAGGTTGGTTTGAACTCCACAATGCTTTACTAAGCAAGATTCTTAATAGGGGTGGTTGTTACATCTGCATGATTACTCTGCATTTCACAAAAGCCTTTGGCAGAGGATGCAGAGAACCACTTCCAGACTATTTCTCTATCGTTTCACTCTCGAATAGCATGTGGAAAAAATGAATACTCAAACCTTGCCGAGCGAACTCTGATTTGTCTTTTTTTTTAACACGATGATCATTTCTACCTACGTAGGTTAGAGTCATAATGCACTGCTCAAAACAATTAGGGGAACCTGACTTTGGGCGTCTGCCATACTCCATTGAGCAATAATTGCCCACATACGCACGGTGGGGTTCAGGTTGGGACTCACCGGCGGCCACTCCATTACTTCAATGTCCAGGCTTCGCAAGACATCCCTGCTGACACCCGCCACATACGCACTGTCATTAGAAGGAATTCAGGGCCACCACCGTATGCAGCAGCTAGTCCAACAGGATCTGTTTGATGTGCTGTCTGGCGATAATACGACAGAGGACAATGACAAGATTCGAATGGCTGTCAATGCTTGAGCCTCCCAACAGCATCACTGTATTCTGGAAATCTTTAGATTTCCTGGACAACGATTGGCAGGTACCACTCGCACGGGTCTCCAACAAACGAATACGGCCATCGCCTTGCTTCACAGGATATCTGAACTCGTCTGTGAATAACACGTTTCGCTAGCCATGAAATTGACGGTTGGCATGGGAACGGCAAAACTGAAGGTGAGCTGCAATATGTCGTCGTGTTAAGCGGTGTACTCGAACTCGACGTCTGGGACTTAAGTCCTTTTTCACAACCTGTTCAATACAGTCTGATCGGACACAGCGGCTCCAGTGGCCCTTCTGAGATCGTCTTGCCGTGCTGTGGCAGTATCCGTACGACGCCGCAAAGCAGAGATGGCCATATATCGGTCTACGTGGGGGCATTAACGGTTCAAAATCTGCAGATGTAGAGGTAATTTCGGGAGTACCGCAAGGAAGCGTGATAGGACCTTTATTGTTTACAATATACATAAATGACTTAGTTGACAACATCGGTAGCTCCGTGAGGCTATTTGCAGATGACACGGTTGTCTACAAGAAAGTAGCAACATCAGAAGACTCGTACGTACTCCAGGAAGACCTGCAGAGGATTAATGAATGGTGCGACAGCTGGCAGCTTTCCCTAAACGTAGATAAATGTAATATAATGCGCATACATAGGGGCAGAAATCCATTCCAGTACGATTATGCCATAGGTGGTAAATCATTGGAAGCGGTAACGACCGTAAAATACTTAGGAGTTACTATCCGGAGCGATCTGAAGTGGAATGATCACATAAAACAAATAGTGGGAAAAGCAGGCGCCAGGTTGAGATTCATAGGAAGAATTCTAAGAAAATGTGACTCATCGACGAAAGAAGTAGCTTACAAAACGCTTGTTCGTCCGATTCTTGAGTATTGCTCATCAGTATGGGACCCTTACCAGGTTGGATTAATAGAAGAGATAGACATGATCCAGCGAAAAGCAGCGCGATTCGTCATGGGGACATTTAGTCAGCGCGAGAGCGTTACGGAGATGCTGAACAAGCTCCAGTGGCGGACACTTCAAGAAAGGCGTTACGCAATACGGAGAGGTTTATTATCGAAATTACGAGAGAGCACATTCCGGGAAGAGATGGGCAACATATTACTACCGCCCACATATATCTCGCGTAATGATCACAACGAAAAGATCCGAGAAATTAGAGCAAATACGGAGACTTACAAGCAGTCGTTCTTCCCACGCACAATTCGTGAATGGAACAGGGAAGGGGGGATCAGATAGTGGTACAATAAGTACCCTCCGCTACACACCGTAAGGTGGCTCGCGGAGTATAGATGTAGATGTAGATGTATTGTCTCACAATGGGATAAATTTTGTAACAGTTATTGTGATTACTTTTGAAATGATGAAGAGTTTACTGACTTTCTTTCCATCTGTCTCGTTTTCATTTGTGTATCCCTTATACAAAGCAAGCTGCCCTTCACTGAATTACTCCGATGTCCTACGCACAGTGGTACTCCGTTAAGGATCCCATATCGTGCAAAAATACTCCGGAAGAGGAATGGCAAGCGTAGTGCAAGTCTCCTTACTAGATCTTTAGCACGTTCTACGCGGTCTGTCAATAAAACGCAGTCTGTGATTCACCGTTCTGAGTGACTGTGCCAATTTAAATTGTTTGTAATTGTCATCCCTAGGTACAGAAAGACTTTAAATTTTCGAGATTTATCGTGTAACCGTAATGTAATGGAGATTCTTTTTTAGTTCTCATGTGGAATACCTCACACGTTTCATTGTTCAGAATTCGAGCCATGCAAATATTTTGTCTAAATCATTTTGTAATTCTTTTGATCTTGTGATAACTTTACTGGACGGTAGACGACGGCACTCTACGAGATTTGTTCATATTGCGTCCAAAATCTTTTATGTGGATGAACAAGAGAGGGCCGTAAGGCTTCCTTCGAAGATCATAGATACAAGTTTCACTAGCTAAATTCTTATCTGTTACTACGAACTGTGATCCTTCAGACAGGGAAGTTTGATTAGAAATTGCTTACGAGGATCGGTGCCAAATGCGTTCTGGAATCCGGGAAATATGGAAACAACTTGACATCCCCAGTTATAGAAGTCATTGCTCCGTGCGAATAATTATCCATTTGCGATCGACAAGAAAATTTTTTTCTGAATTTGTGCTGATTGTGCATCAGTAGATCATTTCCTTGCTTTTCTCCTACTCTTGAATGTTTTGAATACTAAGCCAAACACATACAGTAATACGCCCGTACGTTGTTAACAGTGTTATACTGGCGAGAAACAGCTCTTCGCAGTAATCGTATGGATGGTCTTGGTTCCGTATGACGTGTCACTGTCTTGCAACCTTTCTGCCATATCGAGGCGGTACTGCACAAGACTCGCTGACCAGCTTCGGGTTGCGTGCGTCCTCCCTGTCAGAGGATGCGCCCACGGCTCGTTGGCGGAGTTGGCAACAGGGCGAGCACCTCGTCGCTAATTCAGCGCTAAGCTCGGCGAGGCCTCAGTCCTTAGCCTCCGGCGTCATTAGCAGTGGCGTAACCAGCCGCTCCTTCCGCACGGCGCACTCGAAAACACGGCCGCTGGTCACATCGGTGGGCCCAGCGCCTGCTGAACGGGCTTTCCAATTCCATCAACTAGAGGATCCGCAAGTTCGCAAACCTCTGCTCCTGTCTGTGAAGCACGAACTACGGTTCAGTAAGACTGTAATTGGTTTCAGCTTGCTGCCCTCCTCTGCATACAAACCACACGTAGGTTATACTTCCTACTGAGATGACTTAAATCCGATGTTATGAAGGGTTCCAAATGAGGTGCCAGCAGATTTCAATTGGGAAGGTGGTTAACGCTGCGAGTAACGAATGTTCTGATCAGGTTGCCACAAATCTGAAACAACTGTCACCCACAGTAATCTGCCTGTCGCATTGTTACTGCTATTGCTGTTAAGGTACAGAGGACTGGTCAACGCCATGCGACGAGTACATCAGCTTCAATGGTACTTGGTGCTTGACACAGCCATTTTTCTGGTGTCAAGCGCAAGGAACCTGTCATCATTAATATTTAAGAACACGCCACCTGAATACCCACAAACTGGCCACCTTGACTCCAAACTAAAGAGGACGATCAATAAAGTTTATGAAATCATTTTCGATGACATAATGTAGCCTTCTAGATGGCAGATTTCAGATTCTCATTTATTGGAAGAACCATGAAGAAATGCAATTCACAAACGAAAGAGGTTTTCTTTGCTAAAGCCTTGTTCGAAGAACTGAATATTTTTCATTGGCCCGGAACAGTTACTATGCTGGATTAATAGATGGAAGAGAGGAGAACAAAAAGATGCGGATCCAATGTTTGTTTTTCTTTTGGGAGGGTCACAGTTTGTTAGTGACACATTGCACACTGACATATTACGCACCAGTTATAATAGTTTCGTCATGGCTGGCTCGCCCAAGGATACCAGTAGTTAGAATATCGTCTATTCTGGAAGCTTGTTCCGACTTAGGACCTTCAGTGCTCTGTCAAATTCTTCTCGCAATATCATCTCTCTCGTCTTATCTTCGCCTACTTCTTCTTCCCTTTCTATAATAGTGCCTTCAAGTTAATTTCCATTGCACAGGTGCTCTATATATTCCCTGCGCCTTTCAGCTTTTCCTTCTTTGCTTAGTACTGGTTTTCCATCTCAGCTCTTGATATTCGTACAGGCGCTCTTTTCTCCAAAGGCATCCTTAATTTTGCTATAGATGGTATCTATCTTTCTCCTAGCCATATAGACTCCTGCAACACTGAATTCGCCCTCTAGCCCTTCCTGCTTTGACGTTTTGCACGTAGACCTGGACAAACCGCAGTTTCGGAGACTGCGTGTGGCGGAAGCCGAGACAGTAAATAAATGGTTCAAATGGCTCTGAGCACTATGGGACTTAACTACTAAGGTCATCAGTCCCCTAGAACTTAGAACTACTTAAACCTAACTAACCTAAGGACATCACACACATCCATGCCCGAGGCAGGATTCGAACCTCCGACCGTAGTGGTTCCAGACTGACATAGTAAATAATTGGTGCTATAGATCATCCTGTGTTGGTTTAAAAAATTAAGGGAGTAAACACTGGACGTGAAAGTCTGCTTGTATATTGCGAATGACTGACTGAATTACAAAACAAATCTACTACTCCCGTATTTTTACCTCTTTCGACCATAAATGTGTTCTTCTGCAGTGATTGTTACTATGAATCTGACAAATTTCAGCATACTAACACGAAATACGGTAGTTTCGTTTTTAAGTGAATATTTATTTAAAAGTTATCTTCGTTAACATAGCTAGCTGACATAACCCATAGAGATGCATTTTAAGATAGCATTTGCCGTTACGATTTGGGTATGAGTGATAACGAATTTTAGTGCAAGCTAAATGAATAGCTTGTTGTAATATGAATGTTCACAAACCTGTTTTTTCTTGGTAACAGAAGTAATAATTTTGGTTACAATGTTTCTTTGACGCCTCCCAGGAAAAGATGTAACCCAGCTCAGAAGCAGGGAACTTATAAAAGTTTATGTTGCCGCCTCTCAATCTCTCGACAGCAGTGAAGAGCGCGAAACACGCGTAATTGCTGATCGCGATAGCCGTTGCCTGGTTAGTGCTTCGGAAGCGTTTCCTCACCGCGAGGGCCCGTTAACTGCTTGTCACGCGATCGCTGTGTTGTTGACACAACTCTTCAGAACGAGCGCCAGCAGCAGCGGCGGCTGGAGTACGTTAGGATACGAGTGTCCATCCTTTGGTTATTTTTTTACCTCTTGAAATGCAGAGAATTCGAGAAAGCCGCATAAATGAGGGCGATTTAAATCGTGAAGCTGTTGGAAATACTTGCGACATTAACTCTTTCTTTGTTATTTCGCCTCTTAGATTCCAATGATTCTCTACAGCACAACGTGGCGAGTAATGATATTCCTAGTTTTCCTCAAAAAGAAATCCCCTTTAGTATGGTTTATTGTTATTTTATGTCATTGCACTTGTTTTAGCAGTTGGTCACTTGCGATTTAATGCTCGCTCCCAGCGAAGTTAGAATTATGCAGTGGTATGTACAGGTAACTTGGCTTGTAATGGTGGGACACTTGCAGTTACGCACCGATTTCAGAAGATTTACCACCTGCCACGACACATTGCATCATATTTGTTTCTGGTCTGTAACCCTGGATGTCTGTTGTTGTTGTTGTTGTGGTCTTCATTCCTGAGACTGGTTTGATGCACCTCTCCATGCTACCCTATCCTGTGCAAGTCTCTTCATCTCCCAGTACCTACTGCAACTTACATCCTTCTGAATGTGCTTAGTGTATTCATCTCTTGGTCTCCCTCTACGATTTTTACCCTCCACGCTGCCCTCCAGTGCTAAATTTGTGATCCCTTGATGCCAACCGGTCCCTTCTTCTTGTCAAGTTGTGCCACAAACTCCTCTTCTCCCCAATTCTATTCAATACCTCATCATTAGTTATGTGATCTACCCATCTAATCTTCAGCATTCTTCTGTAGCACCACATTTCGAAAGCTTCTATTCTCTTCCTGTCCAAACTATTTATCGTCCATGTTTCACTTCCATACATGGCTACACTCCGTACAAATACTTTCAGAAACGACTTCCTGACACTTAAATCTATACTCGATGTTAACAAATTTCTCTTCTTCAGAAACGCTTTTCTTGCCATTGCCAGTCTACATTTTATATCTTCTCTACTTTGACCATCATCAGTTATTTTGCTCCCTAAATAGCAAAACTCCTTTACTACTTTAAGTGTCTCATTTCCTAATCTAATTCCCTCAGCATCACCCGAATTAATTCGACTACATTCCATTATCCTCGTTTTGCTTTTGTTGATGTTCATCTTATACCCTCCTTTTAAGTCACTGTCCATTCCGTTCAACTGCTCTTCCAAGTCCTTTGCTGTCTCTGACAGAATTACAATGTCATCGGCGAACCTCAAAGTTTTTTATTTCTTCTCCGTGGATTTTAATACTTACTCCGAACTTTTCTTTTGTTTCCTTTAGTGCTTGCTCAATATACAGATTGAATAACATCGGGGAGAGGCTACAACCCTGTCTCACTCCCTTCCCAACCACTGCTTCCCTTTCATGCCCCTCGACTCTTATAACTGCCATTTGGTTTCTGTACAAATTGTAAATAGCCTTTCGCTCCCTGTATTTTACCCCTGCCACCTTTAGAATTTGAAAGAGACTATTCCAGTCAACATTGTCAAAAGCTTTCTCTAAGTCTACAAATGCTAGAAACGTAGGTTTGCCTTTCCTTAATCTTCCTTCTAAGATATGAATCTGTCTATGAATCTGAGTAGATTTATGCCTAATGTATCATGTAATTTGTGATGTTTTGTGACATTCTATTAATGGGCCACTTCTGAAACACGTCGATAAAGTATTTATAATGTAGTCTGGTACATCCGTCAAGTTCGTAACTGAAGGGCTGGTCGTTATTACTTAAAATATTTAATTAGTCTCGACAGAATGACATAAAAGAACTAATCAGATTGAACCATGGAATACTATTTTTGATGATTCTTGAACTTGCTGCTAAGTACAACCTCGTCCTTATCTCCAGATAAACTGTAATTTACCTGAAGATTTTGCCGTTTCTTTGGGCGTGGTAGCATCGGAAGTCGAACCTACAGCAGGTATTTTAGCCAGAAAATATTTTAGAATAAGCGATTTGAAATGGAACGAGCATGTGGGGATTGCGGTAAGGAAGGCGAATGGTCGACTTCGGTTCATTGGGAGAATTTTTGGGAAGTGTGGTTCTTCTGTGAAGAACACCGCACATAGGACACTAGTGGGACCCATCGTTGAGTACTGCTCGAGTCCAGAATGAGATTTTCACTCTGCAGCGGAGTGTGCGCTGATATGAAACATCCTGACAGATTAAAACTGTATGCCGGACCGATACTCGAACTCGGGACCTTTGCCTTTCGCGGGCAAGTGCTTTACCATCTGAGCCAAGCAAGACTAACGACTCACTGGCAGAACTGAAGCTGTGAGGACGGGTCGTGAGTCGTGCTTGGGTAGCTCAGATGGTAGAACACTTGCCCGCCAAAGCCAAAGGTCCCGATTTCGAGTGTCGGTCCGGCACACAGTTTTAATCTGTCAGGAAGTTTCATACTGCTCGAGTATTTGCGATCCGCACCAGGTCGGATTAAAGGAAGACATCGAAGCAGTTCAGAGGCGGGCTGCTATGTTTGTTACCGGTAGGTTCGAACAAGACGCTGGTACTTCGGAGATGCTTCAGGAACGCAAATGGGAATCCCTGAAGAGAAGCCGACGTTCTTTTCGAGGAATATCCTTGAGAAAATTTAGAGACCTGGCATTTGAAGCTGACTGCAGAACGATCCTACTGCCGCCAACATACGTTGTGCGTAAGAACAATAATGGTAAGAAACGAGAAATTAGCGCTGATAGGAGGTACATAGACTTTTTCGCCCTCTCTATCTGCGTCTGGAGCAGACGACAAGTAGTGGTACAGGATACCATCCGCCACGCAGCGTATGATGGCTTGCGGAGTATGTATGTAGATGTTGTTGTTGTTGTTGTTGTTGTGGTGTTCAGTCCTGAGACTGGTTTGATGCAGCTCTCCATGCTACTCTATCCTGTGCAAGCTTCGTCATCTCCCAGTACCTACTGCAACCTACATCCTTCTGAATCTGCTTAGTGTATTCGTCTCTTGGTCTCCCTCTACGATTTTACCCTCCATGCTGCCCTCCAGTGCTAAATTTGTGATCCCCTGATGCCTCAGAACATGTCCTACCAACCGGTCCCTTCTTCTTGTCAAGTTGTGCCACAAACTCCTCTTCTCCCCAATTCTATTCAATATCTCCTCATTATTTATGTGGTCTACCCATCTAATCTTCAGCATTCTTCTGTAGCACCACATTTCGAAAGCTTGTATTCTCTTCTTGTCCAAACTATTTATCGTCCATGTTTCACTTCCATACGTGGCTACACTCCATACAAATACTTTCAGAAACGACTTCCTGACACTTAAATCTATACTCGATGCTAACAAATTCCTCTTCTTCAGAAACACTTTCCTTGCCATTGCCAGTCTACATTTTATATCCTCTCTACTTCGACCATCATCAGTTATTTTGCTCCCCAAATAGCAAAACTCCTCTACTACTTTAAGTGTCTCATTTCGTAATCTAATTCCCTCAGCATCACCCAACTTAGTTGATTGATATATACATGTCCAGTGACGTTAATGTGACCACCTCTCGAAAGCCTGAGTAACCACCTTCTGCAGTACGGATGTTCAGGAAGAGAGTCAGTGAGGTACTAGAAGGTAACAACAGGAATGAGGAGTCATGACGACCCCAGTGCAGTAGCCAGCTGCGCTAGGTTACCCGAGTGAGGATCCATGGCACGGACAGCCTGATCGAGGTGGTACCACAGATTTTCGATTAGGTTTATACCCGGGAAGTTAGGTGACCAGGGAAGAACGGTAACCTCATCCTGGAGCTCTTCGAACCACGCTCGTACACTGCGAGCTGTGCGGCACATTGTACTGTCCTGCTGCTAAATGCCATCACACCGAGGGAAAAGCAAACGGCATACAGGGGTGCATATGATCCCCAAGGATAGATGTATATTGTGTTATTCCATTGACCTTCCAGAATGACGAGATGACCCAGAGAATGCCACGAAGACAAACATTCCTCAGATCCTGACGCTCCCTCCTCTGACCTGGACCCTTCCGATGATTGTTACAGGGCCGTAAACGCCAGTGGCCATCTGTACGATGGAGCATAAAACGTGATTCATCTGGAAAGGCCACCTGTCACCACTCAGTGGGCGTCTAGTTACAGTACTGGCGCGCAAATTGCAGCCTTCGACGCTGATGCACCGCTGTCAGCATGGGTACGTGAACCAGGAGCCTGCTGCGGAGGCCCGTACGCAGCAACGCTCGCTGAACGGTCGTTGAGGAGACATTATAGACAACCCATTGGTTCATCTAGGCGGTCTTCGCCGTAGTGTACCACAGCTGCTTCGGCGCTGGTTGTGGATAGCGCCATTTTGCCATGCTCGGTCTACTTTAAAGATGACGGTACATGGACAGTTTACAAACTTAGCCATTTCGGAAAAACTTCTACCGTACATTACGACAACGACTACGCTGTTTTAGGGTTTTATCCTCCCCTCCCCCTCCCCCGACACACTTTATATACACGCCACTGCTATTACTGATACCTGCCATCTGGGAGTGGTTATTGCACGTTGACATCGACATATGCAGCGGTGACATTAATGTGACTAGCACTCCGTCTTCAGGCCACGGCTGGCCTACCGGGACCATCCGACCGCCGTGTCATCCTCCATGGAGGATGCGGATAGGAGGGGCGTGGGGTCAGCACACCGCTCTCCCGGTCGTTATGATGATATTCTTGACCGAAGCCGCTACTATTCGGTCGAGTAGCTCCTCAAATTGGCATCACGAGGCTGAGTGCACCCCGAAAAATGGCAACAGCGCATGGTGGCCTGGATGGTCACCCATCCAAATGCCGACCACGCCTGACGGCGCTTAACTTCGGTGATCTCACGGGAACCGGTGTAACCACTGCGGCAAGGCCGTTGTTAATGTGACTAGACCGTGTTTATTTATTGAATCATTTAACCCAATAAAATATGACACAGCCTTTGCAGAATAGGACAACACCAATCTATAATTCCGAATTTTCCGAAGTATAGCCTGTCCTCCACGGGAATAAGAGAAATTACGAAAGGTGGATTAAGTGGTATGTCCAGCACATAAGAAGTTCTAAGTACTAAAAGCATGGGAAAGAAGAATGGAGGAAGATGGTAGATATTGTTTACCATGACCGAAACGAGATTTCAGTATGGGGCGGCATGTACAGAAACTCTTATCAAAGCAGCACTGGCGTTTGGTCTGCAGTAAGCTCGGCCGGCTTGTGTGGCCGAGCGGTTCTAGGCGCTTCAGTCTGGAACCGCGCGACCGCTACGGTCGCAGGTTGGAATCCTGCCTCTTGCATGGATGTGTGTGATGTCATTAGGTTAGTTAGGTTTAAGTAATTCTAAGTTCTAGGGGACTGATGACCTCAGATGTTAAGTCCCATAGTGCTCAGAGCCATTTCAACCATTTTGAATAGTAAGCTCGTAGAACAAAATGCGTGTACGCATAATTACGGCGACCGCGGTAGGCGCGTGCGTCGTCCCGTGATGCGACCGGACATTTACGACTCTAAACACAACTGACTCCAAAGTAATGGAGACGAGTACGCTAAGAAAAAATAGCGGCAAACTTCGAGGCTGATTCATACGACCGATCTAAAAACCGAACGGAACTGACGAAAACATGCGTCTGTTAGGGGTTGGAGAGTGTGTCTCCATTAGTTTTAATGCCACAGCGCTGTGTCTCCATCGTAAAACAAGTAACTGCTGCAGCCGGCTTTAGTGGAGAGGCTGCGGTGACCTCTCCTAGCGCTTTGTAGGCGGTGGGACGGGCGACTCCATGGCTCATAGGCTGACCACTCTGAAGTGGCGCCACTTTTACGCCCGGCGAAAAAAAAAGGTCTTTCTCCGCGACAGCTGGCCGCGAAGCCGCTTTGACCTAAACAGCCCATTTCTTCAACGATCCACGTTATCTTGGAGCTTTTTTTTAACAATATGCTTCGCAGATATTAAAATATTTCGACCTTGCCGCCCGATAGTTCTGTACTTCAGCAACACGTCGACAAGTCCAGAATACCGAGCAAAATTGATTTAATAGTGGAAATTTGCATATTATGTTTTTCGACTTATTAAATATGCACACAACCGACCCATGTTTGCCGTCAACGGATTTGCTATTTTCCCTCCTGTATGAATGTGTAATTTTATATTAATTAAATAATTACGTACTTTTTTGTAAGGGCTGGACGAAACGGTCGCTAAGGCCTCTCCATATGTGTGGCAAACATCGAAGAAAAGTCTCAGTTTACAGTAACAAATCGATTCTTGTTATTTAGCGAACTGAAACAGTGTTAAGTGAGTGCGCAGTTAATCGTATAATGGTCGCGAGCCTCCTGTGCAACCTTGAGCTGCAAACTAAGTACCTAGAAGCGATTGTACCAAATTTGCGGTGATTTTTAATTTTCTCAAATCCTAAAATATAGGAAGGAGTGAACTGGACTTCACAGGAAGGAAGGAAATAGGGATTTAACATCCCATCAACGACGATCTCATAAGGGACGATGCATACGCTTGGCCTGGGAAAAAGAAATGAGCCACATCCATCTCTGCATCTTGACCACGGGGGACCTAAATCTGAATGGCACATGGTAATTTTAGCCGCTGCCCTTCCCAGTGTGAACTGCACTTCGAAGCATTGCAGGAAGGTTACAGCAAATCTTCAAAACACGAAGTTTGAATGGAGTCTTAGAAGTCTTTCGAAGCTTCGAAAATTATCTGGAAAGATAATCATACACACAAATTCTTTGATAATACGAGGGTTGGAACTTAAATAGTGGCAACAGCCGGCCGCTGTGGCCGAGCGGTTCTAGGTGCTTCAGTCCGGAACCGCGCTGCTGCTACGGTCGCAGGTTCGAATCCTTCCTCGGGCATGCATGTGTGTGATGTCCTTAGGTTAGTTAGGTTTAAGTAGTTCTAAGTCTAGGGGACTGATGACCTCAGATGTTAAGTCCCATAGTGCTTAGAGCCACTTGAACCAAACAGTGGCAACTATTTATTCACAACCGATACAAAAGAGTTACATGTTTGCACTTGTTAATGTCCTTCAAAGTAGTCACCAGTGCTGGTAGAACCCGTTGCCAGCGATGTGGAAGGCTTAGTATACCGTTAGCAGAGCCTGTTCTGTAGGTGGTGCGAATGGAGCCTGTCGAATCTCTGGAACAGTTTTGAATCGAATGCCACGAAGTGGTTCCTTCATCTTCGGAATCAAATCATAGTCACAAGGACTTAAGTCCGTGGAGTGTGGTCGATGGTACAGTACTTCCCAGTCCCATCGACCGAACCGAGCAGCCACAGCATGCGCTGTATGCGCCCGAGCATTGTCGTGCAAAATGATGGGTGGGTTGCGCATAAAGTGTCGCCGTTTCTTTCGCAAAGCTGGTCGCAGGTGATGTTTCAAAAACGAACAGTAATACTGTGCACTGAGAGTCTGCCGTGGAGGAACGTAATGCGTTAGGATAACACCATCACGTCGTACACGAGAATCACCATACCTTTCACCTGGGGCTCTGACGCACTTTCGACTTTCGCGGTGACCCATAATGACGCCATTCGTTGTATTTTGGCTCGTACGATGTGGCCCATGTCTCATCCAGTGTTACGATACGGCGTAAGAAAGCCTCTCCTTCGCGCTCATACCGCTGCAAGTGTGTCTGAGCAGCGTCGTAACGCATCCATTTCTGCATTTACGACAAGTCACTTTTTCGCATGCCCAGGTGTTCCTTCAGGATGCGAAGCACAGTCGTATGCGCTAATCCGGTTTCGTATACGAGCTCACGAATCGTTTGGCGTTGATCACTGTCCACTAACGCGGCAAAAGCACGCACTTCTTCTTCAGAGGCGCTAGGACGACCTGCCCGATGCATGTCTGCCACAGTTTGCTGACCTTCGTTGAAGGCTTTTACCCAACGTACCACTGTTCTGTACGGCAATGCCGATTCCACGCACGCCTACTGAAGACCTTGATGACACTGTCGTGCTGTACGACCTCTGGCACATTCAATCTTGATCCAACTCCGTTGTTCCTGTTTCGAAAACATGGTGACACCGTTACGTTAGACCGCTCTCTCGCAAGTGACTGTTTCCCTCGACTGTGCGCACGCCGGTGACGGACGGGAGAGTCCATCTGTTCGGAGGTACGGTAGGTATGTCAACAACGTGTGCTATCAGTGACAATAGTAGATTCCATTGCATAGTGTCTCCTCAGCAGTGTTGCCATTATTTAAGTTCCATCCTACGAATTAGTAGCCGGCCGCGGTGGTCTAGCGGTTCTGGCGCTGCAGTCCGGAACCGCGGGACTGCTACGGTCGCAGGCTCGAATCCTGCCTCGGGCATGGTGTGTGTGATGTCCTTAGGTTAGTTAGGTTTAAGTAGTTCTAGGTTCTAGGGGACTTATGACCTAAGATGTTGAGTCCCATAGTGCTCAGAGCCATTTGAACCATTTTTTTACGTATTAGTGTTTCAACAGCAGTGGTAAAGGCACTGCACTGCAGGAGGAGCAGAGCTCAGGTTGCTCGTCTCACTATGCTTTAGATTTCCCACGATTCGCCTAAACATCATTAAGCGAGTGCCAGAGGCCAGGGCTCTGCCTTTGTCTTCTTTGTACAACTGTGCTAGCACTTTGTCTGTAACGATCCTAATGTAGACTACTCTTTGCACTTCTGGAAGGAAGTTGCCTCGGAACTAACAAGAAAACTTGGTGATTTTGCTGGGTACAATTTGCAACCAGTCGCTTATTTAAATTTTTGATACAATTTATTTTCTGTACTATAAACTAGTTTTCAAGCCAGTGTTGGCTCATCATCAGATGGGAATGTTTCAGGAACATTGTTTGAAGCATATGCATCTATACGCTGTGATAATGAGCATTTTACTGCGCTTCGTTTCATGCTCGTTCACAGTAGTCTAAGTAAAAACTGAACGTAAGTAGAAAAGGATCCGAAAATGAAACATATCACATTTGCCCAAATCGCGGTCTTTGACTTCTAATTCATTGCTTAATTGTGCAATAAATATTTCGCGCTGTTTGTTTCTCTTGCATGTAGCTTTTTGATATTATTGTACTTGGGCTCCCGTGGTGGTTATTGGAATCACTCGTTGACTACACTAAACGGGTACAGTGGTCGCTAAGAAAAACGCATGCCAGTGTAAATTATTTCAAGACAGTTGTGCCTATTCTATCAAATGTTTCATAGTATCCTCGTGAAATACCGTGACAAAAGCAGGATATAAGCCGACCAAAGCGCCCTCATGCTCTGGTACAATAACATCGTGGTCGATTACTAAGTGTACATTGTCAGTCTTTGAACACATCTGTAGATTGCAAGGTTCCCTTACATCCAGTGACTATGCTTCTAAATATTTATTCTGTAACGCAACACATCTCAAATCAAAGATCGCGATTAGCTAAGTGTGATACCCGTCATATTTACAGTCTTTGTGCTTGCGTAGAGTGTTTACTATTTTGAATGACAGTGAAACGAAATGCAGCTGAATACTGTTTATATGCGTGTGTATAATCTGAAAAATAGATACCACGAGGCAGTCAATGTACTCGTATCTACACAGCACATGGCAATCTTTTCGTTTCATTTACTTTGCGTTCCATCACTTCCGCCAGCATCACGACCACAGAGCATGGCTGCACATGGTCCAAATAATATTCTCGAAACACCTGCATTCGATGACGATCCTGTAGTGTCTTGAAAAATAGTTAACAGTACATAAAGGAAATCGTATCATAAATTCAAATAAATCGCCAGTTTCAGTCACAGTGGCAGTTCACCACCCACACTGTATATAGTGAATTAACCAGAAAACGAAAGATCCGTGTATGCTGAACTTTCAGTTCCAGGCAGTAGTGTGCCACTCGATAGAAACTTTGTCTCCACACGAGCCAAAACTGATTCACATTTATCTGTGTCAAAATAAAATTATAGGAATGAACATTTTACACCTACCGATAACATGACTGCTCAGCACCAAATCATAATGCATCAGGTGTATCCACACACGTGTATTTTTTAGAGCACCATTGAATCGAGGAGAAACAATGATTACAAGTTTGTTAGTAGCGCTGGCCGCTGTCCACTGCGCATGGAATAATGCGAAAGAGAATTAGCTTGCAGCGCTCGTAGTCGGATATATGACAGGCGTGACGGTGTGCTGCGCGCCCGAGACAATGCCGAAGCGTATTAGCGAAGCTCGCTAAGCTCAAGTAGACCTGCAGCACATGCTAATTCACTAGCGTACAGAACAGAGGTAGGTACAGTTTTACGATGCACCAGGCTGACTCGACTAAACGAGTTTAATACTCTTATTAAAGAGAGCAAATTTGTAATGTTGCAGCTTTTTGAAATTAAGGTATCAACACGCACTAATAATAAGACTGATGCACTCACTGTAAGTACAAGATATGTTGACCGTCACCAAAAGCGTTCTGTTCTATTTATAAGTCACTAGTAAATGTGTATTCCCAGTTCCGATTTTATCTACTTCCGCCCGTGCATCTATACTCCGTAAGCCATCTCACTGTGTGTTATACTGTTGCGAAGGGTAACATGCCCTGTTTCCATCGAAAACTACTCACCTTCTCCCCAGTATAAATATGATTTACTGCATGTATAGGAAGTCCCAAGCGTAACAAAGCCTGACATATAAGTGTGTTAGCGAAATTCGAGGTTACTTCTAACAGATTGCGTGTACATATTTTATTTTGTCGAGTCCTACTAAATACAAAATAAGATACCCTGTCTACTGTTTAGGACGATGAAATATGGGCTGACACAATTTACGCAGACGTATAAGTCTTATAACCATACACTGCATATAATAAATTCACCGGTATTAATATTTTGGCATTAGCTATATTGGCTAATAACTCCAATGACCCAATAGGTTAATACAGCTCTTAAATACTCTGTACGAACATCTGCGTACTTCAAACGATCGCAGCTCTTACTTAATCGCTGTACACTTCGTATCCAAAAGTTAATTAAATAGGTTCACTAATACCTGTGCACAGAATACAATAACTATTAGGTCTAACTATGACTCATACTTACTTTTTTCTTAATCTTTCCACCTTAAGGGCTTCATAACTTTCTTAGCAAATGAGATTATCATCGTAGATATAAGTATGATAGAGTAATTAACTTACTTACTTTCCTAGTTTACACATATTAAAACCCGTTACTCTCTATCTTATGGTATATGATTTTGGTATCAAGAAAGCAAAGATCTATCTAACTGCAAAGTCAGCGATATAATTTCTGCATTCCGTTAATATTATTAAGTTCGATAAGTGTACTTTCCTTTATGTTCCCGTCTTTCCTTCGCTTACTTATATTTTATAATTATTTCTTTTATTGGGAAAAGTCTCAATCTATTCAGTATTTCCTTTTGAAACACAACTTCGGCAGTATATACTAACTTGACGATAAAGTTAATTCAATCTTCGAAACATTCTGTGCTATAGCAACTCCCTACAGAGATTACTGGTATTTTTTTTTGTATAACATGAGTTAGATTGTGGTAGCAACTGAACTGATAATTTTTTTATCATTTCTGTACATTTCCTTCCCTTTTACGTTATTACAATATCTTCTTTAATGCTGATCATAAATCATTGGCATTAAATAACCACGTGAAATAATAGGTAGGAACTTAATTTGACTTCAACGTAATGAGGTTTTATTCATGAAATTTTACATTATTATTATTATTATTATTATTATTATTATTATTTCTTTACTTTCTCAGACGTTAAGTCTGGTTGAGAATGGAAAGTGACGCGGACCTTGATCAAGCGTCACTTCCTATTAACTGTACGGTATGTGTTATATTGCATTTAGGAACTTTCGGGTAATTGAACATGTATCAATAATTACGGATTTCTGTAGTTGTATATATAAGTTTGGATGTAGCTGTATTGCATTGATGTACTGGTGGATATTGTGTGGTATGACTCCTGTAGTTGATAGTATAATTGGTATGATGTCAACTTTATCCTGATGCCACATGTCTTTGACTTCCTCAGCCAGTTGGATGTATTTTTCAATTTTTTCTCCTGTTTTCTTTTGTATATTTGTTGTATTGGGTATGGATATTTCGATTAGTTGTGTTAATTTCTTCTTTTTATTGGTGAGTATGATGTCAGGTTTGTTATGTGGCGTTGTTTTATCTGTTATAATGGTTCTGTTCCAGTATAATTTGTATTCATCATTCTCCAGTACATTTTGTGGTGCATACTTGTATGGAGGAACTAGTTGTTTTAAAAGTTTATGTTGTAAGGCAAGCTGTTGATGTATTATTTTTGCGACATTGTCATGTCTTCTGGGGTATTCTGTATTTGCTAGTATTGTACATCCGCTTGTGATGTGATCTACTGTTTCTATTTGTTGTTTACAAAGTCTGCATTTATCTGTTGTGGTATTGGGATCTTTAATAATATGCTTGATGTAATACCTGGTGTTTATTGTTTTATCCTGTATTGCAATCATGAATCCTTCTGTCTCACTGTATATATTGCCTTTTCTTAGCCATGTGTTGGATGCGTCTTGATCGATGTGTGGTTGTGTTAGATGATACGGGTGCTTGCCATGAAGTGTTTTCTTTTTCCAATTTACTTTCTTCGTATCTGTTGATGTTATGTGGTCTAAAGGGTTGTAGAGGTGGTTATGAAATTGTAGTGGTGTAGCCGATGTATTTATATGAGTGATTGCTTTGTGTATTTTGCTAGTTTCTGCTCGTTCTATAAAGAATTTTTTTAAATTGTCTACCTGTCCATAATGTAGGTTTTTTATATCGATAAATCCCCTTCCTCCTTCCTTTCTGCTTAATGTGAATCTTTCTATTGCTGAATGTATGTGATGTATTCTATATTTGTGGCATTGTGATCGTGTAAGTGTATTGAGTGCTTCTAGGTCTGTGTTACTCCATTTCACTACTCCAAATGAGTAGGTCAATATTGGTATGGCATATGTATTTATAGCTTTTGTCTTGTTTCTTGCTGTCAATTCTGTTTTCAGTATTTTTGTTAGTCTTTGTCTATATTTTTCTTTTAGTTCTTCTTTAATATTTGTATTATCTATTCCTATTTTTTGTCTGTATCCTAGATATTTATAGGCATCTGTTTTTTCCATCGCTTCTATGCAGTCGCTGTGGTTATCCAATATGTAATCTTCTTGTTTAGTGTGTTTTCCCTTGACTATGCTATTTTTCTTACATTTGTCTGTTCCAAAAGCCATACTTATATCATTGCTGAATACTTCTGTTATCTTTAGTAATTGGTTGAGTTGTTGCTGCCAGTAGTTTTAGATCATCCATGTATAGCAAATGTGTGATTTTGTGTGGGTATGTTCCAGTAATATTGTATCCATAATTTGTATTATTTAGCATGTTGGATAGTGGGTTCAGAGCAAGGCAGAACCAGAAAGGACTTAATGAGTCTCCTTGGTATATTCCACGCTTAATCTGTATTGGCTGTGATGTGATATTATTTGAATTTGTTTGGATATTAAGTGTGGTTTTCCAATTTTTCATTACTATGTTTAGGAACTGTATCAATTTAGGATCTATTTTGTATATTTCCAATATTTGTAGTAACCATGAGTGGGGTACACTATCAAAAGCTTTTTGGTAATCAATGTATGCGTAGTGTAGCGACCTTTGTTTAGTTTTAGCTTGATATGTCACCTCTGCATCTATTATCAGTTGCTCTTTACATCCTCGTGCTCCTTTGCAACAGCCTTTTTGTTCTTCATTTATAATTTTGTTCTGTGTTGTATGTGTCATTAATTTCTGTTTAATGATTGAAGTTAATATTTTGTATATTGTTGGTAGGCATGTTATGGGGCGAGATTTAGCTGGGTTCGCTGTGTCTGCTTGATCTTTAGGTTTCAGATAAGTTATTCCATGTGTAAGTGTATCAGGGAATGTGTATGGGTCTGCAATGTAACTGTTAAATAATTTAGTTAGATGTGAATGTGTTGAGGCGAACTTCTTTAACCAGAAATTTGCTATTTTATCATTTCCAGGGGCTTTCCAATTGTGAGTAGAATTAATTGCTTGGGTGACTTCATGTTGCAAAATTATCACTTCAGGCATTTGTGGTATCATCTTGTATGTGTCTGTTTCTGTTTGTATCCACCGTGCATGCCTGTTATGTTGTACCGGGTTTGACCATATGTTGCTCCAGAAGTGTTCCATGTCTGTTATGTTTGGTGGATTGTTTATTTTAATGTGTGTGTTATCTACTGTCTGGTAAAATTTCTTTTGGTTTGTGTTGAATGTTTGGTTTTGTTTCCTTCTATTTTCACTTTTTTTGTATCTTCTGAGTCGTTTGGCTAATGCTTGTAATTTCTGCTTCTTTTCGTCTAATTGCTCTGTCGCTTCTTGTTGTGAGATTTTACCTAACCTTTTTCGTTTTTTTTCCGAGATTTCATTTCTTATAAATTGTGTTAGCTGTCCGATGTCTTTTCTCAGTTTTTCTATTCTGATCTGTAGCCTGTGTTGCCATGCTGGTTTTGTGGGTTTCTTCTGTGTGTTGGTTGGTTCTGATCTCTGTCTAGTGTGTATATTTAGTGTAGTGAATGCTCCTATATAAACCAGTAGTTGTAACTCTTCCATAGTTGTGTTTTCATTTATTTTGTTGTGTATGATTGTGTTGATAGTTTTTATTGTTGTTTCGACTTGTGGGTTATTTGGTGGTCTATGCAAGAATGGTCTTATGTCTGTATTTGTGTCTTTGTATTCTATATATGTTAGCTGAAATTTTTCTTCTATATCTAGCATCTGTGTCACTTCGTGTTCTATTTGTGCTTGTTATGGTGGCTGTCTTAAGATTTCGTTTTCCTCTGATTGTTTAATTGGTGCGTGTTGTTCTTTGTTTGTTTGCTCTGGGATGTTTGAGTCCATTACTGTATTTTCTTCTTCTTCTGATTGCACATTATTTTGTTCCAGTATTTGTTGTACTTCTTGTTTGATGTTTTCTAATTCTGACTGGGGTATCCTGTTATTTTTTATTATTACACGGATCTGATCAGCTAGTCGTTGTTCTGTTAAAAATTTTAATTCTGGGTATCTGGTAATAAATGTTGTGTATACTTGTGATCTGTATCCAGTTGTGTTGGTTCCTAGGTTTGTTGCTTGGTAATAACAGAACATGAGGTGTCGATTAACTTCATCTGACCATCTCATCCTCTGTCTTTGTTTTCCTTGTAGGGTGGTTGCAGGAAGCATATCCTGCAAAACACCTCTATTTGGATTTAAATCATTTTCCAGTTGGCTAGCAGTGTCGTTACCATTGTGGGCGGGCATAGGGTTCAAGCGTCGTCCCCGACCATGACGGCGCTTGTCCGAGGCTTCTTTAGTTCTGTCCTGAACCAACTAATCACACTAAAAGGGGGGTTAGCCCTATTAGTGGTTCGTTCTTTTCGTCGCCTTTTACGACTGGCAGAACATACCGGAGGCCTATTCTTTTCCCCGGGCCTCCGCGGGAATAATAATAATAATAATAATAATTATTATTATTATTATTATTATTTGTGTGCTATAGCTGCTATGAACAAGTGCCAGCGTAACTCAAACTAACAAACAAATCTGACCTGCAACAAAAAATAACTGATGTCACTGCCACTTTCATCCTAACATTAAAACATGAAAACAAAGCTCTTCCTCTTGAGGCGTTGGTGGCTATCTATCTCTCTTTTCCATCAAACGTTAAAGTGTGTAATGGTCAGTCGTCACAGTTTTTCCTTGAAGTGTATGATACATTTAATGTAGTTCAAATTAATGGTTCCACTAGGTAAGACAAGTTCTCTCGTCATTGGTTAAAGATGTTGTCAACTCTAAGGCAAACTATGCTGTACAACAAATCTCACGTCCAGCAATCGATTACCTAGTGCCTGTTAACACAATACATACACTTGAGTCTATTTCACGAACTCATTGAAGTTCAGTAGTCAGTTCCATACACAACCAGAACTACTCTTCCTCCCTAGAAGGTTCTGCACAACCCATAAGTACAATAAACGGTAACAAAATCGGAGCCAGTCTCAATTCCAGATACTCATCAAACTAAACATCCGCGGACACAATTGATTTGTCAACGTACAGCAGTCAAAATATAATCACTTTCGGATATAACAACTCATTTATGCCCACTAGATATTCCCGTACTGACAAAGATCTCAAACTTCGTTCAGCTCTAGCTCGCTGTTGAACAAAACTCCCAAAGTAATTCTAGAAACTTGTACTAATGTCTTTCGAAATTAACAAAATTAAATTACTGAACCACTATATCCACCGGTATTCAGTCTCTCACGTTGACATACCTAACCTCGTACAGTCAATCCCGACTGCGCCTGTTAACAGTCACCCAAAGTCACACATCATTTTTATATAAACATAGGTTTCCGCGACCATTGTAACATTCAATAAAATTTTCCTGCGTCTGTGACCGAATTGTCAATATATAAAACAACAGTTATCACGAAGCAGCAGTAGCCCTTGTCGCAGTTTCCCCGAACTTAATGCAGTAATTTCTCTAGCGTTGCGCAGTACCATTCCCCAGTGATCGAGACACCGAGCTGGCCTCCCAGATCGATCGGCTTCTTGTGACGAATCGCAACCAGCACCGAACTTAGAGCCCTGTACCACAACGGTGGTTTCCGACGGACGTGCTGCCCGATACACATTCTTCATTCTCCTATGAATATCGTGCGGTGTTTGCCCTTCTGCAGCCGAGAAGAGCACATTGGTCCTGTTTGAACAAATCTGGTAATAAAGTCGCCATGGTTCACGTTTTCACATTTTTTGCAAGCAAGCCACACCATTCCCTTGCCTACTTGTCGGAGTTCCGCCGGCCGCTGTGACCGAGCGGTTGCGCCAGGACGGTAGCTCAGCGTGTTCGATCAGAGGGTTAGCTGCCCTCTGTAATAAAAAATAACTGAGCGAACGGATCAACAACGAACATGCATGGGTGTCATGGGACGTCCGCCTCGAACAAAAGCAACGAACAATATCGAATAAAATGATTAAAAAAAGCAAAATCTTTAAAAACAAAACAAAAAAAGCGATTCTAGGCGCTTGAGTGTGGGACCGCGCTGCTGCTACGGTCGCAGGTTCGAATCCTGCCTCGGGCATGGATGTGTGTGATGTCCTTAGGCTAGTTAGGTTTAAGTAGTTCTAAGTCTATGGGACTGATGACCTCCGATGTTAAGTCCCATAGTGCTCAGAGCCATTTGAACCATTTTGTGAAGCATGATTATCAAGTAATTAAACACTCTTTCTTTGCATGGAAGTGGATTGCACTGTTACTGAGGCTTCTGTAGAAGTGTCTCAGGTTTACACGATTCCATACCGCATTAGATTTTTTTCAGGAGACGATGTGCAGCAGACACCACAGCACAAAATCACTCTTAAGATTAGCTGTTATGGGCTTGAAAAATAGCTGAATTTTAGCCTCTCTCTTTACTACATATTTTCACATAGCATTTCCCGATGAAAATGAGCTGTTGTACAAGGGGCCCCTAAAATGTTCTTAGAGCCATTTGAACCATTTTACAGCGTTAAATACTTGGATACTTCTAGAAATCTTCCCTTTAATTTCTGATACGCCGAAGGGGAAACTTGTTTACATTCTTCCCGAAGCACTCTGAACATGTGTAGCTGGGTCTTCGGTGAACTGATGGCTCATCCCAAGGACGCTACTTGGTGTTTTAGGCGAAATGTCGAACAAGTCAGCCCAGAAATTGCGTACATTCTTCAATAATCCTTGGTTTGCGGACTATATCGGTACCATTTAAAACACAGACAGTCCGATACGAACGGTAACTTGCTGTTGTTTAAAAGGCTTCTTTGAGTCCTCTTTCTGCGTTTATTCCAAACTAAAGCTAACGGTCATAGCGTAAACAATAAAAAAAATAATGGCACAACAAATCGGTGACAAGGTTTGCGATGTTGCCAAGAGCGTAGAGACTGGACCAGCGAGGAGTGGGAAGGCATGCTCTTCTCGGATGACAGCAGATTTTGTCTGACAAGGAGAACTCGGCAAGTGCCATAATCCGATTTTCCAGAAACTTCACTCAGTGGGAGAGTGGTCAAAATAAGCGAACACCTGTTCGGTTTATTCTTAGATACTCGACCTTTTCTGGCAAGATGATGTTCAAAGTTTTCGAGGTATTTTAGGTATCTTTTAGTGCACTATAATCTCAGCCGAAATGAATTTTCTAGTGTATATAACGTTGCCGGCCGGTGTGGTCGAGCGGTTCTAGGCGCTTCAGTCTGGAACCGCGCCACCGCTACGGTCGCAGGTTCGAATCCTGCCTCGGGCATGGATGTGTGTGATGTCCTTAGGTTAGTTAGGTTTAAGTAGTTCTAAGTTCTAGGGGACTGATGATCTCAGAAGTTAAGTCCCATAGTGCTCAGAACCATTTGAAATAACGTTCTTCTTATTACTCTACTAACTGTACGTCTGGTGACTAAATTAAAAAAAAAAGATAAAATTATTTGAAATTGTTTTCAGTAAAATTTGTTTAGTGTGTCTTGATTCATAATCAGTTGCAAGCGCCAGTTTTCGGTAAAATGGTGCGCTATGCTTAGTTTGCCGCGAAACGTTCAGCAATGTTAAGTACGTTTCTTTCCCGAGTGAAATTCCTATGTAGAAATGTTCCTGTGGCAAACTTGCCTTCACGCGATGCTCGCGGTTTTGGAACCTTTTGTGTGTTTCGAATGCTTCTACAATCGGTGTCATCCATAGGAATGTACCAAATCTTCCTGAAGAATAAACATAAGAATAAGGTATATTATTTAATATAAGAACTGATCGAAGAGTGAAACATAAGAATATGAGAATTTAATAAGGTTGTAATCCCTGAAAATACCATACATACATATAGTATATACAAATGTAAGATTTGCTGTGAAACGCAGCTGTAATTTTACAATTAATATAACGCCCTAGTATCCCCTAACTTGAACATTCGTGTAGTAGCCTCCTACGGACCTGAGCAGATAAATGAAAAAAAAAGTAAAATGAAAAATAATACTCGGGTTTCTAACATGGAGCACACAACAGAGATTGTGATGCTAACCACTGTGACACCATTTCAGCTGAGGTTATTGCGCGCTGAAAGGCACATAAAGTACCACGAAAATTTGACCGTTGTTTTCTCAGAATCGGTTGAGTACCTATGGAGAAGCAGAGGCACCTGTTCGCTTGCTTCGACTCCCCTTCAACTGAGCATAGTTTATGAGAAATCGACTTGTGGTACCTGCTGTGAGAGTAGTGATTCTGGACGTACCTTCACAGGCCGAGGGCTTGGAACACGTAAAGCACCCAGGAGCATCGTCGAACATGATCGTTTTGGTGGTCCTTGTGTTTTAGTGTGGCCAGGCAATACGTTTGGATTGGCGTACTGACATCCAAATCTTTGAACATCGTACAATCTGAGATCAATGCTATTGTGGTAAGTACGCCTTCCCCATTTGCGTATTTTCGGCGGTGCATTCGGCCCTGACGTCGTTTTTATGGATGACAAATTTGCCACTGCATCGAACTGCGTAGGTGGAGGACCTCTTGCAACGAGAGGATACTTGTCCCGACTTAAATTCCATCGAGCAACTGACAGTTTGGCGGTTCCAACAGCAACAGCGGCAGCGCCGAAGCTTCCGGTGGCTGCGTCCCGAGTATTCTACCTGGCCGACCTGAGCCGAGTCGCTGTAGGTGCGCCATGCGCCACCCCTACCGGAAGCTGGCGACGGCTGCCGCATGCCGATGATGCGGCCAGACGCTGCCGCTGCTGCCGCTGCCACTGCACTCCGCCGCGCGTCCGAACGGCGCCGGGTTCGACGCCCGATCTATCACACCTTCTGGTCCACTTCCAACGAGCTGCACCACTGCATTACCCTTACGACAATACGACCTTTTTTAATGGTGAAAAGCAAACAAACTGCGCCTTGATCCTCTAATATGACAAGCTCCCGACTATCCGAGTGCGGGCTATAAAATAAAAAATTGGCCAGGTGCGAGAAGGACTCGCGCACCGAGGGTTCCGTAGAAACTTAATTACGTATGTAGACAGTTTATCCATTACGGGAATCGAGAATATCTCTACCCTTTTTGCTTCTTATCGACGTTGCTACTGGCAAGATATTGATCCCAGAGATTCAAAGACTTTCGAGATAGGTTTAATTTCAGTAATACAAATGAGACTTAGTCATCGCGGGAGGCATTATTATAATAATCAGTAGTTCTCCATTCAAGCTGACTGGGTAGCGATGGTAGAATTCAAACATCAGGCAAGGAACAACTTTATCGCTCATATGACGCGTTTCGAATTTTATCCATCGTGAGATATCCAGGAGCGACCGCTGCACGTATATATGCTGTTTCAAGTTGTATCTGAAACCAAGATTCGCGTCATATGAGCAATAATGTCATTCCTTCCCTAATGTCAGAACAATTGATTGTTGACGTCGGAAAACAAATGACAAAAGATAAATTTTTCGTGTGGTATAATCAAAAATTAACAATTTTTTGATTTTTTCCTTTACTTGTATTGTGATAACCGTCCTTCTTGCCAAATTTCATGATTCTAGGTCAACGGGAAGCACCCTGCAGGTTTTGATGACTGAGTTTGCGAGTGTCAACATATGTGACATAAATGGCCGTATCTTTTGGTGGCATTGACTTAGAAGCTTACATTTATTACACTGCCATGGACTGTAGGCCTTAGTGCGTGGTATAAAGTTCATCTAGGTACGTCCTGCCGGCCGGCTGCTGCGACCGAGCTGTTCTAGGCGCTTCAGACCGGAGCCGCGCTGCTGCTACGGTCGCAGGTTCGAATCCTGCCTCGGGCATGGATGTGTGTGATGTCCTTAGGTTAGTTAGGTTTAAGTAGTGTGTAAGCTTAGGGACTGATGACCTCAGAAGTTAAGTCCCATAGTGCTTAGAGCCATTTGAATAATTTTGAACGTCCAGCCGTTCCTGAGAAATGTGACATAAATGACCGTATCTTTTGGCTGCATTGACTTAGCTTACATTTATTAGACTGCCAAGGACTGTAGGCCTTAGTATGTAATATAAATGTTCCCTAGATACGTCTACCCGTTCCTGAGAAAAACAGTTGGATGGACGGACAGACAGACTGACACTGTGACAGTTCCGTTTCTATCAATTAAGATACGGAACACTAAAAAGTGTTTCCTTATAAACAGAACGAATATTTTCGTTTGTAATGGGCTATTACGTACGTGACGCATCTTTTATCACGCACATTGGGGCGCCGCAGTACGTTTCTCTTTTTACAGAATGCACGACAAAATTCGGTTGACATGCCAGTGTTTCGACTCGGCGGAAAATATGAATCGCCGTAAAAAATGGAGTTAATGACAAACAGAAACAGAAAAAGCTGGGGTTGCCGCGCGGTCTGAGGTGCCTTGTCAAGGTTCACGTGGCTCCCCCCATCGGAGGGTAGAGTCCTCCCTGTTATGTGTTACCCTTTGCGTAAGTTAGCTGAAGTTAGATTAAGTAGTGTGTAAGTTTAGGGACCGATGACCCCAACAGTTTGGTCCTATAGAACTTACCATCACTGTGTGTTTAAAGTGTAATTTCGTAAATAAGTTGTTAGTTTCCGGCCAATAATGCGCAAGCAATGCAGCGTATTTCCAAATTGACGTATAGCATTGTAAGTAAATACGCTATCAGCTCAAAAATATCCGGACACCACTAATTGATGTGGAATTGACCACTAGGCGTAACGAGATGCTGATGTACCTGAATAAAAGGAGGTAAGGAATTCCGAAGGACCATTGTATCGTTCTTAACAACACAGGCACCGCAATATCCTATTTATCCCCCGATACCAAGATCAATTAAAATGTCCTCACCCGTACAGCAATTATATAAAGTGTGTACGAGTACAGGTTGTGACGCAAGGAACGACGATATAGGGAAGTCTTCCTTCTAGCCATGAGGCGTGCACGGATACCCATAGCGGCTAAGGCGACGGTCGCGTAAAGTAGGAAATCCGGGTTCGAGTCCCTGTCCGGCATAAATTTTCATTGTCGTCATTCCCTTATACAGCTGATGGTTGCTTGTATTCGCAACTGTGAATATATTTCATGTATAACAATTTGCCCCTTGTCAAAGGCGCTTATGTCGCTGGATTTCCTCATTTTCGGCCCGTATTGTCGCTAGATTGATGCTTCATTCGTCTCTATTCGGCTTATATCATTTGCTTGCCGCGTTACGTACACGTGTTGCCATCAGGCAGCTTTCAGTCTCGCCGTGAGCAGTGGACATAACGTTTTGGTTCATCAGTGTAGGTTAAAGGCGCTGCAGTCTGGAACCGCAAGACCGCTACGGTCGCAGGTTCGAATCCTGCCTCGGGCATGGATGTTTGTGATGTCTTTAGGTTAGTTAGGTTTAACTAGTTCTAAGTTCTAGGGGACTAATGACCTCAGCAGTTGAGTCCCATAGTGCTCAGAGCCATTTGAACCATTTTTTTCATCAGTGTATGTAGGTGTCGAATGTCATTAAAAGTTAAAAAATATGGTTCAAGTGGCTTTGAGCACTATGGGACTTAACTTCTGAGGTCATCAGTCCCCTAGAACTTAGAACTACTTAAACCTAACTAACCTAAGGACATCACACACATCCATGCCCGAGGCAGGATTCGAACCTGCGACCGTAGCGGCCTCGCGGTTCCAGACTGTAGCGCCTAGAACCGCTCGGCCACTCCGGCCGGCTTTAAAAGTTACACAGCTCCATCTCAACGGTAATTATTGAGTGTCCCCATAGATGAAGTTAGTTTATTTACAATACAGCAAATATTCGTTTTTGTATACAATCATTTGCCAAAGAACATACTGAACCTTTTATGAAATGTGAGGTTCATTCAGAGGTACAGGGGCGACATGTCTGTCAATGCACTTCAAGATTGACAATTACTTTTTCAAATTTATTCGTCAATTCCGGTATTAGTTAGTTATCTACAGTTGCCTTGATTTCAGATCTTTCAATGTGTTTTAAAGCAAACATATTATTACACATCAGAGCAGAAACTACATCGACATCTTTATACCTCAACATCCGTTTTGTGACTACGATCCAACTGATCTCTGAGATTATCTACACGGGTGCACAGTAACTGTATCGGGTACCTGTCAGATTACCACTTCTGAGTTTCGCAGTTCGATCCTCGTTTGAGCCTACAGTTTTCTTTGTTCACACCTCGCGCATATAAAGTGAAAAACATGTCTCGCTTTGCTTCGATTCTATGTTGCCACCTTGTCGGCTCGGTAAGTTGGTTCATGGGCACAGCGACATGGCGACGGGCAACTGCCATAATATCATGCATCGTGAAAATTAAAGCACTCTACAGTTCTCATCATGTTAAGGACTATCTTATTCACTCTCTAAGCTACGACTCTCTAAGCTCACTCTTAATAACAAGTACTTTCTGAGAAAAAAAATTGTGGGCATTACTTATTGAACAACCCTCGTAGACACGTGGCTTCTTATTGTCATCTTTGGTATCTCGTCTGATCACATCTATTGAACCTCATGGAAGAACCTAATTTCGAGTATATTTCTTCCCGTTTATAGAGTGGACGATCCTTTGAGTTATATGCCTAGCGGAAAATAGTTGTTTTTTGCCAGTACATCTCAGTTCCTATCAATAGGAAAACGGGAGAATTTTTTCGTCGTAAGTAAAAAAAAAGTCCGGGAAGATTGCAAAGCAAAATTGACACTAAATCGTCTATAAAGGAGAATGTTCTTCATACAAAAAATGTAACACAGTTTCAGTGTTACTTCGGTCAGTACAGTGAACTCCAGATACAGATGGGCCTTACAATTTCTCTGTTGAGTAGCCTTGCACTCAACGAAGTTTCCTCAATTCGGTCCTGTGAAGCTCTTAGAAAAAGTGAATGTAGTGCAATGATAGGGGTGCGCTTCTCCAAGTTTAGAAAATATTCTTTCGAAATAATGACCTACTGTCAGTCCTTATAGAAAAACATGTAGTACCTAACAGCTTGCCATTTATCTGTTTTCTACTATGACATGTCTTGATCCTAACTGATTAACATCTGCAACAAGAATGCTGTGGTGATATTGTGCTCTTGGCTGCTATGTGGGCCGAGCGAAGTGGAGGAGATACTGGACTCACTTTCGGAGAGACGCAGGTGCGTCCAGCAGCCCAAGTTCGTTTTCCGTGACCGCCCAGTATCGATTAAAGCGAATGCTGCGATGGTTCCTTTAAAAAGGACACCGTCGATTTCCTTCCTAAATCCGAATTATTATTATTATTATTATTATTATTATTATTATTAATCCGTCTGGTTCATTGAACTGGTGTAAGACTTTCAACTGGTCGCCACTTCGGTGACTTGAGTGTACCTAAACTACCTCAGTAACCCTACTGGGAAAAAAGGGCCCTACAGTTTAACGTGGCATCAAAACCACGTGTCGTCAATGGCGAATCATCACATCATCGAGAGAAAAAAGGTTAGATTGAAAACACACAGCTTTATTTTGTGTTCCGACCTGGATTCGATCCCGTAACCTTTTTGTTCCCAAGCAAGAGCTTTATCACTGGACCACCAGGCCAAACGACACGGTATAAAATTATTTACCACTTATATTCTTGGCCATGTAATACATTACATGGGCGCTGTTAATGCTCTAGAGAAACAGACAATGCCGTATACATCCAAAAGTTCACACTATATTTTATCAGGCTGTTGTGAAATCTTTTAATCCTGTACCCGACGGCGTATTACGTAGACATATGTACTTGGAAACACATTATAATGTGTGCACATGGCGAAAGAATTTCCTCAATGAAACTCATCGTTTGCTTCACTGTTTCATTTCGCTTCAAAGTGCTTGCCTTAATGTCTCTTATCTTCTCCTCTCCACAACATTCTCAGACTCTCTCTTGACTGTGCGAGGTAGTTTATGGTGCGACGGCGCCCTCAGCGTTGCGTTTACTCGACCCAGTGCACCACTGTTGCGTACGCCTAGCGACAGGAGCGTTTAGGACGAATCCGGTGACCAGCGTCCTGGTGGATGCCGGAGTCCCTCCACTAGAGGTTAGGCGTGCGCAATTGCTCTTCAGTTCCGTTACACACGTTTGTAGTTCACCTGCGCATCCGAATTACAGTCTCCTTTTCCCGCCCACCATCTCCCTCATCGGCGACCCAGGTCAGGACTAAAGATTGCAGTTCGTGTGCGATCCATTATCTCCGAACTGGAGTCCTTGCCTTTACCACATATACTTCAAGTTCATTCACGAACACCTCCATGGTGTACACCTAGGCCGCGGCTTCATCTGGACCTTTCACATGACCGTAAGGACTCAGTTAATCCTGCGACTCTCCGCTGTCACTTCCTCTCGATTCTCGCCATGTACCGGGACCATGAAGTGGTTTACACCGATGGCTCGATGTCTGATGGTCACGTTGGCTTTGCCTATGTTCACGGAGGACATATAGAACAGCACTGCTCACCAGATGGCTGCAGTGTTTTCACTGCGGAGCTGGCGGCCAAATCTCATGCTCTTGAGCGCATTCGCTCATGCCCAGGCGAGTCATTTCTTCTGTGTACTGACTCCTTGAGCAGCCTACAAGCTATCGACCAGTGCTAACCTCTTCATCCTTTGGTAGCGACCATCCAGGGGTCCATCTATGCCCTGGAACGGTCCAGTCGATCAGTGGTATTTGTCTGGACCCTAGGTCACGTCGGAATCCCAGGCAACGAACTTGCCGACAGGCTGGCCACACAGGTTATGCGGAAACCGCTTACAGAGATCGGCTTCTCTGAAACTGACCTGCGTTCAGTATTAACGTCGCAAAGTTTTGCGGCTTTGGGAGACGGAATGGCATAACCTCAGTACGCACAAGAAGCTGCGTGCCGTTAAGGAAACTACGAATGTGTGGACGACCTCCGTGCGCGCCTCTCGCAGGGACTCTGTGATTCTCTGTCGGCTCCGCATTGGCCATACGTGGCTGATGATGGTTACCTTCTCCGCCGCGAAGACCCACCTCGGTGTCGCTATGGCTCACGAATGACGGTCGTTCATCTCTTGCTGGACTGCCCACTTTTAACTTTCCCAGCACCCTACCTTCGCTGTTGGGCGATAATGCCTGAACAGCAGCTTTAGTTTTACGTTTTATTCGTGAGGGCGAGTTTTATCATTTGCTCTAAGTTTTAGCACATGTCCTTTGACTCTGTGTGTCCTCCACCCTAGTGCTTTCAGGGTGGAGGTTTTAATGTGTTCCAGAGTGGCTGGCTTTTCCTTTTCATCCTGATGGGCAGCCAGCCATGGTAACCTGCTTTCTTGTTTTAACCCCTTCTACCTGTTTCTTGCGCCTTTGTGGTTTTCTTGTCCCCTTTTGTCCATTTAAGTGTTTGTTGCCCTTCAGTCGTTGTTTCGGTTTTTACTTTCATTCTGTTTTAAGTCTCACTGTGTTATTCTCACCCTTGTGGCATTGTTTCCTTCGGAACAAGGGACGAGGCATTGTTTCCTTCGGAACAAGGGACCGATGACCTCGTAGTTCGGTCCATTCCCCCCTCTTTTTAAACCAACCAACCAAATCAAATTGTCTCAATCGACCAGCTGAAATTCTAGTTGCATGCATCTGATTCCTCCGCATTAATCCGACCTGATAAGGATCCAAAATACTTGATCGCCGCTCCGTATAGATGTAACAAAAGTTAAAGATGTATATTTTCTTTAAGTTCAATATAATGAAATGACTTAAAATTATGAAATACCAAATCATTACAATTAAACTGACAATGTTCAGAGTGCTGCTGAAACATCGTAGGTACAGGGTGTTTCAAAAATGACCGGTATATTTGAAACGGCAATAAAAGCTAAACGAGCAGCGATAGAAATACACCGTTTGTTGCAATATGCTTGGGACAACAGTACATTTTCAGGCAGACAAACTTTCGAAATTACAGTAGTTACAATTTTCAACAACATATGGCGCTGCGGTCTGGGAAACTCTATAGTACGATATTTTCCACATATCCACCATGCGTAGCAATAATATGGCGTAGTCTCTGAATGAAATTACCCGAAACCTTTGACAACGTGTCTGGCGGAATGGCTTCACATGCAGATGAGATGTACTGCTTCAGCTGTTCAATTGTTTCTGGATTCTGGCGGTACACCTGGTCTTTCAAGTGTCCCCACAGAAAGAAGTCACAGGGGTTCATGTCTGGCGAATAGGGAGGCCAATCCACGCCGCCTCCTGTATGTTTCGGATAGCCCAAAGCAATCACACGATCATCGAAATATTCATTCAGGAAATTAAAGACGTCGGCCGTGCGATGTGGCCGGGCACCATCGTGCATAAACCACGAGGTGTTCGCAGTGTCGTCTAAGGCGGTTTGTACCGCCACAAATTCACGAATAATGTCCAGATAGCGTGATGCAGTAATCGTTTCGGATCTGAAAAATGGGCCAATGATTCCTTTTGGAAGAAATGGGGGCCCAGACCAGTACTTTTTGAGGATGCAGGGACGATGGGACTGCAACATGGGGCTTTTCGGTTCCCCATATGCGCCAGTTCTGTTTATAAGCCGTCCAGGTAAAAATAAGCTTCGTCAGTAAACCAAATGCTGCCCACGTGCATATCGCCGTCATCAATCCTGTGCACTATATCGTTAGCGAATGTCTCTCGTGCAGCAATGGTAGCGGCGCGGAGGGGTTGCCGCGTTTGAATTTTGTATGGATAGAGGTGTAAACTCTGGCGCATGAGACGATACGTGGACGTTGGCGTCATTTGGACCGCAGCTGCAACACGGCGAACGGAAACCCGAGGCCGCTGTTGGATCACCTGCTGCACTAGCTGCGCGTTGCCCTCTGTGGTTGCCGTACGCGGTCGCCCTACCTTTCCAGCACGTTCATCCGTCACGTTCCCAGTCCGTTGAAATTTTTCAAACAGATCCTTTATTGTATCGCTTTTCGGTCCTTTGGTTACATTAAACCTCCGTTGAAAACTTCGTCTTGTTGCAACAACACTGTGTTCTAGGCGGTGGAATTCAAACACCAGAAAATTCCTCTGTTCTAAGGAATAAACCATGTTGTCTACAGCACACTTGCACGTTGTGAACAGCACACGCTTACAGCAGAAAGACGACGTACAGAATGGCGCACCCACAGACTGCGTTGTCTTCTATATCTTTCCCATCACTTGCAGCGCCATCTGTTGTTGGAAATTGTAACTACTGTAATTTCGAAAGTTTGTCCGCCTGAAAATGTACTGTTGTCCCAAGCATATTGCAACAAACGGTGTATTTCTATCGCTGCTCGTTTAGTTTTTATTGCCGTTTCAAATATACCGGTCATTTTTGAAACACCCTGTACGTTCATTAATCGGTGCGCTCGTGGAGTATGTTGAAAACAATAGGAGTTCCACTTTCTGCCATTAGGTGGAAATAATACGTCAGTATGGTGTTTGTCGCTTGGCGACGCGTGTTTTTCTCTTTTGTGAAGTGGCTGTTGGGGTAAAGGGTTAAGAAGCCGCGCGGGATTAGCCGAGCGGTCTCAGGCGCTGCAAAATGGCTCTGAACACTATGCGACTTACCTTCTGAGGTCATCAGTCGCCTAGAACTTAGAACTAATTAAACCTAACTAACCTAAGGACACCACACACATCCATGCCCGAGGCAGGATTCGAACCTGCGACCGTAGTGGTCGCTCGGCTCAAGACTGTAGCGCCTAGAACCGCACGGCCACTTCGGCCGGCTCAGGCGCTGCAGTCATGGACTGTGCGGCTGGTCCCGGCGGAGGTTCGAGTCCTCCCTCGGGTATGGGTGTGTGTGTTTGTCCTTAGGATAATTTAGGTTAAGTAGTGTGTAAGCTTAGGGACTGATGACCTCAGCAGTTAAGTCCCATAAGATTTCACACACTTTTTTTCCATACGAAACGCAACGAGAAGAAAGACCGTGCACTGCTGGTAAAGTTTTATCAGAACGGCTGTAATAGTAGGGCTGTATTGCGGTAACATTGCTGGCAGAAACAGCTGCGAAGAGGCCACACGTCAATAAATGGGCTAAGGAATATAATCAAGAAATTTGAAGAAACAAGTGAATTGGGTGGGTGCAGCAGGGGAGAGGGAGGCGGCCCACTCCCTTGCCGGCTGTTGATGGATTTACTGTAGCTGTAGACGACCGTGCAACAGGTGCCTCAAATTCTGCAGCCAGTGCTCGAGCTGTGTCACGGGAATTGTCTCTCCCCTGGTCAACAGACCAAAAACTTTTGCGGCGTATTTTACACTGGTATCCCTACAAGATTCAGAATCTGCATCCAATGAAGCCCCAAGATAGGTTAAACGCCGTGACTTTGCCCTTCGTTTTTTGGAACACGTGGAAATGGACGATATGTGACCGGAGAATATTCTTTGGACGGGCGGGGCACATTTTACTCTGCACAGTGCCGTGAATGCACAGAACTGTCATATACGGGGTTCTACTCCGCCACATGTTGTGCAAGAACATCCACTGCTCTCAGCTTGTATGACTGTGTGGTGTGGTTTCAAAAGCTCCTTCATTCGCGGTCCCTTTTTCCTTCGAGGTTCAAAAATGGCTCTGAGCACTATGAGATTCAACATCTCAGGTCATCAGTCCCCTAGAACTTAGAACTACTTAAACCTGACTAACCTAAGGACATCACACACGTCCATGCCCGAGGCAGGATTCGAACTGAAGTGCAGACTGAAGCGCCTGGAACCGCTCGGCCACACCGGCCGATCCTTCGAGGAAATGACACCTCGCGGGTCTGTTAGGTTTACAGTGAGATCTGCACGTTATGAGAACCTCCTAGTGCAACACGTGATTCCAGTTTTGCAAGAACACAATTGTGTCCACACCACTAATTTCATGCAAGACAGGGTGACCCCACATGTTACATACCAGGTATGGCCCTCCAGACCCGCCGACCTAAATCCAAGTGACTTCTGGTTGAAGGGATATCTGAAAGATCGTGTCTGTCAGGGAGGTATCCAGAACGTACCTTATCTGAAGGACAGCATACGACTACATATCACTCTGATCACAGCGGATATGCTGCGAGCAGCTCTCCACCATGCCGTGTAACGGATCCAGCATGATGCTGAGTCGGGAGACTACACTGAACACATGTTTTAACATGTGAGCATATCCTAATAAGCGTATCAGAACAACCGTTATCATGCGTTGTATCGTTCTTCCCCTCGCTCCCACACTTCATTCTGACTGCTTACAGAGCCATATTTTCACCCGGTGGCAGAAAGTGGAACAATTACTTTTTCAGCATACTCCGTGAGCACACCGATTAACGAACTTACCTACGATGTTTCAGCATCCTGTGATGTACATTATCCGTACTGCAACGCTCGGAACACTGTCAGTTTAACTACTGCAGTACAGTGATGACAATTATAACAGAACCAAAATTCCAGAATGAGATTTTCACTCTGCAGCGGAGATAGAGCACTTGCCCGCGAAAGGCAAAGGCCCCGAGTTCGAGTCTCGGTCCGGCACACAGTTTTAATCTGCCAAGAAGTTTCATATCAGCGCACACTCCGCTGCAGAGTGAAAAACACATTCTGGGAACATCCCCCAGGCTGTGGCTAAGCCATGTCTCCGCAGTTTTCTTTTCTTCCAGGAGTGCTAGTTCTGCAAGGTATGCAGGAGAGTTTCTGTGAAGTTTGGAAGGTAGGAGACGAGGTATTGGCGGAATTAAAGCTGTGAGGGCGGGTCGTGAGTCGTGTTTGGGTATCTCAGAAGGTAGAGCACTTGCCCGCGAAAGGCAAAGGTCCCGAGTTCGAGTCTCGGTCTGACACGCAGTTTTAATCTGCCAGGAAGTTTCAGAACAAAAATATTAATTTTACGATTTTCTGTGAAGATACTCTTCAGTAGAGTAGCAGGAGTTGCCCAACAGAAAATTATTTCAGTTTTAAACTCCACCACATTGGCTACAAGACATTTAATAATGTATGGAAGGTTGTTACACGAATGTGTACCCAAGTATCTGATTCCCTTTTGTAATAGTGTGAACGCTGTAAATGTGAAGTATTTGGAGAAATTGTTGGTATGATAATAATGTTAGTATTATAATAATGCTTTTCACTACGTTCTTTTCGCAAAGAGAAACATTGGTAGCGACAAAGGATGTTAATGGCTTCCAAGTTAAACGTTGTCCTGCACGTAATATAACAGCCCAAACTTAACATTCCTCACATTGCATTGTTATCAGCACTTCCATCGTCGGAAAATACAGGGTGTATCAAAAAGAATCATCATATTTTTAAAAAATCATAAACATTATGTTATTTGAGACATGTCCGTGAACAGCGTACTGTTGAAAAGACCAAATTCTCGAGTTTTACATCGTACCCGCAAGGTAGCAGCAGTGCGCGCCTACTTCAGTTCTAGTAAAAATGGTGTCGCAACAACAGAAAGCGTTTTGTGTTCTACGTTTTACGCAGTGCGGGTCAGTAATAACTGTTCAGCGTGACTTTCGTGCTAGGTACGGTGTGGATCCTCTTACAGCACAGAGCATTAGACGATGGCATGAACAATTCAGAGAAACAGGTTGTTTGTGTTAAGGCAAATTTCCGGGCCGTCCCCGAGTGTCTAACACAGACGTCGAACGCATCCGCCAGAGTTTCACAAGGAATCCACAGAAATCAGATAGCCGTGCAACTCGACAGCTCAACATGCCCCCGATGTCCGTCTGGCGTGTGTTGCGTCGACGTTTACACATGAAACCATACAAAATTCAGCTACTGCAAGCTCTTCGTGAAGGCGGAAAACAAAAGCGTGCGGAGTTCTGTAATTTCGTTCTTGGCTAGATGGAGGATGACAGTTTTCTTCCATGCTGTGTTTAGTGACGAGACAACATTCAGTTTGAAAGGACAGGTGAACCGCCATAATGTGTGAATATAGGGTCGATACAACCACATGAAGTTGTACAACATGAGAGGGACTCTCCAAAATTTAATGTGTTTTGTGCAGTTTCACGGAAAAGGTGTACGGTCCAGTTTTCTTTGCCGAGAGCACTGTTACAGAAAGCACATATCTCGATATGCTTGAGAACTTTCCTTTCACACAGTTGGAGACTTCATTTACCAACAGGATAAGGCACCGCCACACTGGCATCTGAAAATGCGAGAATTTTTCAATCCAAGGGTTACTGAACGATGGATCGGTCGCACTGGACCAAATGATTCAGCCTTAACATTAGGTATACTGGCCTCCAAGATCACCGGACCTGACTGTATGTGGGTGCTTCTTGTGGTGGTTTATTTAAGACTACTTATGTGCCTCCGTTACCAACAACAATGAATGAACTGAGACATCGCATATCAGTAGCTGTGGAAGCTGTAACTGAAGACTTGCTCGCAGCAGCGTGGGAACTATTTGAATGCCGCATTGATATATGCCGTGCATCTCAAGGGGGTGGAGGGGGGGAGGTGGGGGGGGGGGGGGAACATATTGAACAGCTATGAAAAGGTATGAAAAAATCTTTTGAGTTTCAAGTTCATCAAAGAGCAAAATTCACTGTATATGTTTATTAGTTTCAAAAATATAGACGTGCCAAATCGAATGATTCTTTTTGATACACCCTGTAGTTTCTTTCATTGGACGATAATAAATGATTCTGCGCTGTCAACCACTGGAACAACGTGGAATTTCGCAGCATACGTAGAAATAAAGGAGACAATGTGCCTCGACCTGCCATTGACGACTAAGCCTTTTCTCCGGGAACCACTAGGGCGATCATGCGCTTCCTCGTGTCTGCAGGACGGAAGTCGTGAAATGAGGCAAAACTTCCGCGTCGGTGGGATTGCGACAATGTTACACGCTTCGTGGCTGCGATGCCAGACGCAGCCCTTCTGTTTGTGTGCGTGATGTACTCCTGTTCAATCTTCTCGGCTGTCTGAAGTCACCTGCATTAAAGCGATGACTTAAGTGTAAGCAGCACAAGTTTCTCTGGTTAAGAGTACTCATTTACAAAAGCACCTTCTACATGCACCATCGGTTCATTTCGACGATCTTTATATGGTGGCAAAGTTTCTTTCACGGGCTTCCCTATCATGCACATCAAGCTAGAGTGGCATATGAGGAAAATGCCATTTGCAGGAGTCTCTATCGATCTCTTTCGCATTTAGCAGATTTTAGTATAACGAAGGTTTGTTTGCTTTTTACAAATCAGGTATTACACTATCTCAATCTGTATTACCTACCAGCAATCGCAAACGGAACACTGATTCCTTTCATGTACAAACTGGGCATTTTACTCCCTCTTTTTTCTGCATCCTTCTGTTTTATTATTCAAATTTAAAAATTTACCGTCAAGACATACACAATGAGAATATTAGAATAGGCCACAAATTTTGGTAGCTGTGTATCTATTAAAGCAGATCTGATCGAACGTGGCCAAATGCAAATTAAGTTCGATATGCGAAAACAAATTGTATCTATGAAGTTCAAAGCATACTGCATTTTATTTTTCGTGTATTTCTTTTTTTGTGAAAACAACGTATCAACAGATCCGTAATATTCACTCAGCTACATAATCATATCTCACAGAAGTGTTTTCTTACTTTTTTTGCTGTCAGCGATCATAAAACTTTGCATCATTGGTTGTTTTAGTTGTTCTTGTTTGCTGATAGTCACATTTGTCTTATTTTTATGAGATATGCTGGTTGCGATTTAACACGGTTTTCTTAGCTAGGAGTGGTTCATATGAAGTAGCTGAAGTTGTACCCAGCGTTTCAGCGTGACGCCGTCTTGGCTCGGTCAATGGAGTACCGCAAGAGGCCGCGAGATCTCGGGGACACACAACAGAATTCCTAAAAATCCCCCAGAAGAGAGTTCCACGCCGGAAGCACGCAAAGGACTTCAAGGAAATCTTTCCGAAAAGGAAATCGCTAATGATAGGGCCGCCTTAAGAAGCAGTGAAAAGCACTGTTTACTGGCTGGCGTTGCCCGCCACACTCGGCGAATTCGAAGAAAGTGTTTTTTAAACGTGCGTGCGGCAGTGGAGCAAGAGGCAGCTGTCCAGCCTCATTACGCTAGTCACGGTCCTGTGAATAGCAACTGCACAATTATCTTACACAATGAGATACGATGCTGATAGGTACAAAATGTTCAAATGTGTATGAATTCAAAAATGGTTCAAATGGCTCTGAGCACTATGGGACTCAACTGCTGTGATCATTAGTCCCCTAGAACTTAGAACTACTTAAACCTAACTAACCTAAGGACATCACACACATCCATGCCCGAGGCAGGATTCGAACCTGCGACCGTAGCAGTCGCACGGTTCCGGACTGCGCGCCTAGAACCACGAGACCACCGCGGCCGGCTGTGTATGAATTCCTAAGGGACCAGACTGCTGAGGCCATCGGTCCCTAGACTTACACGCTAGTTTAAACTAACTTTAACTTATGCTAAGAACAACACACACACCCATGACCGAGGGAGGACTCGAACCTCCGGCGGGGGGGGGGGGGGGGGGCCGCGCAGTCCGTGACATGGCGCCCTAAACCGCATGGCCACTCCGTGCGGTTCGATAGGTACAGTCTCAAGTAAATAATTACGCGACGAGGAACACTTTGTTTCGCACGTGTCACGTGAAACAACTACTTTCGCCGTGCTTTTGGCTACGCATCAGCTTCAGATTTCTTACGAATGTTATTTTTTCTATCTTTCCCTTGGTCGTCTCAGCTGCGTGTGTCTCCACAGATGGGGAGGTGGGGTGAGAAGAGGGGGGTAGGAGATACGAATGTTATCAATTTAAGCTAAGAGATTTTTTTTCACTGTAGTCCTACCTACGTTCTGTTGTAATTCGTATTTGGTGCTCTGTCATAATTTCTGCAGTTCTTTTTTTTTTTTTTTTTTTTTTTTTTGTATTCCACTTTTCTTATCAGATAAGTCATTGCTCCTATCTTTTGGTTTTTCTTAGAAACCATAAGTTGCTTCACATTGCCGAACAGGAATAGTTATTGTTCCGCGAAACTTTCTCACGGCTACTTTTCTTCTATAATATTTGTCATCAACTCAGTAAAATTCCTATTTTACTTCCAATGTCCATCTCTTCTTGGAAAGTGAAGGTATATCCTAGGAGGGCAAATTAATTTTTCATTTCAATGATCAGTTTTCAGATCATGTTACACAGTTCATCGGTTGTAATTCCTTAATGTCAGCAGTTATTACAACTAATCTGTTGCACCATACATCCTGGATGATGGTTAATAACCAGTAGATGACTAGCGGGACAAATAAACAGCTGCTGATTAAAATGCATTATATAAAATACTTAACGGCTATTGAACCTCGCCTCATGGAAACATTACATTTTCTTATGTGGCTGCAGTTTAGGAACGTCCTTCATACGCATCTCCTTTTAGACAACTACAGCCACTGTTGAATTTTGCCTTCCGTTTCCAGTTGTTCAAACCATTCTGCAGACGAAGTTGACGCTTAACTCATTTCACAACATATGTCAACGTTGCAACAATAACAGCAAAATCGTTTAACTCCACGTCATCTCATGACTAGGTGAAAATTTTTCTTCGTACCATTGCATATACGAACTCTTAAGGCATCTACAAAACTTCGACGCATCGTGTACCAGATTTCTGCCCCTTTCTTCAATTTTGTTTCCATTTCTTGAATGAAAATGTATTTGGCAACACAAAAAGAGTGCTACTTTTCAGAGTTTAGAATAAGCTGATTTGCCGAGAAAAAGATTACTTTTGATCTGACTAAACAACTGTATTTGCCCTGTTTCATTGGCAAAGAGCACTATATTAAATATCTGCCGCTTGTTTCCTGTAAACTGAGAATGTAGTAGGAAGAACTGTGAGCTGACTGAAATGTGTGTACCTGTCCTCTTAACAATGTTTACATCTGCTACACTGCTGTCTTAGTATAAAGACAGATCTGGTCATCCAAGAACACAACACTACAGTCAAACGTGCATAGCCACATGACCTCCGCTTTATATGGGATGCCGCTGTCTACTTGATCTTTCAGACCAGGATTGTCTTCACAGTTTCTAATGCTAGACACTGCCCGAATAGGGGTTGCATGGTTGTGGAATAGTTTCACGTTCTCACAGAACGATAGTAAGGAGATCAACATTTCTCGGGTCTGTTGTATTGGCTACTGATTAATACCTTGACACTGAGGTTTCGGAGCCTGGTAGTCATCTTGTGACATGACTTGTTAGACTGTACGTTGCAACGCTATCTTGTGCAGATCTGTTGACAGGGTGAGTCTGATGGACACTGCTTTACTGACTAGTCCATCGGTATGAAGAGCGTATTTGCATTTTAAAACTCCGGAAAGGAACTGTTCAGACCTCTAAAGAGTTCAGTTCGATGTTGCTGGGAAGTTTTCCACGAGTCAGCACAAGACAGCCAAACAATAGAAGTAGTACCTGTTCACGAACACATTTTTCTCATAATACTGCAACTTGCACCGTCTATAATGACCTCGTCGTAAACGGAACTTTCAACACTGACCTTCCTTTTCGTATTGCTCGACGCTGGTAAATTAAGCCCATGACACATGACGCCGCTATTAGAGACTACACAGGGTGTGTAAACTAGACAAAAGCAAAACATATCCTTTATAGACTCTGACTGTTTGGCAATTTACATCTACTTCTATAAACCGCAGTTCATCTTATGGTGGGTGGCGGAGGGTATTTCAGGCACCACTATCATTCCTTCTGCCACAGCGCAACATGAATTTCAATCGCGGATGTTGGCAGTTTCGACATTCTTTACAAACGAGCCTGAGTAATACTGTTGCGAATATACCTGACATCCTTTCTCGTTAATGTGTCCATGGTTGACGGATTGTCATCTACTTCTTTGTCTATAAGCTTTCATTGTCTTTCATCCAAATCTGTGCCTTTTGTTTTAACAGAATTCGATAACACTCTCCTGTTCAACAAGTGTCCTGCAACTGGTATGTGGTCATGAGTGCCTTCCAAAGTTTTCGCTGCCTACTGTAAATAATTTAATTGAACAGAAGAAATTTTTACCACAGCATCGCCATCCACTTTCTTCAGTTCCTAAAACTCTTCTGTAAGTTTAAATGTATACTACTACGATCACTAAAAATAGATTGCAAAATGTGACTTTCTGTCATATTTTTCGCTTGAATTTCCAACGAAATAATCTGTGATTCTCCACATATTTTAGTAAGTTGCCGTCCTGCAGAGGACTGAAGGATTCGGTTACGGCAGGAACAACGCCCTCGTTCACTCACACCTAGGGTCGGGTGATCCTGCTTGCAGCGTACAGAGTTTAGGAGTTCGAGTGTGGGATTGACTAAACCCTTTTACAGTACCTTTCTTGTGGTCGCTAAACGTTACTGAGTTCGCATCTGACCTCTTCTGCAGCTCTTCCTGAATTTTCTATAGCTGTGACTTCCCCATATACAAACAAGTACAAAGAGCCTCATGGAGCATTAGACGTTATCCACTAGGTCACTTCTATATGCAAGGGATTCCGTGTGCTCAGTTGGGCAGTAGCTGTGCCTCGCAGACAGGCGTGTTAACAATATACGCAGATGTTAGCATTTGATAGAGGACGTGTAGTTGGACTCAAATAAGGTGGTGGACTAATCAGTGAATTCCTCGACATTTGAATAGGAGCGATACCACTATTCGACAATGTTGGCCTAAATGGATGAACCATGGACGAACAAGGCGTCAAGAAAAATGTGGTTGACCTAGAGCAGTGGTTCCCAACCTTTCTTGGGCCATTATCCCCGAGTGCAATTAGACGTTAGCTAGTACCCCCCTCCCCCTTAGTGATAATTAAATTATGCTCTGTGCAAATACTACTAGGTAGCTTCCTCTTTCATTTTTTCCACCAGTCCACATTCTCCTACTATTTTTCTTTCTCTCCTCTTCCAGTCACCCATCACAATTAAATTTTCCTCTCCCTTAACTATTATAATAATTCGTTTTATCTCATTATACATTCTTTCAATTTCTTCATCTGCGGAGCTAGTAGGCGTATAAACTTGTACTACTACGTTTGTTGACTTCGTTTCTGTCATGGCTACGATAAAGTTTTCATTATGCTGCTCACAATAGCTCACAATAGCTCACAAGTTGGCTTTCAGAGATGAAATAGTGAAGGCAGCGGAGGGTGAAATATGTAAAAAAAAAAGTGTAGTAGATATCCTTCAATATTACAGGAGATATCGAATTTAATTGACGAAAGGAGAAAACACAAAAATACAGCTAATGACGGAGGCGAAAGGGAATACAAACGTCTAAAATTGTTGATACAAAGTGCAAAATGCCTAAGCAGGAATGGCTTGAGGATAAATCTCAGTCTATAGAATTATGTACAACTAGAATAAAATTAGATACCAGGAAAATTAAAGCATAAGAGAAGTGAACTTGAAAGGCAATATTATAGAAAGGGAAGAGAAAGGAGATGAAGAAGAAATGGGAGATGTGATAATGCGAGAAGAATTTGATAGAGCACTGAAAGACTAACGCCGTAACCAGGACCCTGGAATTAACCACATTCCCTCAGAATTATTGAGATCCTTAGGAGAACCAGACATGACAACATTATTTCACCCAGTGGGCGAGGTACATGAGACGGGGAACTACCGTCCTACTTCAAGAAGAGTGTAATTATTCAAATTCCAAAGAAAGCAGGTGCTGATAGGTGTAAAAATTAGCGAAATGTCAGTTTAATAAGTCATGGTAACAAAATACTGACAAATTACAGCCGGCCGCGGTGGTCTAGCGGTTCTAGGCGCGCAGTCCGGAACCGCGCGACTGCTACGGTCGCAGGTTCGAATCCTGCCTCGGGCATGGATGTGTGTGATGTCCTTAGGTTAGTTAGGTTTAAGTAGTTCTAAGTTCTAGGGGACTGATGACCACAGTAGTTAAGTCCCATAGTGCTCAGAGCCATTTGAACCATTTTGACAAATTACAGAAGAATGGGGAAATTGGTAGAAGATCGGTATGGCTTCCTGAGAAATGTTGAGACACGCGCGGCAATACTGACCCTACGGTAGGTTAAGTAAAGGCAAACCTTATAGCATTTGTAGACTTGGAGAAAGCTTTTTAACAAGTTGACTTAAATACTCTCTTTGAAATTCTGGAGGTGGCAGAGATAACATACAGGGAGCAAAAGGTTATTTACAATTTGTACAGAAACCAGACAGCAGTTACAAGAGTCGAGGGGCATGAAAGGAAAGCAATGTATGAGAAGGGAGTGTGACAGGATTGTAGCCTAGCCCCGATGTCATTCAATCTATACACTAAGCAAGGAAGTAAGTGCGGGGGAAAAACTGTAGATGGACACCGAGATATGAATACAGTAAGCACATTCAAAAGGATGTAGCTTGCAGTACTTCATCATTTGGATTTGCAGCTCCTTGTGTTGACCGTGTTTGCTGTTAAAATTGTAGGATGTGAGGTCCACCAGATATGCAAAACACCGTTTTTTTTCATTACCCAAACATGTTTCAGCACCCCTGTGTCATCATCAATGGGTTTCCGTTTTATTTATTCTGTAATGTGAGCATTTTTATTAAATTATTTCAAAATTATGTGGATGTTTAGTTCAAATAATAGTTGGTTTCTATTTTTTAATACCTTTACACTTGGTGGGCATGATTTTTCCAGATCACTTGTATATTATTTACTATGGGTAGCTTGTCATCTACAACCAAACGATGTTGATGAGAAATTTTGCTGTGAGTTAACCTACCATCTAGAATGTAATTTAATTTGTCGCGATATTTCGCGCCTATATTCGTTTTTACTTACATTTTCTCCGCATCATGGTGAGGTATTGTGATGCACATATAAATATAGCACGTGATAAAAATTAGTGGTTATCTGCTGCAAGTCAGAATAACTATACGCAAGGAAGTTTTACATTTTCAGTTACGAAAACTAGCAGAATCAATACATTGTACGTTAGTTGTGATTCCTTATTGTACCATGTCCTCAGTCGTACACGGTCTTGGTTTTGGAGCTGTCTTCTTACACTATTAATTCAATGACTGTCGACTCTGAAGTAATACACAGAACGGTGCTGGCGTATCGTAGTTATTAGTTGATGAAAAGCTGCCTAGCGCTTCAACGATGACATTCGGATTCGAAGTCTGAGTGAAGAAGAAAGTCTGCCAAAAGTGAACAAATACGGGAAACAACGTCCAACACCTGTTACTTCCAGAAAATTCAGTTCTTGATCACTACGGGAGTTATTTTGATCTTGTTTGTTACATGAGTTCCGCAGAAGTCGTCGTACTGGCTGTTCTATTCCGTCCACTAGCGTCGTGTGAAACATACAGAACACATGATGTTATGGTGCTGCTTTAATTTTTAATATAAGGATTTGCATGTTACCTCGCTAATGGTAGAGAAATAATTTCTCATACTCATTAGCTCATTATTTCTTTGTGTACTGGGGTGGTTTAGAAACAGAATACTAGTCTGTCCTTACTGCAACAAGAGTGCGTGGAATTTGTCTGTTTTATTTCGGTTTTTTCCCTATGATGCATTGTGTTGCAAATCAGCGTGTTTCAAACAAAATGCACATGCATTTCGAATTACCATTTGATTTCGTCTCTCGTTGAAGAATCTTTGTTACATAGGACACCAGAAAACATGAATGTCATCTTCGAAATAGTGACAGCCTTTGGACGCGAAACGTAGATAGTGTAATGTAATTTTTAAAAGAGGGTGTTTTATTTGTAATAAATGTACATGTCCTTAGAACAGTTTTGGAAATGTCATAGATTTTGCTGAACAGTTTTTAGTTTCATTTGTCTACAGGCTCGATAATAGTAACTTTTTCAGTTTGCTTGAGTTTATTGCTTCATCTATTGAAGTACTCCTGTCTTCTTGATTTTCAAAGCTAAGGTATATCCATACTATAGCAAAGTAACATTAGTCTCAGAAGGATATTTTATTGCGTTCTTCTGATCTATTGTGCTGATCTCAGCAAAAGCATTCTAGGATCCGACTACATATTGCAATTCGTATTAATATAGTTTCGCAGCAACTTTTGTTATTGACAGAGATAGTTTTTTACTTTCTTGGAGGTACATGCCTGACTAATCCTCAGGGCTCCGCCTTCTTCATTGGTACAGTTAGCAAGATTCAAACGCTCACGTACGAACACTAATATATTCTTAATTCTAACATTGCCCAATACTTTCACAGTAGCGATCATACTGGCACTGAAACGTAACACGACAGACAGGAGACGAAATGGTAATTTGGTCTTCCGAAATTGTTGCATTGAGGAAGATAGTAATACGTTTCCTCCTTTCACTCATTGCACGAACGCCAAATTGGCAGATATTGAGATAAGTAATGGACATGAAAACCGGAAAAAGAACGGAGCGCTTCGTGAAGGCTTCGATGAGGAAGCACAAGATTGTTACGAAGATGTTCGTCAGGAGACTCCCGGGACAGACGGTTCCAAGAAAAAAATCGGAACGAAGCAATTGACAATAAAATCAAAGTGCCCTCCGCCACAAACCGTAGGGCGACTTGCGGAGTAAAATGTTGCGAAGTATGTATGCTGATGTGATAGCTCTACAGGACACACATCTGAGCAGCATGTAGCTCTCTAGTATAACATCTTCTTCTCTTTTGATAGTATCGTCTTCCATTTTAGGATGTGACCACGACTGCTATCTATCTGCGTCTGTCGTTTGCCAGTAGCGAGAAGGCGGCAGCGAACAACGTCTGATCATCAGCCTGCATTGCTATCCTGTATCGATTGCCACAATATCTCGAGAATTTGATTATGAGGCATCAGTCAGATCGGTGGTCCTCTTGATGCTAATCGAGTAGCTTAGGCGTTGAAGATGAGTAGAAGATCAGCAGCATTTTTCAGGAATTGAAAAACAGCTGTGAACGACATGGCACGCAGATAAATTGAGATTTCCATGGCAAAAAGAAATATACATATCGTGAGAGAAACGGTAAAGCAAACGACAGTTTTAAATATTTATAACTGAACAATAACAGCGACATAGGATTCGAAGAGAAGGAAATGAAATGAGCGTTTATTCGACGCTACATTGGGCGACCTGCGCGCCGGATGGGGATGAAATGACGATGAAGACAACACAACACCCAGTCCCTGAGCGGAGAAAATCCCCGACCCAGCCGGGAATCAAATCCGGGCCCGTAGGACGGCAATCCGTCACACTGACCACACAGCTATCGGGACGGACGAAGAGAAGGAAGATTGGGTTTAACGTCCCGTCGACATCGAGGTCGTCAAAGGCGGAGCACAGGCTCGGATTGTATGAAGAATGAAGAAGTAAAACGGGCCGTGCCCTTTCAAAGGAACCATCGCGGCATTTGGCTGGAGCGATTTTGAGAAATCACGGAAAACCAAAATATGGATGGCCGGACGCGGGTTTGGACCATCGTCCTCCCGAGGGCGAGTCCACTGCGCCGCCTCGCCCGGTGGAAGAGAATGTGGGTACAGTGATAAAGGGGACTTTTTATAGGAAAAACATTTTTTATTCTTGCATAACTAACTAAGGAAGGAAGTTAATTGTTTTGCACAATGTCTAGCCATAAACAACGCTGAAACAAGAGAAGCTGCAAAAACGAGCATTTCAAAGCCTTTTTTATGGACGTGGAGAAAGATGGAATGAACTGGAATGACAAAATAAGGAACGGGGAAATATTGGTACTAAGGACACTAAAAGGTATGGAACGTAATTGGTTGAGGTATTTTCGAGAAAAGGCTGCATAATAAAGCAAGCTTTAGAAGAAACTATCGATGGGTGAAAGAACGGAGAAGATAAAAACCAATGGAGGACATCAGGATGCATTAAGTATACAGAATAATTTAAAGCACGGCGGCGGCAAGAGCGACCGTACGATAGTATGTAGGGGAGGGAGAGGGTCAGGAGTTGGGAGTATGGAATATATATAATACCGACTGCACCATTTTTTTTTTTTCCTTTCCCTGAGAGGAGATTGAGAAAGGGTGAGGAGAGGGGGGGGGGGGGTAGAAGGTGGCCGGACGCTGTCCCCTTATCCCTGGGTATGGGTGTCCTTGAATGACGGTGATGGTGATAATGTGGTGATTGTGATAATGGCGACAGGGCTGTATATAGGCACCGAGCTTCATTGTGTCCGTGCCTTTCACTCCACACCGGTAAGTCTTAACACAGATACAACATACCGCTCAAGTACTTATCACAATCGCCCACACGTGTAGGCCTACACTTGACATTTCATAGCTCCTTTTTCAGAAAGTTTTTTTTTTTTCCTTTTACGTGTGTATAAAACTCCATGCAAGCGAGCTTGTATTTAAACTGGCACTGTAAGATTGATTCCACAGTTCGTGGCAGCCGTCGATTTCTTTAATTGGTCCACTGGGCCGACAACAGAGAAAATACTCTTTCCACAGTGATGTAGTGTGCGGTAGTATAATACAAATACTCGTGTAATTTTAGCAGCTGGCATTTGCGTTCAGGATTTTCGGTTTAATGTTGCGCTAACAGAGGACGTTACTTCAATACTTACGCCAAGTTCGTGTTGGGACAAGAACGTCCATAATAACGGTGACGGTCCCGATACATCGAGACGAATGGCAACCCTAGAAGCATGGTCACCAACGCCCACTGACTAATGAGTAGGGCTGACACAGACTGGTAGGTAAGTTACTTGGGTGGCATTGAAGTACCGTATTTGCCACACACACACACACACACACACACACACTCTCTCTCTCTCTCTCTCTCTCTCTCTCTCTCTCTCTCACACACATCACACACACACACACACACACACACACACACACACACACACACCTCTATTTCGTCGTCGAAGTGACTATAACCACGGAACGTCTGTTCAGCTTGCACATTGTGTGTAGTTCAACGGTCGAAGGGATTCCGCGATATTCAGTCGCTTATCATGGACTACGCTGTCTGTGACGCGTGAATTAAGACAGAGGCTTAGTTTGCGAAATGCGGGGCGACTGATATCTTATCATTTATTTCTGTCGCCCTACAGACAAAGGGGCGATTCTGAGATACTCCGATGGATTGTGGCCTCGTGGGAGTCTTTCGAATACTGTACCAAAACTGTCCCGCCTTGTGAGATAGGTCACTTTTTAAATGTTTCTCAAAAACCAAAGTCGTTACAAGTTTTATAGTTCTAAACATTGTTTTGTTCAAAGCCATTCACGATCTGCTATCAAGACAAATAACATCAGTATAATGTTACGATGACTTAAATCATACATTACAAGAATTTGCATGGTTCAAAATGGTTCAAATGGCTCTGAGCACTATGGGACTCAACTGCTGAGGTCATAAGTCCCCTAGAACTTAGAACTACTTAAACCTAACTAACCTAAGGACAACACACACATCCATGCCCGAGGCGGGATTCGAACCTGCGACCGTAGCGGTCGCGCGGTTCCAGACTGTAGCGCCAGAACCGCTCGGCCACCAGCGGCCGCCAATTTGCATGTAGGTTACCATGTTTGTAAGTACTGAGAAAGAAAGATTGTGTCCATTAATGTAAAGGGAAGGAAGATTAGGTTTCAACGTCCCATCAGCAACGAGAGCATTAAAAACGAAACACAAGCTCACTAGGGCGAGGATGGAGAAGGAAATCAGCAATTTCCGTCTCATAGGGAACATCCAGGCTATCAGCATAACGGGGTTAGCGAAACTGCAAGTCTAAAAGCACGCTTACTGGATGAGGATTCGAATTCCACTCCTTCTGAAATGGGGCTGGGAAAAACCGACCGATTAAACCGATATTCATTTTATAGTTCTAAATAACCGGTATTTTTCGGTTTTTACTTGGTCTCTGTTATAACAGGTGTTTTTATTTTTTACTAAGAGCCGGGTAAAGAAACCGAAACATTAATTGGCCAAAGCAGCAGCACTAAAATTTTTGTTTTTAAATAAATATTTTAAATAACAAATAATTTTATTCGCAAAATCTGCATTGCTTTGAAATATTGCGTTACTACAAAAAATGGAGAAAACTATCATTGCTATTTTAATAACAGTGCCTAGAAAAACGACCATTACACGGCGTAAGAATTGGTACAGCTTTGCTGAGACAATAATGTATCTGTTACCATGTGGCGTGGTCTATTAGATGCTACGCGTGTACATGCAATGTGGAAGACTTGCTCTATCTGGTGGTTTCTCACTGTCGTTGTCTGACACCAGCTGTGTTACAATGACGTCGTCCCTAGTCTGCAAGAATTTTACGAAGTACTGTATTAGTAAGGTACAATGCTCCATTTGCTTTAACCTTAAAATTCTAACGTGACCAGTTGTATCACCCTTGTTATGATGGGTCTCTTGAACCCAATTTGCTTTTCTCTCCTAGTCTTTAATGATTTGGAATGCAAAAAACTTGACACTGAATTGAGTTGTATATATTAAGTACGCACACACATTCTGCTTTGAATTTGAGTAATTTTTTGTTGTTGTAATACTTACGCAATTTAGAAAAAGTCTTAGATTTACGTTCAAGATCGAAAATGAATACAAAGGGTGAATGTACATGTACAAAGTAAAAATTGAATTCACACTATTGTATTGGTTACTGAGAACTGTGTAATGGCAAATTAAGTAGAACAATGAAACTTAAGAAAATCGCAATGAGGTACGAAGAGTAAATACCATCTAAGAAAACTTAGGAAGTAAACTGAGTGTCTCCTTAATTTATTTTTAACACATTGTATCCACATGTCTATTTAATGTATCAGGCTGCTACATGTAATATTTACAAGCGATGCTGGAATGTTATTTGGTACACACAGACTTAAGAGTATTTGTAACGAAGTTACTGAATTTTAATATTTTTGCATCCATAGCACCGTCCTCTCTTAGGTACTGTACTCTGCTTTACACTTTCATCTTCTTTTGCTCGAGTTCAATCAGTCTGTCCTCTGATTTTTTGAGAGGTTGGTTGATATGCTTACTGCTAGTCCTTTTTAGTAATGATTAGAATCTTCCAAAAAGATTTCAGAAAGTCTCTTGTATTCATCTCCCACTGGTTGTTAGCTCTGAAAATAACGATGCTGTTTATGCCTGCTACATTCAATAAGCAAAAGAAAAAGGCCAAAGTCCATCTTCTATTCGTTCTTGCAACATCATAGGTGGCACACATCTTGCCTACTAAGTCTACCCCACCATTAGTAGCTTTATACAGGGCTATCATCTCAGGCTTCATTTCTTATCCAGTTTTTTTTTTAGTGATGTGTAGTGCTCATTAGAATTATGCGCCTGCTTTTCTTTGGAACATAGTTAACTATTATCCCATGTTTCTGAAAGCCTAAGCGCTTATAAAAGCATATCTGCCTCTTGTGTTCAAGAATTTTGGGGGAATTTCTTTCTTGTTCTTTCTTACTGTTCCAAAAATTGTTATTTAACGGTGTTTCAGAAGTGGCAGGGCCAGTTAGTAGCTTGTAAATCAGTTGTCCACGGTTATATTTCTCGATGATTTGGAAATATGATTACACAACCTTTTTCACAATGTCAGCTGCACTGTTCCTCAGCTTATAAGACCCACCTGGTTACTCTCCTAAAGTTTAAATTTGAGGTGTAAGCTGTTCTTGCATCAGCTAGACTAACACTTTCATTCCATATTTGCCTGGTTTGGAAGAGATGTGCATTCGAAAACTATATCGTCCTCGAAATTTTACAAACGTTTCATCTACAGTTACATATTCTCCAACAGAATAGTGCGCCATGCAAATTTTTGTGAACAAATCAAAGATATTTCGTACAGGAACCACTATATCCTCTTTTCGTCTTCGGACCTAGTTGACTGATCGTCAAATCTTAGAGACTGTGCCAGAAACCAGCAACTCTGTAGATTCACTGCGCAATAGAATATTTCTAATCCTGTCCGATCTTTGTCCCAGAGTTCTCCTAAATTTATCCTACCAGCCTTGTAGATTCCACCCAAATACATCACACCAATAAAAGCTTCACTTTCATCTCTATATGTCTCATGAATAGCGGGTTCAGAAGAAGAGTATCTAGAATTAGCCGATCTGATGCATAGGTTAGTAGCTGTCACTACTTCGTCCACTATTTAATCACTGAAAGACAACCGCCATATTTCTATTTCTATCTTTTTATTCTTTGCAATTCCCCTCACACTTGGAATATGTTATACAATATTATCTGACTCACACTGTGTTATTCGTACGAATAAACCCGATGTAAACATTACACCATGTATTCTTTCGCATTTGCTTGAAACTTATTGGATTTCGTTACACGTGAAGCGGAAGCCAAGCTGTGTCCAGTACAGCCAAGTACAATCATAAGGATACGTTTTATGCGGTGTTACACGCTCACAGACTGAGCGATAATGCGAGACAACAGCTCTACCGTCGCATTTAGCGTGGGCAGCACTGACCAGCCACCTGGTCCAGCTAACCTGCAATGATATGAGCAGTTGCAGTTCAGACGTAAAAAGAGACGAGCAGAGAAACAATATAACTTCGGATGTTATTTAATTTTTAAACAGAATGAAATAATATTCAGTAAAACTCCAGCACTACTACACGCTTCATAGGTGACCAGACGGAAACCACAAAATGCTCTCGTTCTCACCTAATGTAGTATTCTAATTACAAACAAGGATGAGTGGTGAAACTTCGTAACATAAACACAGGGAAATTTTTCTGAGTGACCTATGTGAGATGCAGAAGGGTACTGCAGGGATTTCACCTTATTGTTGAATGCTGAAGCCACTGTGGTATTAATTACAGTCAGTCGCCTGGTAATCTCTTAGCTCCTTCCTTATCCGAATCCGAGAAACACATTTCACTTCTGGAACTGCCATCTGCTATGTTGATATCAAGTCGATCAGCAACAGAATCCACGAAAGGCACTCAGGCGCCGCATTTTTTCCTCTTCTTTCATTACGTGCCGCGTTGCATATCCCGCCAGCGTTCGGCAGTGGCAAGTGAAAAATCTGCCTGCGCTACTTGCAGTACGTCTGGCTGCTTAACTGTCGTCTTATTTCTCGCGACAAGTCCCGTAACTTGGCTCCAGGGCAGTTCTGTTCATATTGTATTGGTAGTGGCTGTGAAAATGATTATTTTTTATGTCTCTACGACACTTATCAGTCGGGTTCGTGTGAGGCTACATGTGTGGCACAAAACAAGTGACAGAATCCAAATAAAGAGTATTTCGTTTTTCATTTTTGTCCTAAAAATTAACTTATGTTTTCTTAATTTAAGAAACCTATATTGACAATATTTCATAAAATACCGATAATTAAGAATTTATATTTGAAATGAAAACAAGAATTTCGCTTACAGAATGTAATTATAAACAAGAGGACGTGCTTTATTCACAAAAAATGATGATTTATTTTACAATCACGAGATGTAGGTATTTCAAATTGAAAAAAAAGGATGATCAGGGCGAGACTTGAACCTGTGATTCATGAACTGTACCAAATTATCGATCTACTACACCACCGAATCTGCTATACGTCCAGTGTGTATCTGTATCTCCTCTACTACCAAATACAACCCTTCGAAAAACTTCAAAGCCAGTTTTTTCTGCAAATTTATGAAAAAAACATTACGAACAACCCTAATTGTCGGATCGTTTAAACCGTCTTCCACATGTGTGTTTCATTATAGATCAGGAAGCAGCCTCGGCCATTTTCGTAGTGCGTGTTAGGCTGCGGTCATAGTGGCACCGAACACGGCCGATCGTTTCAAATCAGTACGCCACTATAAGCGCGGTCACACTGTAACGGATCTCAACGCCCGAACGTATAGACTTCGGACGACAATCGATGGAATTAAAATCAATTTGTTTTCTTCGGTGAAATGGATCTACATTCTCACGTATAAGCTGTGAGAAACTAGTGTTTAATCCAAGAAAGAATGAGTTTGTAGCATCCTGAGGATAAAAATATCATAATCATGATACAGTTCGGAATCTGTCTGCTGAAATCGCAAGTTTATTGAGACCACAAGTAAGCAAAATCTTTATCGGAAATTTTAGATGTGGATTGTTGTTGTTGTTGTTGTTGTTGTTGTTGTTGTTGTGGTCTTCAGTCCTGAGACTGGTTTGATGCAGCTCTCCACGCTACTCTATCCTGTGCAAGCTTCTTCATCTCCCAGTACGTACTGCAGCCTACATCCCTCTGAATCTGCTTAATGTATTCATCTCTTGGTCTCCCTCTGCGATTTTTACCCTCCACGCTGCCCTCCAATACTAAATTGGTGATCCCTTGATGACTCAGAACATGTCCTAACAACCGATCCCTTCTTCTAGTCAAGTTGTGCCACGAACTCCTCTTCTCCCCAATCCTATTCAATACCTCCTCATTAGTTATGTGATCTACCCATCTAATCTATAGCATTCTTCTGTAGCACCACATTTCGAAAGCTTCTATTTTCTTCTTGTCCAAACTAGTTATCGTCCATGTTTCACTTCCATACATGGCTACACTCCATACAAATACTTTCAGAAACGACTTCCTGACACTTAAATCTATACTCGATGTTAACAAATTTCTCTTCTTCAGAAACGCTTTCCTTGCCATTGCCAGTCTACATTTTATATCCTCTCTACTTCGACCATCAACAGTTATTTTGCTCCCCAAATAGCAAAACTCCTTTACTACTTTAAGTGTCTCATTTCCTAATCTAATTCCCTCAGCCTCATCCGACTTAATTCGACTACATTCCATTATCCTCGTTTTGCTTTTGTTGATGTTCATCTTATATCCTCCTTTCAAGACACTGTCCATTCCGTTCAGCTGCTCTTCCAAATTCTTTGCTGTCTCTGACAGAATTACAATGTCATCCGCGAACCTCAAAGTTTTTATTTCTTCTCCATGGATTTTAATACCTACTCCGAATTTTTCTTTTGTTTTCTTCCCTGCTTGCTCAATATACAGATTGAACAACATCGTGGAGAGGCTACAACCCTGTCTCACTCCCTTTCCAACCACTGCTTCCCTTTCGTGTCCCTCGACTCTTATAACTGCCATCTGGTTTCTGTACAAATTGTAAATAGCCTTTCGCTCCCTGTATTTTACCCCTGCCATCTTCAGAATTTGAAAGAGAGTATTCCAGTCAACATTGTCAAAAGCTTTCTCTAAGTCTACAAATGCTAGAAACGTAGGTTTGCCTTTCCTTAATCTAGCTTCTAAAATAAGTCGTAGGGTCAGTATTGCCTCACGTGTTCCCATATTTCTACGGAATGCAAACTGATCTTCCCCGAGGTCGGCTTCTACCAGTTTTTCCATTCGTCTGTAAAGAATTCGCGTTAGTATTTTGCAGCCGTGACGTATTAAACTGATAGTTCGGTGATTTTCACATCTGTCAACGCCTGCTTTCTTTGGGATTGGAATTATTATATTCTTCTTGAAGTCTGAGGGTATTTCGCCTGTCTCATACATCTTGCTCACCAGATGGTAGAGTTTTGTCAGGACTGGCTCTCCCAAGGCTGTCAGTAGTTCTAATGGAATGTTGTCTACTCCGGGGGCCTTGTTTCGACTCAGGGCGTTCAGTGCTGTGTCAAACTCTTCATGCAGTATCATATCTCCCATTTCATCTTCATCTACATCCTCTTCCATTTCTATAACATTACCCTCAAGTACATCGCCCTTGTATAGACCCTCTATATACTCCTTCCACCTTTCTGCTTTCCCTTCTTTGCTTAGAAGAGGGTTCCCATCCGAGCTCTTGATATTCATACAAGTGGTTCTCTTTTGTCCAAGGGTCTCTTTAATTTTCCTGTAGGCAGTATCTGTCTTACCCCTAGTGAGATAAGCCTCTACATCCTTACATTTGTCCTCTATCCATGCCTGCTTAGCCATTTTGCACTTCCTGTCGACCTCATTTTTGAGACGTTTGTATTCCTTTTTGCCTGCTTCATTTACTGCATTTTTATATTTTCTCCTTTCGTCAATTAAATTCAATATTTCTTCTGTTACCCAAGGATTTCTACTAGCCCTCGTGGATTATACCCTCAAAATATTATTTGTTCAGATGAGAAGGATGGCGTATCTTATGCTTTATGTTACTGTAGTGTAACGTTTTCGTGTTGTGGTAGGTGGACGTTTGCTGTCTACAAATTGTTATTACTGCTTACTGACGTTTTTATGTCAGTAGGGGGTTGATTCTGTTACATGAAATGGTTTGCACATGTAGTATTAGTCCACTTTCCGGTTCTTTACATGTTCGGAGTATCTTATTCTAAGCTTTGTTTATCTTTCGCACGCATGTTAAATGATTCTGAAGGTTAATTAACGTATGCCTGCACAACTTCAGATAAATTCAGCAAAACATAGTGTTTGTAATCTTCATTTTCAGGGTCTCATACGTGAAACACTTTCGGATAACGAAAGCTAATTTCGAGTACTTGTGAAGGTGTGATTCGAGCTCTTTTACAGAATCCGATACTCACATTAAAGATGCAGTTCTGGCTCAAGTAAAGACGCGACACCTCGGTACTTGATATCTTCCCAATATTCAAGACTATACCACGTTCTGAAAAGTACAATTTCAAAGTTTTTGTTTGATATGTTGGGTGCTATTTAAGTTGCCCTAGAGACTAAAGCTAATATCTTCACTCTTGCATCCCAAATATTACGAAATGTTAAATTTATTCTGTACCAGTACAGAGTTTTGAAGCTATGCTTTGTGCAAATGCACTAAAAAGACACTGTCAAAAGTTATGGACGATTCCCTTTATTGAAAGCTGTACTCAGTCTGAAATAATACTGCCACCAGAAACATTGTTACCTCCTGTTTCAAATCCACTGAGAAGTGTTTAAAGAACACTGAGCAAGTGTTTAGTGAGTATTGGTGTTTCTCGCACTGGAATATGATTATCCTGCCATCGTTGCATTAATTTTCACCATTTTTAGAATACGGTAGGCTACTGTGAAACTACAGATCTATCTTCTATTAATGAAATAATTCTTCCTTACTCTCACACAAATTTTGTGTGTGTATCGTATTACAGAAACAGTGTCTACTTTCACCATGTAACCATTATGTGCTCATAACCTCATTGCCAAAACTTTTATACATGGAAGTCTCATATCCTACCACTGTCGCACAATAAAACATAGTGGGAACAACGTGTTTGGAAGATAACCTTAATGTGGCGTATCGGTGAAATTATATACAGGGTGTCCCAGCTATCTTGTCCACCCAAAATATCTCTGGAACAATAACAGCTATTGGAAAACGACTTTCACCGGTATCAATGTAGGGCTGGGGCCCATGAATGTACATATTTGGAAACATTCTGAAACGAAAGCGTATGTGTTTTTTAACACAAACTTATGTTTTTTTAAATGGACCTCCTATTTTTTTCAGCAACCCATAGCATGACAAAGCACATACACAATGGCGTTGATTGCATCGCAATATTCCCATTACATCCCGAGATATTGAGACGCGAAGTTGACGCTTGAAACACCCGACATGCGCTGCTAGCGCACGTCCTGAGGCTCAGGCGTGAACCCCATGCTGCCCGTAATCGCGATGTGATTGACATGCGAAATCACACCTCCATACTTATCAAGAGGTCCGAAACGAATAATACGGTCTGCTGCGATTACGGGCAGCATGGGGTTCACGCCTGAGCCTCAGGACGTGCGCTAGCAGCGCATGTCGGGTGTTTCAAGCGTCAACTTCGCATCTCAATATCTCGGGATGTAATGGGAATATTGCGATGCAATCAACGCCATTGTGTATGTGCTTTGTCATGCTATGGATTGCTGAAGAAAAAATATAGGAGGTACATTAAAAAAAACATAAGTTTGTGTTAAAAAACACATACGCTTTCGTTTTAGAATGTTTCCAAATATGTACATTCACGGGCCCCAGCCTTACATTGATATCGGTGAAAGTTGTTTTCCAATAGCTGTTATTGTTCCAGAGATATTTTGGGTGGACAAGATAGCTGGGGCACCCTGTTTTCTTAACATATACGTAGAAACATGAAACACATCAAGAAAGGCAGTTTGGATTCAAAGGTAACGCCTTCTTCTCACGCTAATCGTTGGTGGGAGAAGAAAAATGTGGTCACAGAGTTAAAGCATTTTTCACTTTTGTAGAATGGCGTATTCCCCTTCGTTTCATATTCATATGACTGGTCACGTAATTCCAGTAACTGATGACAGTGATACAGTACTCGCCACGTTCTTTTCGAGACACATATAGCTTATTTACATGCATTCGGTAGCTTTTTAATAACAAACACCGCACTGCAGCACTTGCCTACAAATCAGAGGTTAAAATATAACCTGCTTCATGCACAGAATACAACCTAACCTCCTCCTCCTCCAAGTAAAAAAACGACGAATGAGATCGGACGCACAGTGGCCAAACTGTTGTTGGGCAACCTTGGGTAACGGCGTCTCGACCTTTGTCGGTGTCACTGTGAGCGCAGCCTTAACAGTGCGACAATCAGAGCAAAACAGTGCAGACACTCTGACTGTACACGATTTTTTAAATGAAAACTACGGAGCGAAAATTTAATTACGAAAAACGTTGATGGCTGTTCAAGCATTAGAATACCATAAAATTTCATTTCACTTAACTTAGTCGAGGGGCATGAAAGGGAAGCAGTGGTTGGGAAGGGAGTGAGACAGGGTTGTAGCCTCTCCCCAATGTTATTCAATCTGTATATTGAGCAAGCAGTAAAAGAAACAAAAGAAAAATTTGGAGTAGGTATTAAAATCCATGGAGAAGAAATAAAAACTTTGAGGTTCGCCGATGACATTGTAATTCTGTCAGAGACAGCAAAGGACTTGGAAGAGCATTTGAACAGAATGGACAGTGTCTTGAAAGGAGGATATAAGATGAACATCAACAAACGCAAAACGAGGATAATGGAATGTAGTCGAATTAAGTCAGGTGATGCTGAGGGAATTAGATTAGGAAATGAGACACTTAAAGTAGTAAAGGAGTTTTGCTATTTGGGGAGCAAAATAACTGATGATGGTCGAAGTAGAGAGGATATAAAATGTAGACCGGCAATGGCCAGGAAAGCGTTTCTGAAGAACAGAAATTTGTTAACATCGAGTATAGATTTAGGTGTCAGGAAGTCGTTTCTGAAAGTATTTGTATGGAGTGTAGCCATGTATGGAAGTGAAACATGGACAATAAATAGTTTGGACAAGAAGAGAATAGAAGCTTTCGAAATGTGGTGCTACAGAAGAATGTTGAAGATTAGGTGGGTGGATCACGTAACTAATGAGGAGGTATTGAGTAGGATTAGGGAGAAGAGAAGTTTGTGGCACAACTTGACTAGAAGAAGGGATCGGTTGGTAGGACATGTCCTGACGCATCAAGGGATCACAAATTTAACATTGGAGGGCAGCGTGGAGGGTAAAAATCATAGAGGGAGACCAAGAGATGAATACACTAAGCAGATTCAGAAGGATGTAGGTTGCAGTAGGCACTGGGAGATGAAGGAGCTTGCACAGGATAGATTAGCACGGAGAGCTGCAGCAAACCAGTCCCAGGACTGAAGACCACAACAACAACAACAACAACTGAAAACTGATTGCTTCAGCGATAAGAACGCGAGTAGAGCGCTAACCACGACACTGCCTCGCTCGGTCCCATTAACGAATGGAAAATAATCGCACAATTAAGAGGATGTAATTTCTCCATTAACGTGACTATCCTTCCTGCCATTTTTCGGACTAGCGATTTTGTAACTCTGCTTAGATTTTTTTTCACAGGTAATTCGAGACACCTATTTGCCTGGATATGAAAGTTAGGAAACTATTTCTCTAGATTTATTCCATCTGCGTCGGTATGTTTTATTATTAGTTTTCTAATTTCAGCCGGAATCACGAACAATTCTCAAATCTACTCTTCTGCTTTCCCGGCACTAATGCTTCTACTGAAAGGGTATTTTTTCACATGAATAATATATAGACCAGTGACCAAACATAGCGGCGATTTTTCGCGTTATTACATTTCATTAATATATTTCTACAATATCACAAATTTTTAATGTGTTCCGAATTTGGATCTAGAAAATGTGGTTGCCTTACGTTAATTGCAAGAAGGAAGCTGTAGGATTCTCTTCTCAAGGCAATTTGTATTTATCTCTAATGCCAAACTGGCTTCTCCATACAAAGTATGGCATCGATAAAGAACAGTGAACCATTTATTTGTTTACACTGTGTGTTTCAGAATTGATATCACATCTTCAGGTACTTACATAATTCATTCAGAACTATATATGAAAGTTGACAGTTGTAATTAGGCCTACTGAAGGCTACATTGTTTCAGTTCATCATTGTTGGTGTCACCCATAGACAAAACATTGACTGCTAAGTGAAAGAAATCATTATTTACAGAGCCTGAAAAAAACCAACAATTATTAATTACATAAACGATGGTAGCCCAGTGATGGCTTCAAAGGAATGGAGTAGATGAAGAGATGTTTTAATCACCAAAGGAATCCCACAACATTAGAGTTCACAATACACAACAAATACTGCAAGTCATTATGTTTCATCTACAGCTATGTTTTCATTGACAGAAGGTTAAATTTAAACCTTCCTTCCTTTAGCCAGCCGCAGTGGCCGAGCGGTTCTAGGCACTTCAGTCCGGAACCGCGCGACTGCTATGGTCACAGTTTCGAATCCTGCCTCGGGCATGGATGTGTGTGATGTCCTTAGGTTATTTAGGTTTAAGTAGTTCCAAGTTCTATGGGACTGATGACGTCAGATGTTAAGTCCCATAGTGCTCAGACCCATTTGAGCCTTCCCTTAGGCCATATGCCACAGTAAAAGAATGGTGTTAATATTTTCATCAAGAGTATGTCAACTACAGGAATGACAGCAGTGGTCCATGAATCCCAAATGTCACTGTAAATTGCACCAATTCATGTACTGATTAAGGATGATAGCCCCTGTACTATTGCATGTTTACAATATTCAATTGAAGAATATGTTAATTTCCAAACCTCTCCATTGTTGCCTAATGGGCTACCAGTATTGCCTAGAATGTGCAAATCAGGCAGTAAAGATCACCAGGATGAAAATTCAGTAAATCATATATCATTAATGTAACTGTTGCATTATCATCAAGAACGCAATAAATTTTCAACCATATGGTCTCAACAGCAAATTGCAAAAAGAGCACAAGGGCCTTGTTTCTTCTGCAAAAAGTTTGCTGTCCTTTCTCTTGCAGGCAGCGGCTTTACATTCAGTTGCACATCAAACTGACACTAAGCAGAACATAAAAATGTTAAGTTACTGTGCAATGAACCAAACTTTTCCTGCACCAATTACAAATTAGTATCATCATACATATCTTTAAGAGTAAACTTCTTTTACGACAGTGCAAAGCCATAAAAATTTGAAGTGAAAGTTAATGTCAGCAAACCTTACAGTATTCACTCTAATGATGCATTGCTTATAAGATGTAGCCCTAACCTACTTAGCTTCCACCATGTAGTGTTAACATTTTGTCCTTGAATTGTACTTGTTTGGACCTCACTTAAGGAGCAGCATTAAGTTTTTTAGCTTTCATTGAAAGAGATCATTCCCTAGGCTTTCAAATGACAGCCAAGTGAAACCTTCTTGACATGGCAGAGATATGGTGGTTATTGTTGTTGTTGTGGTCTTCAGTCCTGAGACTGGTTTGATGCAGCTCTCCATGCTACTTTATGCTGTGCAAGCTTCTTTATCTACCAGTACCTACTGCAACCTACATCCTTCTGAATCTGCTTGGTGTATTCATCTCTTGGTCTCCCTCTATGATTTTTACCCTCCACGCTGCCCTCCAATGCTAAATTGGTGATCCTTTGATGCCTCAGAACATGTCCTACTAATCGTTCGTTCTTCTAGTCAAGTTGTGCCACAAACTTCTCCTCTCCCTGATCCTCTTCAATACCCCCTCATTAGTTACGTGATCTACCCATCTAATCTTCAGCATTTCTCTGTAGCACCACATTTTGAAAGCTTCTATTCTCTTCCTTTCCAACCTATTTATCATCCATGTTTCACTTCCATACATGGCTACACTCCATACAAATACTTTCGGAAACGGCTTCATGAAACTTAAATCTATACTAGACGTTAGCAAATTTCTGTTATTCAGAAACACTTTCCTTGCCATTGCCGGTCTACATTTTATATCCTCTCTACTTCGACCATCATCAGTTATTTTGCTCCCCAAATAGCAAAACTCCTTTACTACTTTAAGTGTCTCGTTTCCTAATCTAATACCGTCAGCATCTCCCGACTTAATTCGACTACATTCCATTATCCTCATTTTGCTTTTGTTGATGTTCATCTTATATCCTCCTTTCAAGATGCTATCCATTCTGATCAACTGCTCTTCCAAGTCCTTTGCTGTCTCTGACAGAATTACAATGTCATCGGCGAACCTCAAGGTTTTTATTTCTTCTCCATGGATTTTAATACCTACTCCAAATTTTTCTTTTGTTTGCTTCACTGCTTGCTCAATATACAGATTGAATAACAACGGAGAGAGGCTACAACCCTGTCTCACTCCCTGCCCAACCACTGCTTCCCTTTCATGCCCCTCAACTCTTATAACTGCCATTTGGTTTCTGTACAAATTGTAAATAGCCTTTCGCTCCCTGTATTTTACCCCTGCCACCTTCAGAATCTGAAAGGGAGTATTCCAGTCAACATTGTCAAAAGCTTTCTCTATGTCTACAAATGCTAGAAACGTAGGTTTGCCTTTTCCTTTATCGAGATTCCAAGATAAGTCATAGGGTCAGTATTACCTCACGTGTTCCAATATTTCTACGGAATCCAAACTGATCTTCCCCAAGGTCAGCTTCTACTAGTTTTTCCATTCATCTGCAAAGAATTTGCGTTAGTATTTTGCAGCCGTGACTTACTAAATTGATAGTTCGGTAATTTTCACATCTTTCAACGCCTGCTTTCTTTGGGATTGGAATTATTATATTCTTCTTGAAGTCTGAGGGTATTTCGCCTGTCTCATACATCTTGCTCACCAGATGGTGTTTTTTCAGGACTGGCTCTCACAAGGCTGTCAGTAGTTCTAATGGAATGTTAACTACTCCCGGGGCCTTGTTTCGACACAAGTCTTTCAGTGCTCTGTCAAACCCTTCACGCAGTATTGTATCTCCCATTTCATCTTCATCTACATCCTCTTCCATTTCCATAATATTGTCCTCAAGTACATCGCCCTTGTATAGACCCTCTATATACTCCTTCCACCTTTCTGCTTTCCCTTCTTTGCTTAGAACTGGGTTTCCATCTGAGCTCTTGATATTCATACAAGTGGTTCTCTTTTCTCCAAAGGTCTCTTTAATTTTCCTGTAGGCTGTATCTATCTTACCACTGGTGAGATAAGCCTCTACATCCTTACATTTGTCCTCTAGCCATGCCTGCTTAGCCATTTTGCACTTCCTGTCGATCTCATTTTTGAGACGTTTATATTCCTTTTTGCTTGCTTTATTTCCTGCATTTTTATATTTTCTCCTTTCATCAATTAAATTTAATATTTCTTCTGTTACCCAAGGATTTCTACTAGCCCTCGTCTTTTTACCTACTTGATCCTCTGCTGCCTTCACTACTTTATCCCTCAAAGCTACCCATTCTTCTTCTACTGTATTTCTTTCCCCCATTCCTGTCAATTGTTCCCTTATGCTGTCCCTGAAACTCTGTACAACCTCTGGTTTACTCAGTTTATCCAGGTCCCATCTCCTTAAATTCCCACCTTTTTGCAATTTCTTCAGTTTTAATCTACAGTTCATAACTAATAGATTATGGTCAGAGTCCATATCTGCCCCTGGAAATGTCTTACAATTTAAAACCTGGTTCCTATATCTGTCTTACCATTATATAATCTCTCTGATACCTTCTAGTATCTCCAGGTTTCTTCCATGTATACAACCTTCTTTTATGATTCTAGAACCAAGTGTTAGCTACGATTAAGTTGTGCTCTGTGCAAAATTCTACCAGACGGTTTCCTCTTTCATTTCTTACCCCAAATCCATATTTACCTACTATGTTTCCTTCTCTCCCTTTTCCTACTGTCGAATTCCAGTCACCCATGACTATTAAATTTTCGTCTCCCTTCACTATCTGAATAATTTCTTTTATTTCATCGTACATTTCTTCAATTTCTTCGTCATCTGCAGAGCTAGTTGGCATATAAACTTGTACTAGGCGTGGGCTTTGTGTCTATCTTGGCCACAATAATGCGTTCACTATGCTGTTTGTAGTAGCTTACCCGCATTCCTATTTTTTTATTCATTATTGAACCTACTCCTGCATTATGCCTATTTGACGTTGTATTTATAACCCTGTATTCGCCTGACCAAAAGACTTGTTCCTCCTTCTACCCAACTTCACTAATTCCCACTATATCTAACTTCAACCTATCCCTTTTTAAATTTTCTAACCTACCTGCCCGATTAAGGGATCTGACATTCCACACTCCGATCCGTAGAACGCCAGTTTTCTTTCTCCTGATAACGACGTCCTCTTGAGTAGTCTCCACCCGGAGATCCGAATGGGGGATTATTTTACCTCCGGAATATTTTACGCAAGAGGACGCCATCATCATTAACCATACAGTAGAGCTGCATGCCCTCGGGTAAAATTACAGCTGTAGTTTCCCCTTGCTTTCAGCCGTTCGCAGTACCAGCACAGCAAGGCTGTTTTGGTTAGTGTTACAAGGCCAGATCAGTCAATCACCCAGACTGTTGCCCCTGCAACTACTGAAAAGGCTGCTGCCCCTCTTCAGGAACCACACGTTTGTCTGGCCTCTCAATAGATACCCCTCCGTTGTGCTTGCACCTACGGTACGGCTATCTGTATCGCTGAGGCACGCAAGCCTCCCCACCAACGGCAAGGTCCATGGTTCTTGGAGGGATATGGTGGTTACATCAATGAAACGTACGGCGTAATGCTTATGAACATAACAAAGTTTCATTCATATGGTGGTTACATGAATGAAACTTTGTCTTTGTTATGTTCATAAGCATTATGCCGTAATATGAGGCAAAGCTCAGTTTAATTTGCAAAATAGTTTTGTTCATACAAGCTTCTGAACTAGTTTTATTGTAAATGTTTAATTCAAATGGATAAAACGGAGTAGTATTCCCTCATAAGATGGAGAGTTTATGTACTTCATCAAAAGTTGGTGAAATCTGCCCTTTCATTTTCAAAGTTGTGGAATGCATAGCTAAACTCAAACATGATCATACTGCTCTTGAAGACAATACACATTAATTTTGTCACCTAGAATCCTCTTCCAATTATTCTTATCTTTGTAGAATGAGATTAAAGTGGTGCTGTATTTCTTTCTCCATTGCTTTACTCATCTCTCACAGCCTCATTTTCCTTTATTGAGCTTCATTTTTTCCCACTATTCTTCTTTATCACTTGCTTTGTTGGTAAGCTTGTGCCTGTTAAGATGCAGTGGTGAAATATACTTTTGATTCTCTTCGTTCTGTAAATACTGATTTTTTTTTATGCATTGATCTGACTCTTGCAATGTGTCTGTAGACACACATGATGGGCAATAGTAAATGCCATGAATAAAGTATGCAGGTGAAAAACACAATCGTGTTCATTCCAGCTGTTCAGTGAGAATATATATTTTAGCCTTCACTGCTAATCAGTTCTAACCCTTAGTTAGTGACAGCTATTTAGTACTTCCAGTATAAGTATGAACAAATGCATGTATATGGTTTCCTGCTATATGTTTCAGCTTAATTTTACCCAAGGGTACACTCCAGCCCAACAGGGGGGGGGGGGGGAAGTGTTTTGGCATTTTCAGCAATCATGATCTCCAGTAATACTATAAACAATATATTTTTCATGAATGGCTCCCAACATTAATTTGTCCCTTCATAAGAGATACAGTGACTTGTTTTTATTTCCTGAGAACAGTAGTCTACACTGAACAGAGACAACTACAGACTAAAGAATGTGTTTAATTGATAATATTCGCTTATGCAATTCTGAGTATGTGGTGTTGGAAATGGAGATTTGGATGAACCACACAGCACTGGCTGTGAAACCATATAGGTTAATAAAGTTGTACTCAGTGCATGCCACACAACTGGATTACGAATTAATCTTTAACAACTGTTTGGCCATGACCATTAATATGGGTTGACATTTGGTTAGTGGTCATATCCATTTGAAGATTGCACAGTAGTTCCCATATAATTGGTATATGAGATAGCTGCTTTGATATGTAATCCTACTCCTAATGGGATAGGATGGATCAGTGACAGGACTGCAATAGGATGTGCTGCACTGATATAATGGCAAGGTCTTGCACCTGATTCTTTTAACACTGATTTGACCCACGTGGTAAAGAGCTGGAGGCAGGTATTGTTTACTGACAGACAAGAAAGGGAAAGATGGGAAAGCTTATGGTGATGATCTTCTTTGTTCCACGACATAACTGAAATTTAGTACACTCAAATTAATCTTTTCATGACAATCTTCTCATATTTTGGGGGCACAGTCATGTAATAATGTTTGAACAATATTTCTCCCTTCTGGCTTTACAACCTATTCTATTTTATATTATTATGATGTTGGGCATAACTATACTTCCGGACTCCCAATTCAATAGATCTTGACAATGACTTAACAAAGTCCAATTATCCACAACATTGTTGTACTTCATAATGGCTTAAGGTTGAAATCATGATATTAATATAAAATAAAGAAGGATGTAGAGTCAAATGGCAGAAATATCATTCAGACATAATTTTTTTCTTCGTAAAACTTTGAACATAGCTGCTAAGGTTCAGTAACCGTCTCAGAATTATATTAGAACAAATAAGCCCTCGGTCCCAAATATTAAGTCAAAATTGAAGAGGTTTCAACACTACCATGAGCGTCGTCTTCAGAATTAAACTAACTGTTCTAAAACATAATAGGTATATAAGACATTAATAAACTAAAGTGTGTACTGACTGGAAAGAGAGGCAGTACTTACAAGTCACGTTCTAAAAAAATCCAAGCCGGAAAGGTGACGTCATGAAAAGATGTAAATAAGATAAGATGGCAACCCGTGTTCACTCAGGTACGAGCAGCCCTTAGTGGCTTGCCATCTTATCTTATTTATAACTTTTCATGACTTCGCCTTTCCAGCTTAGATTTTTTTAGAATGTGACTGGTAAGTACTGAATCTCTTTCCAGCCAGTACACACTTTAGTTTATTAATGTACTATACACCTATTATGTTTTAGAACAGTTAGTGTAATTCTGAAGACGACGCTCATAGTAGCATCGAAACCTGGTCAATTTTGACTTAATATTTGTGACTGAGGGCTTATTTGTTCTAATATTTTTTTCTTCATTAGCAGTCAATCTAACCTTTTGAAACATGTTTAAAAATTGAATAAACATATAATTTTTTAGATTTTTACAAAACTTTGATTTTACAATAATCTTTTCAATTTTCAGGGGTGTGCAATGACATCTCGGCGGGCAGGACCAGCCTATCAGAATGGGGATTCACCTTCATCCCAGCATAATCAAGCAGGTGGCCAAGGAAACCCTGCCATTAATCACTACAGGCCTATAAAAATCACAGCTGTGGGTGATGGAATGGTTGGAAAAACCTGTATGCTTATTACTTACAGCACCAAGCGTTTCCCAGTTGAATATGTGCCAACTGTGTAAGTACTGTTTCATTTGCACTATATCCTACAAGAATATGTGTTGAATGTCATGGTTGAAATACACTATTAAAAAGAAGGAGTAAAAATAAAAATTCTCTCTAAATGTTGTACTTATTCAACAGCCTGCAAAACATGTAACTTCATATTCTATTAATCACTCTACCAATCAAAATTGTGTTGTTTTCTAGATGTACATGAATGTTATATATGAAAGGGAAAAATTAAATCTACAATGATAAGTTCAACTAATATAAGACTCGATGTTTGTGGAGAACATTTATATCCAAGCACCAGACAGTGATATTTCAAGGTAAATTTCAGACATTCAATAAGAACTGATTCGTGACAGTGTTGTGTTGACTGAGGATTCAATGGCAAACAGTGGGGACAAGACAATAAAATGACTGTCTCCCACAGAAACTGAATTTGAGCCAAGTCGACAAACTTCTCCTGCTGTGCCTCCTGTCAAGGAAGGCAGGTGCATTGTTAACACATTCAGTGTATGGTGAATACTTATATCACTTGTTAAACAGCAAAAATAGATTAGTGCACCCTGTGCACTCAGTGTGTAGGTGATGCCAGGGTGGGGGAGTGAGGGCCCTTTCCATGTGTTGAAGGGGCTGTTCTGGCAGCCATTGAGAGAATGGTGCACCCAGGTGCAGATTTGAACAAAAAATGCTGGTCATCTGATATCTAAAGTTGTATTTGTATCAATCCAGCAAATGGCACAGAAAGTTGAGAAGACTAGCCTCACTCACAGAATTTCAAACACACAGTCTAATCCTCCTAAGACCAAGTGAGGTGGTGCAGTGGTTAATGCACCGGACATGCATTCAGGAGGGCAACTCTTCAAATCCCAGTCTGGCCATCCAGATATAGTTTTTCCATGATTTCCCTAAACTGCTTTAGGCTAATGCCAGGATGGTTCCTCTGAAAGGGGCACAGCCCTCTTTTCTTCCCCGTCCTTCCCTATCTATGCTCATGCTCCATCTCTAATGTGTGGTATCAACAGGACATTAAACACTAATCTTCCTTCCTTCTTTGCTGTTCTAAGAAGGGATTCTGACTGTCTGGTTGTGAGTTGTGGATGACATGAACTAGAGACTTTGTAGGTTGTGAAGTAAGTTAGACTGTAACTCTATAGAATTGCCACAGAACAGAGAACTATAGGATCCTCCTAAATGGCTCAAGGATGCAGAAGGCTGTTTCATGGGTAAAATGGCCTTATGTGGAGGTTCATACAAGGTTTATTTATGTTTATGTGATTATCTATCTCTGGAAGCCTGGCTCGGCAAGTTTTAATGCCCACTGGAAGATACGGAACTCAATGACAGCCACTAGACACTACTGCTACATCTGAAAGACTTGCTGCTGCAAGTGACACTGTGAAGACACCCTTACCATATCGGCCTGTCAGCACCTGCAGCTGCCCTTTAAAGCCAGAAATGCAGCAGCTCTGCAGTCAGTCATGACTTCTCTTCACTGTTTCATTGATCTTGCTACACCTCGTTGTCTCAGTTCTGTTACATATTAGGTTTTCAATCTTGGTTTACTTGATGGAGTTGTTATTCTGCAATGCCAGCTCCATTGTTTTTTTTTTTTTTTTTTTTTTTGAGGGGGGGGGGGGGGGGGGTTGAAGGGACCAAAATGCAAAGGCCATCGGTCCCTTGTTCCACGACCAAAAATCCTACAAGGAATAAAATTCAAGCAACAGGGATGAAGAGATGACAAGGGATGACACAGAACAAAAAAGACACAAAGACCAGATACAAGGAATTAAAAACCACAATCTAAAACCGTAGGCCAAAGGCCAGACTCAACACAAAACACATAGCCAGATGAGGACAACGGAGTCCTTGTGGGAGGCCTGCAAGGAGGAGTGCCACACACCGGTAGTCTCCTTGATGACCCAAAGTTTGTTGGGTGAAGGCAGGGTGCGCCATTCATCACCCCAGGTACCAAGGACCTTCTACCACTAACTGACTGGAGATCACACTCCAAAAGGCCAATCTCCAGGGCTGGTGCACTGACAGCCTGTTTGGCTAGCGTGTCAACACGTTCGTTTCCCAGGATGCCAACATGACCCAGGGTCCACACAAAGACCATGGAGCGGCTGCAATGGGCAAGAGTATCGAGGGACTCATGGATACCCATTAGCAGACGAGAGTGAGGAAAACACTGGTCGATAGCTCATAAAACGCTCAGAGAGTCACTACAGATAACGAAGGACTCATGTGAGCAGGTGCGGATATACTCTAGGGCATGAGAGATGGCTACCAGTTCAGTAGTGAAAACATTGGAGCCAGTCAGCAATGAGCGTTGTTCAGGATGATCCCCTAGAGTAAGCAACCATTGAACTGTCGGTATAGACAATGTCAGAGCCTTGAAACGTGGCAAGGAGTGAAAGAAAGCAGTGGCAGAGGGCCTCAGGAGGGACTGAGTCCTTCGGGCCCTGTGCCAAATTGAGCCGAAGGTATGGGCGGGGCACACACCATGGGGGTAGACGTATATGGGCCTGGAAAACAGGTGGGAGAGGGAAAAACTCAAGTCCAGAGAGAAGAGCCTGGACGCGAATCACAATCATACACCCTGACCGGGGCCACTGTTCTGGCAGATAGACGACCGAGTTGGGGAACAGAAGACGGTAATTGGGATGCCCGGGCAAGTTACAAACGTGCGCAGCATAAGCGGCCAGTAATCGCTGGTGCCGGATCTGCAATGGAGGGACACCAGCCTCCACAAGTATGCTGTTGACAGTAGAGATGGGGGATCCGCTCCTGAGCTGTTTTATAGAGTTGAATCTTTCAAAGGAGTGAACAATCAGTGATTCAGAAAAAAAGAACGGTAGCTCCAAACGTTTCACACAGCAGAGAGAGAGAGAGAGAGAGAGAGAGAGAGAGAGAGAGAGAGAGACGGAGCATATCAGCAGGGCCTCTGCTGGTCAGAGCATGCTGCACGCCACACAACACAGCCGGCGCCGGCCTCTGCCCTGCTTCTGCCCTGGCTGCCTGCATTGTGCAGTGCCCCATTGGATTTTGTCTTTCACATATGCCGTGCCGTCTCTGTGCTTCCCTTGCCGCGTGCAGTGTCTGGCGCACCTTAACTTAGCATCGCACTCCGTCGGTGATCGTATCAGTCGCACGTCCTGCCCTCTGGGCGGTTGATGCGAGCAACAGGACAGAGAGCCTCCTAGCGGAGAACATAAGAACTACTTGCAACAACCTGCTCGCAAGAGAACGGACGATTTGCCTCGGAGCGGGTGAGTGGTGGCCGCTCACCGCTCCCCCCACCCTCGGAACTCGCCCGCTCAACGCTCACCCCACTGTTCTCGACTCTAGCCAGAGCATTGAGCAAAGCAACTCAGGTGTCACTCTGGTCTCTGCGGTCTTAGCTCACGCAGCAATACAGCTCGCAGCTCGACCAGCTTGACTCAGCGCCCCTGCATCGGAGTTCGTCTATTCTGGATATTGTTCTTCGTACTAATACCGATATGTATATTACATAATTATGTTATGTATACATCATTTGTTCTTATTTTATTTTTATTTGTTTAAACTGATCAGATGAGGTTCCTGACGACTCCTCTTACTATAGGATTTTTTATTATGGACACTCGAATTTACTCTTTAATTACGAGCGAACCAATAAACGTATCGCAAAATGTGATACACCAATATTTTCCTTGTTTTATTCTGCATAAGGCTATATGCAGCACTTTGGTCTTACAGTCAAATTTATATTTTTTTTCTAATTGTACGGATTTTGCGATTTTGGGCGTCTTCGGAAGGAAATGTTTTACTTTAAAAATATATGGCTTGGGATGTATTTGTACGAGGTTAATGAAATTTTAATACATTATAGCCAAATACATTGTTAATGTAAATCTCAAGTTTCAACATTTTCCGATCACCCAAAAAACCACGATAGTGCAAAATAAATCGATAATCAAAAACTTTGTCATATTGTGGAAATTTCAATAAACAATACAAAATTCTTACTCATTATCTGTGTTACTTCAAAATAGGATCAAATAAGATCAAAATACAGGTATAGTACTGGAATAAACCAAGTTTAAAGGGCAATGTGCCCTCCATTTATTTTCTATTGTGAATGAGTGGTGAGTCATGGAAAAGACCTCGTTCATTTCAGGGAGTGAACAGTTCGGATCCGATCTCTGAAAAGAACAGTTTTCCCCATCTCTAGTTGACAGGGCTTGTGTGGAAAGCTCCACTGGCTAGTCGGATCCTGCTGTGAAGGATGGGGTCAAGCAACCGCAGTGCGGAAGGTGATGCCGAACCACAAGCCAGGCTCCCAAAATCTAGACGGGACTGATTAATGCCTGATACAGTCGTTGAAGGGTAGACTGATCGGCATCCCAGCTGGTGTGACTCAAGCAATGAAGAGCGTTAAGATGCCACCAGCACGTTTGATTAAGCTGCCGAATATGAGGGAGCCAAGTCAACCGGGTATCAAAAACTAATCCCAAAAACCAATGCGACTCCACCACAGCAAGAGATTCGCCGTCAAGATAAAGCCATGGCTCAGGGTGAACAGTGTGATGCTGGCAGAAATGCATAACACTGGTCTTGGCAGACAAAAACTGGAAGCCATGCGCTACAGCCCAAGACTGCGCCTTGTGGATGGCGCCCTGCAGCTGCCGTTCAGCAGCTGCAATGCCAGTGGAGCTATAGTATAGTCAGAAGTCATCAGCATACAAGGCAGCTGATACAGACGTTCCCACCACTGCAGTGAGCCCATTAATTGCAATTACAAAGAGGCAGACACTCAAGACAGATCCTTGCGGGACCCGATGCACCTGAACTCTGGAGGAACTATGGGAGGCCGCAACTTGCATGTGGAAGGAACAAAGTGACAGAAAAATTTGTATAAAAACTGGGAGCGGGCCCCAAAGACACCACCCGTGAAGCATGGTGAGGATGTGATGTCACCATGTCATATCGTACGCATTCCGCATGTCAAAAAAGATGGCAACCAGATGCTGATGGCGGGCAAAGGCTGTACAGATGGCAGACTCCAGGCAGACCAGATTATCGGTGGCAGAGCGGCCCTTACGAAACCCACCCTGAGACGAAGCCAGAAGGCCCTGAGACTCAAGTAGCCAACTCAACCTCTGGCTCACCATGCATTTGAGCAACTTGCAAAGAACGTTGGTGAATCTAATGGGGAGGTAGCGGTCCACCTCCAGTGGGTTCTTTCCAGGTTTCAACATGGGCATTATGATGCTTTCCCGCCATTGAGACGGGAACTCACGCTCAACCCAGATATGGTTGAAAAGGTCAAGGTGGTATCGTTGGCCGAGAGATGTTTGAGCATCTGACAGTGGATACGAACTGGCCCGGGAGCCATATCAGGGCAAGCAGCTAGGGTACTTTGGAATTCCCACTCAGTGAACAGAGCATTGTACGATTCAGTGTGGTGCTTGTGGAATGAAAGGCTCCAATGTTCCAACCGCTCTTTCAGGGAGCAAAAGGCCAGTCAGTAATTCGTAGAAGCCGAACTCTGAGCAAAATGCTCCGCTAAGCGGTTTGCAATTGTATTAGAGTTAGTACAGACTGTTGCATTCAGTGAAAGCCCAAGTACGCTGACATGTGTCAGATAGCCATAGAGTCACCGAATATTGGCCCAAACCTGAGATGGAGAGGTACAGATGCCAATGGTGGAGACCTAAGTTTCCCAGCACTCCTGCTTACATTGGCAAATGAGGCGGCAGGCTTGCGCATGGAGCCGTTTAAAGGTGATGAGGTGTTCCAATGATGGATGCTGCTTATGACGCTGGAGGGCACACCTGCGATCTCTAATCGTCTCAGAGGTCTCAGGTGACCACCAAGGCACAGTCCTCCACTGAGGGGACCCGGAAGAACAGGGAATTTCAGATTCTGCGGCAGTAAGGATGCTGGTGGTGATCGAGTGAACCCCACTTCAATGGCGTCATTAGAAAGAGGCTCAATAGCAGCAATGGAGGTGAACAAATCCCAATCAGCCTTATTCATATCCCATCTGCAGGGTCGCCCAGAAGAGTGACACTGTGGCAGTGACAGAAAGATCGGAAACCGGTGACTACTGCACAAATCGTCATGCACACTCCACTGGACAGATGGTAAAAGGCTAGGGCTGCGGATCGAAAGGTCGATGACTGAGTACGTGCCATGCACCACACTGAAATGTGTGAAGGCACCATTATTTAAAAGAGAAAGGTCGAGCTGTGCCAACACTTACTCGACGACAGTGCCTTGGTCTGTTGACACTGATCTACCCCACAGAGGGTTATGGGAGGTAAAGTTGCCCAGTAACAGAAAAGGTGGCGGCAATTGGGCTATCAGTCCAGCCAAGACATGCTATGGGACATCACCATCCAGTGGAAGCTAGATACTGCAGACAGTAGCAACCTGAGGCATCCACACCCGAACAGCGACAGTCTCTAAAGGTGTTTGTAGAGGGACAGACTCGCTGTAAAGAGAGTGAAGGACGTAGATGCAGACGCCACCAGATACCCTCTCATAAGCTGCCCGGTTCTTATAATAACCCCGATAGCCATGGAGGGCGGGGGTTTGCATCGCCTGAAACCAAGTTTCCTGAAGAGCAATGCAGAGGAAAGGGTGAAGGCTGAGAACTCGTACGAGTTCAGCAAGGTGGTGGAAAAAACCGCTGCAATTCCACTGGAAAACGACATTGTCCATGGCCGAGAAAGGTGTGAAGGGACCGAGGAGGCAGATCACGCCACTGGTTCACCTGCTGCCACAGATTGAATACCAATGGGAGCGACATCCGTCGTGTCTGAGGGACCAGCGAGATCTAGGTCCTCAGTGGATGGCAGAATCTCCACCTCATCCTCAGATGCAGAGCTGGAAGGTAACGATAGTGGTGGGGGTGCCACCGCAATTTCCTTCGTCTTAGGGGTCTTACTCGATTTCTCGCACTGTTCCTTGGATTCCTCTAGCTGGGAAGGCTTCTTTGATTCAGTCTCCAGGACTGAAGAGGACCGCGAAGCCCTACGACCAGCTACCTGGGGCTTCTTCAGCCGCTGGCGGGTGTCTGGTTTGCCACTGGTAGGAACCTGGGAAGGGAGTGACCCAAGGGACCCCTTCATAGCGAGAGAAGCCGAAGAAGACCTCTGCTTCTGCAGCTTAGAAGTGGGGATGGGTGTCCCCGATGGTTGGGAGGAGGGGGGGGGGGGATTTTGCTCCCGAGGTAGGTGGTGCGGGAGCAACAGGGAGGGAAGTGCCCCCCACCATCAAGGGGGCAAGTGTGGTCTTACGGCTCTGAGAGCTGACTGTAATTGGTGCAACGGATGGGGCTTTAACAGTAGTGACAGTGGTGGCGTAAGATGTTGTCATGCGCATGGGATGGAGTAGTTAAAATTTCCTTTTAGCCTCAGTGTAGATCAGTCGGTCCAGGGTCTTGTAGTCCATTATTTTCCTTTCCCTCTCTAGAATCCTACAGTCCAGCGAGCAAGGGGGATGGTGCTCTCTGCAGTTAACACAGTAGGGAGTAGCCTTTCGTTCCTCCCATGGTGTGGCCAGGGAGGGGAATGATTTAGGGTCACACATGTTTGCATTAAAGTGAGCCCTCAAATGCTTAGAGACTGCTGGTGGTTGGCCACCAGCAAGAGAAGATGTGCCACGCTTCATTGCGTGTCATCCGCCCTGATGCCACCCACTCCAACCAAGGGCCCTCCCCATGGGTGCCACCCAGCCTCAGCAAGGGCCACGTGGCAGGATGGCCATTGCTAGGAGTACCGATGCCCCAGGGAGATAGGCATCTACTCTTTGGCATATGTGGGTAGATAACGGCGCAGGCATCAGTAGAGGAATCCCTGCGTTGTCAGGGGGCTGCAACCAACAGGGTACATGGCGGCCCCACCACAATGGACTGGCTACCATGCTGGATATTAGGTGCAAGGAAGTCCATGGTCATTGTCTCTGCAGAAAGCGACACTGCATAGTTCATGGCGGAAATCGCACCCAGAAATGTATTCTCGCCCAAGAGATGGAGATTGAGCGGGACTGCAATGCGAAGACGAGAAAGCAAGCTAAAGATCTCAATGCACAATGGACACAATGCACCATGTAAGGCGTCCTGCCCTGGTTGGCTCACCCTTTGGAAGAATTTTGAAATATGGAGGTCAAACCTTACAGGGGACCATCACATAAAGGCCAAAACATGTGAGACTCCTTTTAGTCACCTCTTACAGCAGGCAGAAATACCGTGGGCCTATTCTTACCCCCGAATTCACAGGGGGGACCTCCATTGTTTGTCGTTCCCTCATTGTTGTCCACCTGTTTATTCTTGGGCAACCCACTGTGACTTCCTTGATCAGTTGGCATGTCTACTGATTCTTGTCTTGTTTCTGGTCACTATAATTGACAACAAGGTGAAAGATTAGCATCTTCCCAAACTTGTGCAGAGGCAACAGCTGGTCCTACAGCAGCAATTGCAACAACAACGGCAGCAGCAAACTGAATCGCTCCATCAGGAAATTCAGCTTTCAAAGGATTGACTGCAAGCTGAGTGAACCCATCCAGTGCAAGGGGTATTTTCTCCTCAGCCAGAGAGCCGCCCACCTGCATTTCCTTTGTCTAATGATGTAGAACAGGATGAGATACATACTTGCACCAACTGAAACAGCACTTTGCCACATTTCAGGTTTCAGCTTATATTCTCCAATGATTACTCTTCCTTTCTTCGACTTCCTCAAAGAAGTTTTTCTTGCTAAAGATATTTGCTCCACTTTTGAAACTTGTCATGCCCATGTTCAAGGAGATATGTTCATTGCTGTCAAATTATCATTCACAAAGTTTCCATGTGGTTGCATCAAACCTAGAGTTCTATCAGTACCACAAACCCCTTGATCAGTCATACTGCCCATGGGTGACGCAATTTACGAGGAGTGAGTTGGTGTTGCAATTTCACTTGTGCAAACCCAGCTTGAAAAACATCATATGCAGATCCTTTGATTTGAGACACAGTGGTCCAATCTACTCCTGATCTGGAAGTATTCACTGCAGCCCTCAAGCCAGACAGCCCTTCCTTAGATGATATTTTGAAAATCACATGCTCTTTTGAGTAGCGTAGGCAGCAAATGAACATCTTGTGGCCAAACCCCCAGGTAGTGGCTGCCCAGCTGCCACCTTGGAGGCAGCATTTTTCTCTCTTGATGGCATGGTTTCAATTCTTCAATTTCGGACATGTCTGTAGTCTCCAAACAGCCAGTCATGCCTCTTCATTATAAACAGCAGAGTCTCCCGTCATGTCCAGACTGCTTCATAGCACACCAGCATGCTGACTGTCTGGATCACTTGGCACACTGCATCCGTTGTGGGAAAGATGGTCATCTACAAACTGTCTACATCAACCATCAGGGCAGTCAGATGCCACTCTCCACATACATCAAGGGACAGTGTATGAACTTCAGGCAGGCAAATGTTTCTCAAGGCAACTCATCTGGTGCTAAACTGTTTATGCCCCTCACAACTGCAAGACCAGGACATCCATTTAAAGGTGGACACAGGAGCTACTATTTCTTTGATGAATCTCCAAATGTATGCTCATTTTCGTTCCCCTGACTTGGCCCTGTCCTCCGTTACATTTATCACATATGATGACAGTTCAATTCTCCTCCATGGTCAATTCACAATCAATGCTGCATACAAACAGGTCATATGGTGGATAATTGTTTGTTGTTGGTAGTCATTCCGTGGGCAATATTTTTAGTCTGGATGTCATCTCCATTTGAATTCTCTGTCGCTGATGAGTTCAGGTCATCTCAGACAAGGTTCCCTTCCTGGAGATTGATTGATCTCTGTACCATCTGTGTGCCTTTATTTGAATCTGGCTTGGAGTGTGCCACAGATTTCCAGATTCATTATCTCCTTACATCCATAAGCAGAACTTTGTTTCTGCCAGTTGTGTCCTATTCCTAACTCCTTATTGCTGGCCGTTAAGTAGGAACTCGTTTGTCTCAACAACACTGGGGTATTTGAACCTGTTAAAACCAGTGCTTGGGTCACACACATGGTAAAGAAACTCAGTGGTTCCCTCTGGTTATGTGGCAATTTTAAATCAACAGTCATTGCCTATGAACATGTGGAAACCTACCCCACACCATATCCAGAGGCCATCCTCACAAAGCTCTTCAGAGGTGGATATTTTTCTAAGGTAGACCTTTCAAGTGCCAATTTGCAGATCCCATTGGATGAGAAATTGCAGGGTGTTATGTTTATCAGCAATCCCTTTGACTTATACAAATCCTTGATCTTTGAGATCTTTTCTGCTCTGACAATATTCAAGAGTTAACCATGTCCATCCCTGCTTTTACTATCTATCTTGATGACTTAATTTTAATGGGCACTACACATCAGAACCATCTGTGAAACATTTGTTCCCTCTTTACTACGTTGTATGATGCAGGGCTCAAATGCTGCTTACACAAATGCCAGTTTTTTTCAGGAGCAAGTGAAATAGTTCATCCACCTGCTCAATGAAGGAGGGACCCAGTCCACTGACTGCAATGTTTCTGCTATTGACTCTCTCCCATGCCCCTAAACTTACCAGAACCTGCAGGCTTTTTAGGGAAAGGTGAATTGTTATTCTAAGTTCAACAATGTAGGAAAAGACATATTGCTACTTGCTGAAAAGAACACATGTTAAGTTGCAGACAAGCACAAAGGCACTTACATAAAGAATTCGACTGCAGCCTTCATCAGCAAAAGAGAAACAAACCATTCACACACACAAGTGAGAAAACCTCATGCACACAAGTGCCAACTCCAGCATCTTGGGTCCGAATGCTGGAGTTGGCAGTCGTGTGTATGAGGTGTGCTTACTTGTGTGTATGAATGGTATGTGTTTCTCTTTATCTGATGAGGGCTGAGGCCAAATGCTTTATGTGAGTGTTGTTTAACTGTGTCTGTCTGCAACTTAACATGTCTTCTTTACAGTAAGTAGCAATCTGTCTTTTTCTTCATTGTTCATATTCCTACCCTGAGTTTCCATTGTTTTATTGTTCCCAGTTCCTTTCAAAAGCAGCCGAAATTCTACATCCGCTCAATTGATTGCAAAAGGAGGGTGTTCCTTTCAGATGGATGGCTGATTCCTATACATAGCTGAAGTGTCTGGTGCACTTGGCACCCTGCCTTATGCCCTTTTCTCTATCGCATCTACTGGTTTTGGCTGCTAATGCTTCTCGCTATGGCAATGGTGCAGTGCTGGCTCAAAGGAAAGATGACGGTACTGACAAGGGAACATCCTCATCACACCGCCCTCAGATTTAGTTATAAGTTGGCACAGTGGATAGGCATTGAAAAACTGAACACAGATCAATCGAGAAAACAGGAAGAAGTTGTGTGGAACTATAAAAAAAATAAGCAAAATATACAAACTGAGTAGTCCATGTGCAACATAGGCAACATAAAGGATAATGTAAACTCAGGAGCGCCGTGGTCCCCTGGTTAGCGTGAGCAGCTGCGGAACGAGAGGTCCTTGATTCAAGTCTTCCCTTGAGTGAAAAATTTACTATCTTTATTTTCGCAAAGTTATGATCTGTCCGTTCGTTCATTGACGTCTCTCTTCACTGTAATAAGTTTAGTGTCTGTGTTTTGCAACCGCACCACAAAACCGTGCGATTAGTAGACGAAAGGATGTGCCTCTCCAATGGGAACCGAAAACATTTTATCGTAAGGTCATAGGTCAACCGATTCCTCCACAGGAAAACATGTCTGATATATTCTATATGACAATGGTGACGGCATGTGTGTCACATGACAGGAATATGTTGTTGACCCACCTAACTTGTACACTTGGCGAATGGGTAAAAAGATTCTTCTACCTTGTCCGATTTAGGTTTTCTTGTGGATGTGATAATCACTCCCAAAAAAGTGATGAAAACATAAGAGCAGTTACCTTGCATCGGACGGATGGACGGACAGATAATAACTGTTTGAAAATAAAAAATGAAACTTTTCACTCAAGGGAAGACTTGAACTAAGGACCTCTCGTTCCGCAACTGCTCACGCTAACTACGGGACCACTGCGCTCCTGAGCTCACGTTATCCTTGATGTTGCCTATGTTGCCCATGGACTACTCAGTTTGTATATTTTGCTTATTTTTGTCATAGTTCCACACAACTTCTTCCTGTTTTCTCGATTGATCTGTGTTCAGTTTTTCAAGGCCTATCCACTGTGCCAACTTATAACTAAATCTGAGGGGGGTGCGATGGGGAGGTTCCCTTGTGAGTAAATAATTGCCTATGCATCAAAAAGGCTGACACCTGCTCAAAAGAACTACTCATACATCTAAAAAGAAGCTTTGATGAGCATCTTTGCCATTAAAAAGTCCATGTCTACCTATTTGTGACCAAACATACCCTTATTATGGAGCACAACCCACTGGTAGCCCTCTTTGGACCCTGCTCTTGGCTTCCAGAGCAGAGAGCACAACAGTTCCAGCATTGGGCACTTTTACTCAGCTCCAACAATTATATCATTAAATAGATGCCCAGGGCGCAACGTGCAAATGAGGGTGCTCTCCCTCATCTCCCCTCAGGGCCCAACCCAGAAAATCTTCTGTTTCCACATCAACATGGAACAACGACAAGCCCTGGAGAGGTTTTCCATTACAGCCACTCACATCACTGCAGACGCACTCCCCGCCCCTATCTTACAGTGCTTGATGCACTATGTGCTCCTTGGGGGGCCCACTTATTTATCAAAGTCTGCTGATCTGGAACTCTGGGCTTGGGCTTGCCTCTCCCACTATTCGACCATTGTCTCTGTGTTCTCCTGCTTTACACAGTAGCAGATACTCAATGTGTCGTCATCCCATCTACCCTGCAGATTTTGCAACTCCCCATTGTGAGCATTAGGGTGTGCTGCCCTTGCAAGGTGACATACCTACTTGATGGGACTGAACAAAGGCATGGAGGCCATGGTGTGCAGTTGTTCTGTTTGTACCCAGAACCAGGATGCTCCTCCTCAAACTTTCACCCCCTGTCCCCTCTCCCCCCGTTGCCCCTGGGACCACATTTACCTGAACTCTTCTGGCCCTTTCTGGGTTCTATGCAGCTCACTGTCATGAACACTTATTTCATCTACCCATATGTGGTCAGCATGGCGTCTGCAACCACTGACACTACTCCCACTATCCTCATCCAGATGCTAGCCATTTAAGCGTTTCCTGTATCATAGTGTTGAACAACGGGTTCCAATTCATGGCAATGCGTTTCGAACAGTTCTGCACCTCCAGTGGCAAAAAGTGCCATTCTCCAATGGTGAGGCAGAGCATACCATACAAATGTTTAAACAACAAATGTTAAAAACGGTGGGCACTTCCACTACAAATGCCATCCTCTCTGTTTCTGGGCACCTATAGGACCACCCCTGTCCATAATCCTAGACCAGGGCAGCTCCTCCATGGGTGGCAGCAATGTACTCTCCACCATCTCCTCGCACCACAGCCCAAGGAGGCCCGTACCTGGCATGCCAGGTGCTATATGCTGGCCTCAGCTGTGTAGCTATGCCTGTATGGGGTGAAACTATTGTAGATGCTGGGTACAGTGGTTGCCACACATGGGTGGAGCCTTATGACAGTTGACACTTTGAGGAGCTTGGAGTGCCATCATACCAATCAGCTCCATCCCTGCCAACCAACTGCATCACTGTCAGTGTCTCCGTAATACCTGGAACATCCACCTTTGCCGAACCCCCAAATGCCCTGCTACAACTTGTCTCCAGGGTACCAGCAGCAGTTGCCCTGGATTTGGGCATCGAAGTGGAGGTTTCAGTGCAACCTCTGCCCTTTCAGCCATTGTCCCTCATGCTGTTGTTCCCACACCATCATGCCCCAGCATGTTACCTGATGCCTAAATTCCTTTCTATCAGCTGGCAGGCTTCTGGGTTGAGAATCTCCCGTGCCACCAGATTAACTTCCAAAGCATCATCCAGGAAACTTCCAGCCCTACTTACCCATTTCAGGAGGGAGGGATCTGGTATTCCAGCGGGGGCAAGTTTGAAGGTCGCTGAAATATATGGAACTTAATTGCAGGTGCTAGACTGCACTGCTAAATCGGCAGGTGCTGGTGTCACCACTGCAGGTGACACCATGAGGACACACCCACCATGCTGACATATCAGCACTGGTAGTTGCCCTTTAAGCCAGAAGCTCTGCAGTCAGTTGTTATTTCTCAGCACTATTGTGTTGACCTCACTACACATTGTTGTCTTGGATCTGAATCTGCTACATCTTAGGTATCGATCTTGGTTTACTTACTGAAGTTGTTATTCCAACTTGCTGTCTCTGTTGTTTGTTGTTATCTCATTGTCGTCCACCTCTCTGACTCGCTGTGATGACCTTGGGCGGTCGGCCTGTTTTTACTGGTTCTTATGTCATTGCTGGTCTTGTCAAGAAACCGGTCACTATACTATCCACTATATATAATTATAGCTGCAGCAGACCCTGACATATTAGTGTAAGATCCAAAACACTCCCTCCACAGATGAGACTATTAAAATCATAGAGAACAGCAACCAAAGTATTCACAACAAAATGCCACAGTTTTAAGCAATGTTAAAAAGCAGCTGAATTCACATAATATTAGATACTGAAAGTTGGTTAAGACCCAAGACTGACAACTGTGAGATTTCTGCAGTAAATAAAAGTCTATACCAAAAATATTAGGCTATTAGTACATGAAAGTGGTGTACTTCTTGCAATAAACAAGAGATTCAAATCCACTGAGACAAAAAATGAAACTGCATGCTAGATTATTGGGGCAATAATCAATATCAGGGGTCAGCAAAAGCTTATAGTTAGATGCGTTGGGTACTTCAATCAACACTAAACTCATCCTCAGATGAAACTGAAAACTTTTGTGAAAATGTCACCTCATTACGTTCCTCAATCATACTGTCATCATTGGTGGAGACAAAAACTGTTCAACAATAAACTGGAATAATTACTGTTTCACAAGTGATGGGCATGACAAGACATCCAGCCTTCTCTGAAAACTTCTTAGAACAGATAGTTCAGAAGCTCACTCACAATGGAAATACATTAAATCTAATGGCAACAAACAGACATGACCTCTTTGAAGACATCTACACTGAAACTGGTATAATTGACTATGCTGAAGTTTTTGCAACAAGGTATAAAGGTTCATTAAAACAAGTAGAAAAGGCAATGCATAAAGCGTTCAACAACTACCATAGCAGAATCTTATTGAAAGATCTCTCTCAAAGCTCAACAAAAGTCTTGTTATTCGTAAGGGCTGCCAGTAGAACAAAAATTAGTGCCCAGACACACATGGATGACACAGGAACTTAAACTGAGTGTAGTTGAGCAAAAGCAGAAATTTGGCACTCTGTTTTCAAATGCTCCTTTGCAAAGGAAATTCCAGGTTTACTGCCCTAGGTTAATTCTTTCACCATATTAATGTCAGTGTCACTGAAAAACAGCTGAAATTGCCAAAGCTGAACAAATATCGAGGGTCTCATAGAATCCCTTTCAGTTATACACAGTCTGTGGCTGAATTAGCCTTCTTTTTTAACCATAATCTACTGTAGACCCCTCAAACATCAAAATTGTTCCCAGTAGTAGGAAGGAAGAATGTGCTGCATGTGTCTATATTTGATATTCATCTGTTGTAGAATCTTACAACATACTCTGAGCTCTATCTCAAAACAGAATGACATCCTCCATGCCAGTCAGTTTAGAGTCTGAAAACAGTAGTCATGAAAAACCATCCTATGTACATTCTTCTCATGTGACATCCATAAAGCTACAGATCGAGGAAATCAGGTGGACACAGTATTTCTTGACTTTCAAAAAGCATTTGACTCGGCACCACACTAACGCTTATTAACTATTGTACAAATATATCGGTATCAAACAAAATATGTGATTAGTTAGAGGATTTTTAGGTTGGAGAACTCAGTGTGCTATGTTGGTTGGAGACACTGAACATTGTGGAAGTATTTCAGGCATTGCCCAAGGAAGTGTGTTTGAACATATTTTTCATGCTGTATATTAATTTGGAATGAAAACATGGTTCAAGCAGGCTGTATTATTTTTATTTTCAATGCATTTGGCCAATTTCAGCTGAATAAAAACATGGTCCAAGTAATCTGTACTCTTTTTATTGTCTGTGCAATTGGCCAGTTTCAACAGTGCAATATTTTCAAACACATATCTTCCAGCTTTATTAAATCACTTTGTTAAATCACTGTGTCAACTAATGGACATAATCACATAAACTACTGTATTGTTTTTGTGCTACATAACACACAAAAATACTGTGTATATCTTTTAGATGCAACAGTGACGTATCAGAATGTGAGATAAACTGCAAGCTTAAGATATGTTCTTGAAAATGATCCATGGTTAAACTGGCCAATCACATGGAAAATAAAAAGAATACAGCGCACTTGGGCCATGTTTTCATTCTCAAAACACCTTGAGGTTGTGGATCCAAAAATACAAAATTTTAAATTGTATATTAATGACCTAGCAAACTATAGTAATAGTAACCTGAGATTTTTGTGCGCGTTGCATCCTTTAATGAAGTTCTGTCTGCAAAATCTGCATCAAATATTCAGTTGGATCTTGATAAGACTTCAAAGTTGTGTAATGACTGGCAGCTTGCTTTAAATATTCAGAAATGTAACAAGAACATGTAGTATCCTGTGAACAAGATGTCAATGAGTCATCTCTGGATTCAGCCAGCTTGTAGAAATGCGTAAGTGTAACTACTTGTGGAGTATGAAATAGAATGATCACATAGGCTCAATCATAGGTAGAGCAATGCAGACTCTGGCTTACTGGCAAGACATTGGGAAAATGCAGTTCATCTACCAGAGATTGACTACAAAATGCTTCTGTGAAACATAATACAATATTTTTGATGGGTGTGGAACCCATACCATATAGGACTAACAGAGGATGTGGAATGCATATAAAGAAGGACAAATGCTCACAGGTTTGTTTACTCACTTGATAGCACTGCAGCAATGCCGAAAAGCCTGTACTGGCGGACACTTGATGAGTGGTCCCAACTATATGATGAAAGACTTCTTACAAGCTTTCACGAATGAGTATTGATGTAGGAATCCGTAAATATACTGCTACAGTCCCACTATGTGTCACTCTCGTAGGGATCTCGATGACAAGATTGGGCTAATTACAGTTCACACCGAGACATTTACGCAGTCATTCTTCCCATGCTGCATACATAAACGAAATGGGATGAAACTTTAATATGTGGTGCAATGTAGTACCATGTGTTTCACAAAAGTTTGCAGAGTATGGGTGTAGATCTAGAGTCACTACTGTCATAGCTGCCTGTAAGGAAGTTCAGTAATTTTTTTTATTGCTTGTTGCAAGTCACTTCATTCTAACAGAAAACTTTATATATTTGTCATGATCGTGACTGATTAAGTGAGGGTTGGCAAAATTATCACCACAAGAATACTCACAATACCATCGTATACCCCCTTTGTCAGAAAAGTTCCATGGTAGGTTTTTTATATTTGAGTTTTCAATACTGAAAAGGAACAAATGATGATTTTATGTTACCTGGTATGTGTACATCCTTGAAATGATCTAGGCCATGTTTCTGCCCAAACTCACTAGATGGTGGGGCTGTGCTTAGCATTGTTGGTGCATTAGTTACAGTGACACAATGGATGCTGACTGTGAGCAAATCTCTAGTGAAATGGAAACAATGATTAAGCAAACACGTGCAAGTGGGGCACTTTCAAGAAGTCATGTTTTTGAGTGCCACAAAAGGTTCAGTGAAGACAGAAATTCAGTGAAAGATGATCCCAGAGTTGGTCGCCCGTCTACATCACATGCCGATAAAACATGGAGCATGTAAGGCAGGTATTGCAAGAATATCATGATGCCAATCGGAGGAACATAATTTGAATCATGATGTGTCATAAGACTTTACATGAAGATTTAGAGGAACAGAAACTTAATGTAAAACTCGTCCCTCACTCACTAACGTATGAACAGAAAGAGGAAATACGAAGAATTTCTGCTGAACTACTGGATAGAGCCAGATATGATCCCACATTTCTGTCAAAGATAACTGCTGGGGATGACAGTAGGTGCTACCAGTATCACCCTCACACGATGCATCAAAGGGCTGAATTGCGGAGTCCTGGATCACCAGCCTAAAAAAAAAGGTTAAACAACAACCTTTGAGAACAAAGATAATGTTGTTCATGGCATTTGATAGTAAAGGATTGGTTCACCATGATATGTTCCTCCGGGTCAAACAGTGAATCAAATTCTTTACATCAAACCCAAAAAAATGTTTGTGACAAGCAATCAGAGTCGCCGCCATGATTTTTGACATTTTCAGGACTGGTTCTTACAGCATGACAATGCAAGATGCCATAATGCTTTATCTGTTACCAAATATCAGCCCGACATCCCACATCTGCTACATTTGCCAGACCTCTTGCCTTCCGACTGAAAGGAAAGCTTCATCAAGATATTGCAGACATTCAGCAGGCTGTGACAAATGAGCTTGGAAGCATCACAGTTGAAATTTCCCTGCTTGCTTCCAAGACCTCTAGAAACATTGGCAACTGTTGCATAGATAGCCAAGACTACTTTGATACGAACTAGGATCATTACTTGCAAATAAAATCTTCTATTTTTTTTTTTTTAAAGGGCTGTCCTGGAACTTTCCCAACAAAGGGAGTATAAAAAGCATTGTTAAGAGTATATCTATAGCATTATTAAGGGTAGAAAATGTTATAATTAATTTCAGAGGACAATATAACTGTTTTAAGGTATCACAACTTATTTATCACTTATTAATCATGTATGAAGAGTTTTTGAACATATTATATAATTGGATAGAGGTAACAAATCTACCCATGAAGCAGTGGCAGAAAACACATATAATGATTAAAGAAATGAGCAAGCTTTTGCAGCTTTTGGCTCCTCATTCTGGCAAAAAGGTTGAAGGGGAAGAAAGAGGGATGAAGGAAAGGACCGTAAAGGTTTAAGAAATGGGGAAAGTTTGGAAACATCATCTGGAATCACGGATCAGGAGTGACTTACCAGACAGGATGAGAAGGGAAGTTATTGGGGGTCTGCATGGATCGAGATTTTAAAACCTGAGAACTTAAAGGTGGAAGATAGGTTAAAAAGCAAGACTGAGATTACTTACAAAACATCCTGCTGAAAGCTAAGTGCATTATATGTGGTAGAGGTGGGGGAGGAAATAGACTGCTCAGAAAATAAAGATATAGAAAACTAAAAGGGAATGAAGGAAGGAATAGTTACTGAGGGGAAATGCTGAGAATGAGAAAATTAAAGAAAATAATTAATGTAAATTAAGGCCTTGTGGATGGCAAGAACCAAGGACATACTGTAACTCCAGTTCCTATCCGTAGAGTTACAACAAACTGGTGTCTGGGGGAAGGAACCAGATGACACCTTCAGCCCTAAACCTGCATTTAATCATGCTGCTTTAATGAAGGGCCTACTTTCCTTCATACATAATGTCAAATGGAGATATAACTTTGCAACCCAATCCAAAAACCTCCCCAACAGAGAACATGACATTGAACCCTGTCTTCAACAGTTCAACTATGATCCCATCCTGATCCACCAACACTTCCTCAAATTCACCCCTTACAAGCCTTCCAAGAATTTCCTCAAAATCATCCCTTACAAGAATCCCTGACATCCAGCATTGCATCCCAGCCATTTCTCAGCTCCCCACAACATGACTCTAACCCGTCCTCTGGAAAAATCCAGACTCTTTGCTTCCTAAAAACTAACTACTCCATCATCAACCTCCTAGCGAACAAGGGATCTACCACTATGGTACTTGACACAGTATGTAAATGAGGGTCTATGCCAGTTGCCTTGACCTCTCTGCACAGCTTCTGCCATCAAGGCCCCACCCCTATGATACAAACTGAACTACAGTCCCTCCTTATTATCTCAGACCCTTCATAGGGACTAAACCTCTGTCTACAGAATTTCTTGACCCAACCATACCACACACTCCCACCTTTTACTTTCTTCCTAAGATCCACAAACCCATCACCCTGGCTGTGTGATCGCTGCTGGCTTCAAAGCTCCCACCGAATGTATATATGCCTTAGTTGACCCACACTTGCAACCTATAGTGCAAAGACTCTCCTCCTACATTAAAGACACCAAACATTTCATAGACCATCTGAAAACTATGCCTGTCCCACTTCTGTCAAATACCATGCTTTTCACCTTCCTCTATATCATCATCCCCTGCACCTACCTGATTCCAAACCTACAACTTTCTTCCTGCTCACCTTAATTACCTTTACACTTGCAAACAACTACTTTACCTTGGAGGGGCAGACATACAAAGAGATCAGGGGCACGTCCACGGGAACCAGGATGGCTCCTTCCTATGCCAATATTTTCATGGGTCACTTGGAGGGGCTTTCATGGGATCCACAAGTCTTTAACCCCTGGTTTACATTAGATACTATGATATCATCTCTGCCACATGGATTCATGGTGAGCCCAACCTGCTAAAATTTTTGGATTCTCTTAATACCTTCCCCCACTTAAATTTTACACAGTCCTATTCCGAATCCTAGGCCACTTTCCTTGATGTTGACGTCATCCTCACCAATGGTCAGCTACACACTTTTGTCCATATTAAACCTACTAACAAACAACAGTACTTACACTGATCAGCCAGAACATTATGATCACCTACCTCCTAGCCAGTACATCCATCTTTGGCACAGATAACAGCTGCGACACATTCTGGCATGGAAGCAGTGAGGCCTTAGTAGGTTGCTGGAGGGAAATGGCACCACATCTGCACACACAGGTCACCTAATTCCTGTAAATTCTGGGGAGGGGACAATGAGCTCTGATGCCACGTTCAATCACATCCCAGACGTGTCAAATCGAGTTCAAATCTGGCGAATTATGGGGCCAGCATATCAATTGGAACTCACCACTGTGTTTCTCAAATCACTCAATCACACTCCTTGCCTTGTGACATGGAACATTATCTTGTTGAAGAATGCCACTGCTGTAGGGAAACATGATCGCCATGAAGGGGTGTACATGGCCTGCAACCAGTGTACAGTACTCCTCCTTGGCTGTCATGGTGCTCTGTATGAGCTCCACTGAACCTGTGGATGCCCACATGAATGTTCCCCAGAGCATACTGGAGTCGCCACCAACTTGTCTCTGTCCCGCAGTACAGGTGTTGAGGAGCTGTTCTCCTGGTACCTTGTCTCCATCCCGCAGTACAGGTTTTGAGGAGCTGTTTTCCCGGAAGACCTTCCATCGACATGGTAAAGAAGGTATCAGGATTCGTCAGACCATGCAGCATGCTGCTACTGCACCAATGTCCAGTGCCGATGGTCATGTGCCCATTTCAGTCATAGGTGCTGATGTGATGGTGTTAACATTGGCACATGAATGATTGTTAGTTGTGGAGGCCCGTCATTTGTAGTTTTCAGTGCACAGCATGTTCAGACACACTTGTACTCTGCCCAGCATGCAATCTGATGTTAGTTCCACCGCAGTTTGCTGCCTGCCAGTTTTACCAGTCTGGCCAGCCGACGATGTCCAATATCTATAACGAGGGGACCACCCAACCCCATGATGTCCGGACATGGTTTCACCTTGGTTTGGCTCCTACCCCTGTGACCACTTCCACTGTAAGACTTGCCCTGCACACCCTCCTACCAACACCTGTACCAGCTCTTTAACTGGCAGAACATATACTATCAAAGGGACAGCCACCTGTGAAACAACATGTCATGTACCAGCTGTTATGCAAACACTGTTCGGCCTTCCACATTGGTATGACTACCACCAAGTTATCAGCTAGGAGGAATGGGCATAGACAAAGTATACTGGCAGGGCAGCACATGGTAGTTGTGACCTCAGTGCCACATGTAACATCTGGATTCTTCCCCCGGACACCAGTTTCCCAGAATTCTGCAGGTGGGAACTGTTGTTACATGTTCCTGATTCTTGCCACCAACCTAGCCTTAATTTACATTAACTTTTTTTAAATTTATTGGTCTCAGCATTTCTTCTCAGAAACTATCTACCCTGTCTCCCCCCTCCCTCCACCCTTCCACTCCTACCACATATAATGGACTTCACTTTCAGTCTTACTAACTCTTGCATGATGTTTTGTCAGTGATCTCTGCTTTATTTATTATCCTTCTTTCCACCTTTAAGTTTTTAAGTTTTCAAATCTTGATGGATGCAGTCTGTAACAATCAGTCTTTCCTTCTCGCCCCTTCTAGTAGGTCTCCCCTGACACGGGGTTCTGGGCAACTTTCCCACAACTCACGTTTCTTAAACCTTGCTAATCGTTTTTGTTCACCCCTATTTCTTCCCATTCAACCCTTCTGCCAAAAAGGAGGAGCCACAAGCACTCAAAGCTTGCACATATTTTTAAATGTTTTGTGTGTTTTTTATCCTGCTGCACTTGGTGAGTAGTTTCTTTTAGCTATCCAGTTATATTAATTATGTATGGCAATTTTTGTGCCTTAATTCAAGGATATCATGTACACTAGTTAAATCTCATATTGTGAATATAAAATGGTACAAGAATTGTTTCAGACGAGATAACTTCAATTTTACAGGTTTGATAATTATGCAGACAACATAACCGTTGATGGACAAGAATTCAACATGACATTATGGGACACAGCTGGACAGGAAGACTATGAAAGACTTAGACCCCTGTCTTATCCAAATGTAAGTACTCTGTTATTAATATGAGATTTGGGATTGAAGCACTAGTTAAAAGTTTGAATGGGCTACCAGCTTCCAAATGTTACTAGTAACAGTGCATCTGTTTCCAGTAAATCAGCAACTGCCTCCATAATATGGCAAGGAGTAAATGTATAGTCAGTCACTATTTATTTCATGCAGTTTGAAACTGATAATCTTTTTAATGTTTACAGAACAATCACACTAATGAAAACAGAAATCTTGAACACCTGAAATATTAGGAACAATGGACAAAAATTCTCAATCACCAAATGGAATTGTGTCACCAAGAAAGGGTATTTTTTGCATTGTGATTCATATACTTACCTGAAAAAGAAGCGGCAAGAAGCAGAATTTGAGGAGTAATGCCTGAGGAACTAATACCTCAAACTATAGGTATATAGTCACAGAAAGTGTTTTGTAATGGAGTGAGGCATTCCTTTCATGGACAGAAAAGTTTGTGGTGAGCAAATGAGGGTACAGAGTAAAGTAATTTATACTATTGGCTATTTAACATCATGAAGGCAGCTTGTAACAAATGTCAGATTGGCATGAAGTGTGCAACATGGTTGTTTATACAAATGATTAACATTTCAGCACAATCACACTGAGTAGGTATGAGAAATGACATCCACATTCAATACACAAGGAAAGATTACACAGCAAGTTTCTCATTGGCAGTTGTATTTGAATGTTGGTTGTTTGTGAGATCATGTTACATCCTGTGAATGAAGGAGAAATGTTTACCTGCATCTGTTGAGATTTGACAGTGGCAGGATCAGAGCTTATCAAGACAGGAGTGTAATGCTCTGCACTATTGCAGCCTGCATGGCTCAAGATCCCATGTCTGCCACGCACATACAAAACTGATACTCCATGTCATGGAGGATCTCAGTGGTGCCTTGCAACTAGCACCTGGGAAGGCAGTCACGTTGTTCACTCAGACTAGCAGGATTGTACAGATACAACATGTATTTTGAGACAGGAATGCAGCTCATTTGCTGCAACACAAGTGGCCACGTACACAATGTGATGATGGCTGGAGCAATGCAGGCTGTCAGCATGGCAACTGCTGTTGTGGCTTTTCTTGACACAGCATCAGATACAGGTGTGCCAACAGTGATGTAGCCATTGACAACATTGGACACAGGAGTGGCACCATGTTGTCTTTTCAGATGAAGCTTGGTTTTGTGACCAGCATAACAATACAGTGGGTACATGACAATCACCTTTGGTTCATACACAGGCAGTAATATGGACAGAAGCTCTTACTTTTCTGATGCTTGAGGCCTCTGGCTGTGCCCTATCTTTGAGATCTCCATGAAGTTAACTCTCAACAAGATACCACAAGACCGCATGTCAGTTGTTCTGTCCTGTCCCACCACGATACAGAATGATTCAACTGTTCTCTCAACCAGTCAAAACTTCTGGCACATATTGATAAGAAAGTAGCATACCTTCATGCATTAGCCACTGCAACTGTCGAACTCTGCCATAGAGTTAAAGCAGCATGGAATCACTTATTTTCATTCATAAATTTATTGTGTTCCATAGACGCAATCAAGAGGAGAACTTTCAGGGATGTGAAATGAGTCAAGATATACATTAATATGTGACAAAGATATCATAGAAACTTCAAACTGTATTATCAATAAACTGTCAATACACTGCATAATGGTATTCACACTTATGGTGTTTAAATTTAATTAAATGAATTAGATCTTTGTTAGTAGCTTAATATTTACTTGATTACAAAGGTAGTGGTGGCATGATAAGAGATCCTGTGAAACTTTATCAAATGCCTTCTCTGAAAACTACCTAGAATACATAGTTGGGAACTCAATTCATGATGGAAATATATTGGCTCTGATGACAACAGACAGACCTGACCTCCTTGAGGATGTCCACATCAAAACTGATATCAGTGACCATGATATGGTCATGGCAACAATGATTACCAAAGCACAAAGGACAATTAAAACAAGCACAAAGATATATATGTTCAGTAAACTAGATAAAAAAAATCAGTAGTGTCATATCTCCATGAGGAACCTGAAACTTTCCGAAAGGGCAGGAGCATGTAGAAGGGGCTGTGGCTCAAGTTTAAAGGAATAGTTGACCATGCACTGGATAGATATGTACTCAGTAGAACAGTTTATAATGGGAGGGAACCTCCATTGTATTCAGTCACTGTAAAGAAACTTCTAAAGAAACAGAGATTACTGTGTAATAGGTCTAAAAAAAAAAAAAAAAAAAAAAAAAAAAAAAAAAAAAAAAAAAGGCTATAGACAGAGACATGCTGAATGAAACATGTTTGAGAACATTGCCAAGTGATCTTTCACAGAACCCAATGAAATTCTGGTCATACGTAAAGGCTGTTAGTGGCACCACAGTTCATGTCCAGTTCCTAGTGAATGAGACGGGAACTGAAATTTAAGGAAGCAATGCAACAGTTGAAATGCTCAACTGTGTTTTTAAATGTTCTTTTAGAAAGAAAACACAGGAGATTTGCTCCAGTTTAATCCTTGTACCACTGAAAAGATGAATGAAGACGTACTAGTGTCAGTGGTGTTGAGAAATGGCTGAAATCGTTTGAACACAATTCCTGTGCCCAGTGGAATCCCATTAAGATTCTACACTGCATTTGCGGCAAAGTTATCCCCTCTTATAACGATAATCTATCATAGATCCCTTCAACAGACAACTGTGTCCAGTTTGTGGAAAAAAGTCACCATGTACAAGAAGGGTAGTAGAAGTGATCCACAAAACTACCTTCCAATTTGTAGAATCTTATAACATACCAGGTGATCAAAAAGTCAGTATAAATTTGAAAACTTAATAAACCATGGAATAATGTAGATAGAGAGGTAAAAATCGACACACATGCTTAGAATGACATGGGGTTTTATTAGAACAAAAAAAAAAAAAAAAAAAAAAAAAAAACAAAGTATTGATAGACGCGTGGAAGATCTCTTGCGCGCGTCATTTGGTGATGATCATGTGATCAGCCGCCACTTTCGTCATGCTTGGCCTCCCAGGTCCCCAGACCTCAGTCCGTGCGATTATTGGCTTTGGGGTTACCTGAAGTCGCAAGTGTATTGTGATCGACCGACATCTCTAGGGATGCTGAAAGACAACATCCGACGCCAATGCCTCACCATAACTCCGGACATGCTTTACGGTGCTGTTCACAACATTATTCCTCAACTACAGCTATTGTTGAGGAATGATGGTGGACATATTGAGCATTTCGTGTAAAGAACACCATCTTTGCTTTGTCTTACTCTGTTATGCTAATTATTGCTATTCTGATCAGATGAAGCGCCATCTGTCGGACATTATTTGAGCTTTTGTATTTTTTTTTTGGTTCTAGTAAAACCCCATGTCATTCCAAGCATGTGTGTTAATTTATACCTCTCTATCTACATTATTCCGTTATTTATTCAGTTTTCAAATTTATACTGACTTTTTTATCACCCGGTATTTAGAATTCAAACATAGACGTATTTTGAAATGAATGAGCATCTCCAAGCCAACCAACATGGATTCCCGACACATAGATCATGTGAAACTCTGCTCATACTTTTCTCACATATGTACTGAATACTCTAGACCAAGGTAGTCCAGAAAGCGTTTGACTCAGTACTGCACCTATGCTTGTTGTCAAAAGTTCCATCATAGGGGGCATCAGCTGAAATGTGTGACTGCATTGAAAACCTTTTGGTACGAAGGATGCAACATGTTATCTTGGACAGAGCATCATTTTCAGATACAGAAGTAACTTTGGGTGTGCCTTAGGGACGTGTGTTGGGACCCTTGCTGTTCATGTTTTATAATAATTACCTTGCAGACAATATTAATAGTAAAATCAGGCCTTTTGCAGATGATGCAGTTGCCTATAATGAAGTACTATCTGAAAGAAATTGCATAAATATTCAGTCAGAGCTTGGTCTGATTTAGAAGTGGTGCAGATTTTGGCAACTTCCTCTAAATGTTCAGAAATGTAAACTTTTGCACTTCAAAAAATGAAATAACATAGTAGCCTATGACTATAATATCAATGAGTCTCTGTTGTAATCAGCCAACTCATACAAATGCCTGGCTGTAACACTTTGTAGGGGTATGAAATGGAATGATCACAAATGTTCATTTCTGGATAAAGCAGGCGGTAGATGTTGGTTTGTTGGTAAAACATTGGGGAAGTGCAATCAATCTACAAAGAAGATCGCTTACAAATCTCTCATGAGAATGGTTCTAGAATAATGCTCATACATGTGGAACCCATACCAGATAGGACTAACAGAGAAGGGCAGCATGAATTGTCACAGGTTTGTGTAATCTTGAAGACAGACATAAACTATCCTGAGAAAGTCTGTTGATCAAGTTTCAAGCTTTTAATAATAACTCTAGGAATATACCACAACCCCCTACATACTGCTCACATAGAGATTGTGAGAAAAACATTAGAAAGGCGAGCGAGGTGGCGCAGTGGTTAGACACTGGACTCGCATTCGGGAGGACGACGGTTCAATCCCGCGTCCAGCCATCCTGATTTAGGTTTTCTGTGATTTCCCTAAATCGCTCCAGGCAAATGCCGGGATGGTTCCTTTCAAAGGGCACGGCCGACGTCCTTCCCCGTCCTTCCCTAATCCGATGAGACCGATGACCTCGCTGTCTGGTCTCCTTCCCCGAAACAACCAACCAACCAATAACATTAGAATAATTATTGCATGTGCAGACGCATTCAAACAATCATTCTTCCCATGCTCCATATGTGAATGGAACAGGAAGAAGCCTAATAACTGGTACAGTAGGATGTGCCCTCTGCCATGCACCTCACAGTGGTTTGCAGAGTATGGACATAGATATGGATGTAGGTATTCTTCAGATGTCAATCGTATTTTTCAAAGAAAATATTTTTATATCTATAAATGCTGGGTCCTGTAACTCATTCAACATCTTTGCGAATTTAAAAGACAATACAGAAGAGGAAAACGACTCCAATTGACATGACTGGCTACGAAGAAAATCATGAGAGAGAAAAAATAAAAATAAATAAAATAAAACAAATTAAAAAATTAAGTGGTGAATAGAGCTGGACAATGAGGCAAATTCTCATGAACATTATTTTGGAATGTGACACAGTTAATGATGTGGTCAGTGGTATTGCAACACAACCTCCAGGTTTACCCATTGGTTCATCGAGTTTAGCCATCTTTATTTGAACTTGAATATGGAATGGGAATGGCCATGTGGTATGCAAGGTCATTTTCCAAAATCTGATGAAGTTCCTATAAAGATGGCTAAACTCAATAAACCAATAGGTAAACCTGGTTTTCCTTAAGACAAAACATGGCATAAATTGCAGAAAAGGTGTCTGGATTATGAATTGTGAATAAAAGGAAGAGATGAAACAAATGTAGCAACTGCAATGTTTTCCAAATAGAAGGGAAGTATTTAAATATAGCAATGGGGAAAAAATAAAATTGTTTTTTTGCAGAAAGAGCAAAATTCAAGTACATGAGATGAGAAAAAGTGTTTTTTCTGCGGTAAATATGGACACTTTTCAAAAGACTGCATTTAAGATGCACTTCATCTGTTTTGCAAACGTTAAGGTCACCTACCCAGGAACTGTCTTAGCTTGTGGTGGTTCTGCAATGTTATCAGCTGTCAAAATACCACCACAAGTAAGTCCAAGAAAGATGATGTCCAAGATGTCTGAATTACCTGCAAATGTAGATACATCAGTGTGTGACGAATAATATGTTGATAATGATGCTACACATTATGAAATGAACAGTCGAGATTGGTATGTTTTGTACAATCCTTTTGATACAGCAAAGAAAGTAGACAATGCTAAGAATAATGTGCACATAAAAATATCGGGAAATGGTCATACAGATTATGAAACTTTTGATGGAAAAAGTTGGACAAGATGATATTTTGAAGGAGTGTGGTACATCCCAGATGGTGCTTGTACAGGAGACAGTCAAAAATGAGACAAATGGAAAAAAAGTAAACCATTATTATCCAAGAGTAATCACCCTAACTGTTAATACATTTATTCCACTGTGAGACAAGATGGTCAGAACCTTCATGGAATAATGTTTGTGGTTGCATACAGAACCATGATAGTACCCAGACATGCAATTCTTCATCCAAAGCAAATCGACAGCCATTAATGTCTTCCTTCAGGGCTCCAAATATATTTAAATCACATAAGAAGAGATCGGGACTTTATGGAGAATGTGTAAGGGTTTCCCACAGAAACTCCTGCAGCATACTCTGATGGACGCCCATGTTGCCAAGTTTGTTTCAGTTGTGCTGCAGAAGTTTCGCTGGAAAGCACTCATGCAGTTATGATGATTACTTTTGAAATAATAAACTTTTTACCATTTGTTTCATTTTCACTTCACTGCACCTTCTAACCTATTTTCTGTTAGAAAGGCTGGAGAAAAAGGCATTGATTAAAGCACCAAACACAGTGGTAAAATATGGTTGTTTCACAGAAACAACATACCAATTGCTGTTCCTCTATCTGAAAGCAAGAATGAACTTCACTGTTTGGCAGTGAAATGGATTCAGAATTTAGCAAGAAAAGTCTTTTGTTGCAAAAGAAGCTGTTGATACTCTTCAAATATCTCTAGAAAGATTTGGGCATCAGAGTAAATGCCACGTACAATCATTCCTGACAGCACATAGTATCAATGTAAAACTCAAAGCAAATTTGACGAAGATTGTATGGTAGGTGAAATACAACAGCTAGTTTTTGGTAAACGAGTCTATAAATCAAGTAGCCCACAAGAGTTAGTCTTCGCCAATGTCTATGCTCCAATGGAAGAAAGGATTTAGATGGCTATTGATATTTTCTTGGTTTTAAGGATGATTTATCTGGTTCCAGAGTGATACATCTCTTATGGCAAAAGATAAGGTTAGAAAGAAGTTAGGAATATTTATGTAGATGGTGAAAACAATGTGGCATGGTGTTTAATAACTGTAATGTAAAAGATATGCTGAGTCTATTGGTTCAAACATACTCTGACTGTGCTGTAAACACCACAGCAAAATGAAGTTACTAAATGTGAGAACAGAATTATCTGTGAGATGGTACATCTGTGGCTTCGGATAGCAAGGTGCACTCCAAAAGCATTGTGGGGTGAAGTTGTACTTGCCTGTGACTTATGCTCTTAACCAAACTAGGCCAAGAAGGGTTAAAAGAAAACACAAACTGAATTATTTTTGAGAAAGAAAATTCAGTCTGATGGTTTGAAATTCTCTAGAGCACAATGTTTCATTTGCATTGCAACACATAAACAGAAGTAGTTTGATGCCACATTTTAGAAAAGTTATATAGCTGGACAAGAAGCCCATAGCTATCATATATACCTTCCAGACAGGCATTCATTCAGCTGTTGTCAGCTGAGACATAAGATACAAGAATGAAATGTTAAAACAACTGCTGAAAAGTGTTTTTATAAAGTTAGTTGACACCTCGACTATGGGTGATTTTACATATGCGATACTGTCTAATTTGAATGATGATGAACGTTAGAAGAAAATACGGGATGAATACAAAGTCTAGCCTTTAGTTCGTCGATGTCAGCAACTGGTGTTCCAGCAAGATGGAGCACCCCCCACCCCCCACTGGGCTTTGATAGTGCATGAATTCCTGGATGAAACATTTCCGAATCAGTGGATTGGAAGGAACAGTCCAACACCCTGGTCACCCTGCTCTCCAGACATTACGCCCCTTGACCTTTTTTTTCTGGGGCTATATCAAGGACAGAGTCTTCGTCACACCAGTTGCTGATGTCGACAAACTGAAGGCTAGGATACAAGCTGCTGTGGGTACTGTGACAAAACACATTATGAAACACCTGGCGGGAACTGGAATACTGCCTTGACATTCTCCGAGCCACCAAGTGAGCACACGTTGAGGGTTACTAATGTAAGTGGTCTTAAAAAAAAGTTATTCTGTAATAAATTGTTATAATCAGGGCAAGACTTTGAGCTCACCCTGTATTATAGGACTGGATCATGATGGTGAAGTGTTTTAAGATGAAAATGACATCTCTAAGTGGAGCTGAAAATATTGATGGACACCAAGTTTTGAGGAACAGAGAAACAATTAGAAGGTCTGTGTGCTACCATAATGAACCTGAGCAACTAAGGGTGATGATGCTGAGGGAAATTACCGAAGACTATGATGAAGCAGTGAAGTCTTCAGATGTAGAAAATTGGGAAGTTGCAATGGAAGAAGAAATGCATTCACATCAAAAGTTTTGTACTTGGAAACTGTTGATTTACTGGTTGGAAGGGTAGCTACTGGTAAGCGATGGGAATTGAATAATAACAATGATAATGTCTGCTAAAAGGCAAGATTAGTTGCAGAAAGATTTAGTCAGGGGCCCGGAATTGATTTCTCTGAACCATTTAGACCTGTGGATAGATCTGAAACAATAAGAACCTCTTTGCATGTTGCTGTTCAATGAAATTGGAACATTAAACAATTTGATGTTAAAATGGCATTCCTGAATAGTATGTTGCAGGAAGAAATTTACCTACATCAGCCACAATATTAAGTTGATGATACAGGTAATGTGTGTAGATTGCTTCTAAACATGTATGGGTTGACACAAACAGACAAATGTTGAGTGTTTGAAAGAACATCTAAAGAAAACACCTTCAGAGGAGAGCAGTGCTGAACCATGTGTGTATTTTAATGAAAATGTAACCCTTTCCTTTTATGTGGGTAATGGATTGATAAATGGGACACGATGAAATGGTTCACAGTATCAAAACAATTACAAGAAGGGTTTGCTGTTGTGCTAAGTGAAGTGGCCTTCAAATCCAAATATTTGAAAATTTTGTGAAGAGTAACCAAACCACATAATGAAAAGTGTGCTCCAACAGCACAGGATTCACCTCCCGAAGCCCACCTTAAATTAGTTAGTGAGAAAAAGGTCAAGGTAGAAGTACATTTCACCATGAGATCAGGCAGCAGACATTTTTACTAATGGTTTACCAGCGAAGATGTTATCAAGGATGAATACTTTTATTATTGAATCAAATATGAATATTGGAGGAGAGTGCTGAATATTGTATACAAACAGTTTGTGTTGCAAAGAGCAACATGTCATTTATTTTAAAAACTGAACAAACCCTCATTTCAGCAGCATATTTGTATTCCCATCAACAACAAACACTGTTACTTGACATGTAGCTAACAAAAATTTTAAATCCCTGGCTCTAGCTATTCAGATATCTCGTTGACCACTCTTCCTACGAACTAAGTTCTCAAATTTCTTTTGAAGTGACAGAGATTCACAATTTTTTTTCCGTTTATGTTAGATGGGAGCTTGCTTGAACATCTCACCAGAGAACATAATTCCATTCTCAACCCAGGATAAGGAAGCAAAACATACATGAAAATGATTTTTATGTCTTGTATTGTGACTGTGTATATCACATTTTAGTTGAGACTGATTTTTATTATCAACAACAAAAACTATTAAGCATTAAATGTGTTGGGAAGAGTGTAAGAAATCCAAGATCCTTAAAAAGCCTTCTACAAGATGTATAATTACCTATGCTAGCTTGTGCTGAACAAACATCTGTGTATGAATGCATGGTCTCGCAGTGATAAGAATTAATAAAATCTTCTTCGGCTACCAGCTGTGCGCCAGGTGGTTAAAAATCCCACGAGCTTTCGACAGAGCTCTCCTCAGCCATTGTCAAGTGGTAAATAACTGTAGCATCACTGTGGTCTTACTGTTATATAGCTGCGTTGCTGGCTGTGGTAAATGTGGTAATCCCCCCCCCCCCCCCCCCCCCACAATGGCCACGTCCCATGCTGTGCTGAGCTGCAAACCACCGTCCCTGCTGATGGTGTTTTTATTTCCACTGCGTCTTTTATGACGCTGTCCCAAAATCCCTTTGTCCTCGTAATGACAGATGTTTCACTGAAAAGGATTTGGTGTTGGTTTTATATAGTGTATTCTGCCATGGCTGATATTTCAGGATAGTGAAGGCATAAGCAACTCTCATGCTTATGCCTGCACTATCCTGAAGAAACAGCCATGCCAAACACACTTTTGAAAGTTGACACAGAATTCTATTCGACAAAACGTTTGTCATTATGAGGACGAAAGGATTTTAGGATAGCATCGTAAAAGAAGTGGCAGAAATAAAAAAAAAAAAAAATCGGCAAACACCATCAACAAGGATGGCAGTTTGCAGCTCAGCACGGACTGGAATGTGGCCATCGTGAGGTTGAAGCAGGGTGATGGATGTGGAGGGGGGGCGGGGGGAGGGGGTGGGGTGGAGAACATTACTACCTTTGATGAGGGAGAGAGCATCAGTGATGTCACAGCCAGCAATGCAGCTATATAACAGCAAGACCACAGTGATGCTACAGTTATTTATCACTTGACAATGGCTGAGGAGAGCTCACTCAATAGCTCTTGGTATTTTAACCACCTGCTGCGGCTGGAAGCCTGAGAAATTTTATTAACACAGGGAGTGAAAATGTGCAGAATATGCCAACATCCTTGCCTTTAGCTCGAGATGACTCTAAGGGCACAACACACTGCAATGAGCTTCATGATTAGTTTGTCCATGTGTTGATTCTATTTTAACATTTTGTCCAACTACACATGAAAGAATTTTACTCACTGTACTTTATTCATGACCATTAATGCCTATTCTGGTGTTAGAAGGTTATTATTGTTTATTTCAAATTGCATAATATGAGTCTCTTTGTTGTACTGTCTGCAGCTCAACATTGTTCTTGTAAGTTATGCTAAATATTAAGATAAGCAAGTTATTGTAATTGTTGCTGTTACAAATCTTCTATTTTAAAAAAAATGTCTATCAAAGAAGCTAGTCGGAGAAGGACTACTCAGGACCAGAAAATGACTTCTTGTCTTCAAGCATTTCACCTATTGTGCAAGTTGTGTGGTTGCAGTGTTGCCAAAAATGGTATGATCAAACATACCTTCTGTGGCTCAACCATGATGACCCGTACCCAGTCTACCTACCAGCTTGGTGATCCCAACAAAATATGTCAAGTTGAAAGCTATTACACACCTGAAAAGTATAAATAATTTTATGATGAACTTGATGACTGCCCAGTGTATGAAAATGAAATGACTAGTGCTTTTCCACAAAATTTAATGATTACAGTTTATGGGTTTGGAAATTACAAATTTTAAAGACCATGTAAAATTGGAAGGAGTTACTGATCATGTTCTGTGATGACTGCATTTAACGGTAATATCTGATGATACATACAATTTCTTTCATATTAACTGTGTAGTCCACCACTTCAGGGTTTCAGTGGTTTTTCTGTGTATTCTGATAGACATATACACAAAAATGAATTAATTGCATTAAAATTATAATTTTGATGCAGAAAGGGCCTCAGTCCATACTTTTTATATCAGCACCCACACTAGACTAACATTCTAAAATCAAGTAATGTTACAAAATAATATTAAGCTTATTGGTTGCTATAAAAATAAATATTTTTTAAAACTTAAGAGACGTTCTAAGAAAATTAAATTGCCATTTTCTTTCATTTTGTTCAAAAGTCACTCAAGTGGACTGAGGCCCTTTCAGTATGGGCCAATTCATCTGCCATAATGAGTTATTTATTTATTTCTGTTTAACCTTTTCAGACGGACTGCTTCCTCCTTTGCTTCTCAATCAACAGTCGAAGTTCTTTTGAGAATATTGCCTCAAAGTGGTATCCTGAGGTGCACCATCATTGCCCTAATGTGCCAATAGTTTTAGTTGGTAAGAAATCATTATACTGTATAAATTAAAATTATTTTTGCAGGCTTGTAGACTCATAACTGCACAATCTGTATCTGTATCTGTGTCAGTTGTACAAAGTTAATTCCCACTGATAAAAACTGTGCATCGTAATTGAATCAGTGGGTATGAGCAAGAAGCAATGAACCATTTTAACTTTCATTGCCAAGAAAATAAGTATCCTTTGTCTAATTATTTTACAGCAATTAAATTCAGTGATTGGTACGAGGTTCCTTGCTGGTCTTGAATTCTTTAGATCCCATTAACTAAACTTATTTCATATTTAAGTGACACTTGCTATGTTACTTCAGGAGTTTCAAATGTTTTTGCTTAAAAATATTCACTATAGAACATGTGATGCCAAAAGTAGCACAATTTTAATCTGATCTGTGCATCCAGCAGCCATCCCATAGCTTGCACTTATCTCCTTCGAGATACTTTGGCACAAGTAAAATTGACTACTCTCCTCCCTACGGCACTGTAGCCATACAGTTTAATTGTTCACTGTGTCTGCACCAACATTTTGGAATGTGTCTACCATTTCCTCCCTCTATGTCACCATGTGTAAGTCAAAATCCTTCCTGCCACCCACCCTCCGCACCTCCATAGCACACCCCACTTCCAGCGTGACACTGTAGCACCCACTAATTAACTGTTCTACGCGCCACTGTCGTAAAAGTCGGAGCTTGAAAAATCAAAACCAAATCTGTTGATTCAGTTGAACATTACATCGTTTTTATCCCCCCTACCACACATACGGTATATACAATTATGTAACTTTGCTTCCAATGTATGAAATGAACACCACTGTTATTATTTACAACCATCAAATGTGTCCCTGTGTAGTTAAAATTAGATGCACACCCCTGTAGAACTTACTTTCATGCATTTTCTAGTTTTTGAATCAGTTGAATTTCTTCACATGGATCATACATTGTAATATACAAAGTAACATGCAGTAGAGTGATTTAAACACAGTTAGAAGCACCTTTTGGAAAGACTACTTTCAACATTAGCATTAAATCATATTGTCCCTGTCTCCTGCATTCACAAAACACTGCTTTACTTTCCTGTTTCTGTACTCTAGTCTGTCAATTACTTCCATTATGGTTTCTGAAGAAATATCACCAAGCTCTTTCTTCCTTTCAGTTTTTATATTCCTGTTGCTGAGGCTCCTGTACTCATTGTTTTCCACTTACATAAATACAGACACAATCCTATAATTTGTTATGGAATTTGTTAGCTACAATGAGTTTAGGTAATTTTTTTGAATCATAAGAAACTATGGCGGTTACGGTTCAGGGACACACATCACAAACTCATACTTTGGTAGCAAAATTAATTAATACGTTCATCATATTATGTGCACTCTGTCGTGAAGGAGAGCCTTTAGGGATGCAAAAAATCCCAGTACAAATTAATAAAGTGCAGCTGTTAAACACTACATTAATAACAACTATTGTTAAACTGTTTGTACTTAAGGTGAATTTAATATAGTAATATGAATTGTGACCATCTGGCCACATATTCCAAACACCTCATCAACTGTGAAACTCTGATGGATAATCCAACTTTCCAAGAAGCACTGATTAAGCCAAGCAGAATTCAGTAGAGGGTGGTAATGTGCAGAACATATCTTTATCCTTAAGATCTTGATCAAAACCAAGATGCTAGCAGGAGGTAATAAGCTGATTTTGACTCTTACAACTCCACTGATTGAGACATTCTTATAAATGTGCTGAAAGAGTTTGGGAAATAGGAAAAGACAAGAGCATTTGTACAACAAACATTAATGAACACCTCATAAGTTAAATTCTTCAGAGTACCTCAGAGCGATTTGATATCAAAACAGGAATGCAAAAATTATGCTTAATGGTATCTTGGAGAAGTTAGGCTATCAAAACACTGAGCTTAAATTTAAATCTCTCACCTTTATGGAGAATCTAGTATTCTTCTTGCAAAAATTCTGGACACTGGGACCAAAAAACTGAAGTGCTAAAAGAAACAGCAGAGAACACAAACAAGAAGTAAAAGGAGGAGGATATTAGTGTTTAACGTCCCGTCGACAACGAGGTCATTAGAGACGGAGCGCAAGCTCGGGTGAGGGAAGGATGGGGAAGGAAATCGGCCGTGCCCTTTCAAAGGAACCATCCCGGCATTTGCCTGAAGCGATTTAGGGAAATCACGGAAAACCTAAATCAGGATGGCCGGAGACGGGATTGAACCGTCGTCCTCCCGAATGCGAGTCCAGTGTGCTAACCACTGCGCCACCTCGCTCGGTAAGAAGTAAAAGAATGCAAAAGTTCATCTAGGTGATATTTTCATCTGAAACACCAGAGAGAAGGTGGCAGTAGAGAAAGAGCCAGAATAACAGAGACAGCATTCAGACTATGCTAAAACCCTTACAAATTCAAATCCCTATCTTTTCATATCAAATTCAGACATTACAGTACATTTGAGTACACTAACTGGTGGACAAGTATGTCAGCACTACCAACGGAGATGTCCAGTTGAGCAACAAAGTGTTTAATTGTGATCTGCCGATCACCTCGAACGAGAGTGACCACATGTTCCTATATCACAGCTGTGTGCAGCTGGCCAGCAAGAGTAAGGTTGGACAGATGTGTGCGGCCTTGTTGTGATGATGACAGACACTTCACCCTATGACTCACCATGCTTTTTTTCAGTCAGATCTCCGTAGACATTCTGCAAGCACCTATGAGTATCCGCCATTATCTGGTTTTCTGCCAAAAGAAGCTCAGTGATAGCTTTCTGCTTGGACCCCCCCCCCCCCCATTAGAGACTCCATTTTGAAGGCTACATAAAACACTGCCATTATTGGAACTTCATGAAACTATAAGAGCTGAAGAGGGAATATTCCAAAATGTCACACAACAAATTCTGCATTTTTACAACTGAAATTAGCAAAGGAAAAAATGTGTTGTATTGCTTATTGAATGACTCTCATATATGATCATGTGATTGTACAATACATAAAATTTAGTACCTAAAAATCATCATTTTTATGTTCATTTGCAAATATTTTAAATGTTTTTTTTTCTCTTTGTTTTTCTTAGGCACTAAAATGGACTTGCGGAATGAAGTTGAAAACACAATATCAGTTACTGAAGCAAAGCAGATGAAGAAGAGAATCCGTGCCTATCGGTACGTGGAATGTTCAGCGAAAGACAGTGAGGGGCTTGAAGAAGTTTTCATTGAGGCAATCCATGCAGTAATGAAGAAACCTCCACCTTCCAAAAGGATTTGTGCAATATTATAGTGACTGTATGCACTAAAACAAAGAGCAATATTTGGTATCAGTGGAATGCTTGTGATTAACTTATGTATTTAAAACACAGCTCAGTGCACATCAAATGGAATCTATCATTTCACTGTGAGCTGCTCATGGACTAGTGGAAGTCATATATATAATACAGATATTTGATGTGCTATTTCACCAGCTTGCAAATGAAAGAATGCTTTCCAGTTTTCACTGATGTATTAATTAAACATTTGAATTAGATCCACACATTGACACGACTGTTGTGTGACAAATTACATAATTTTTTGGAACAAGCTGGAATGCAACTATCAGTCTAATGTGTTACAAATTACAGACATAAAAATTACCACTGTATATATAAAACATAACTTATTTAACTGAAACAATACTTTCAAAATTTTATGTGAGGAAGATACTTAAATTATGATCTGAGAGCATACTTCTCGAGTATATTTACTTTTTTATGTCCTGTGATTGACAATATATCTTCAATACTCATCAGATGTTCTCAGTAAAAAGTATGGAATATGGACCAACTTGATAGGCCATTTTCATGTGCTTTTGCTATAAAGTTATGTATATGCTGTTTCACAGAAATGTGACAAGGGAGTATACCTAGTCATAAACCAAAGGAACTGCAAGTATTCTGTGTGGAAGGGAAGATGTATTTTTGTATGAATAGTTTTAAAATCTGGGCAAATTATATGTACCTGTTATGATAAAGTCAGAAAAAAGCTGATTTCAGTTAACTAATAAAAATGTTTTAGAAACAAAAAGTTAAGATTCTCTTTTCCTCATAAGAACTTTTTGTACAAGTAATGTAAATGTGCCTTACCATATATCATATGATTCACATTACAATAGAGATAAGATTTGTGTTACTTCATTATTTTAAAGTAATACTTGTGTGAAATTGTGGTAGGTATACTCATTGCTGCTCTACCACATAACTTTATATAGTGACAACATATAAAAGTTATCTTAGTCTGTTCATTGGAACAACTCAGAAAAGTAATGCATCACTATTCTGTACATGAAATTTCAGAAGAATCCTATGTTATTTCCACAGATTTGAAATTGAGCAAGGTAATTAATGTCAAAAGTTGTTTAAAAGCTGTTTTTTCTTGTAAATGTCTAAAATCCTTTCTGTAAAGACCACCATGTAAATAAAATGTTTATATTACTTATAACTTTATTTTCTGTCATGAGTCTCTAAAATATTAAAGGAAGCATAAAAATTCTCTGAGGCAGCCAGCGAAGCAGCAGACTCACCTGCTGTGGCTGCCACCACAGCCCCCCCCCCCCTTTACACACACACACACACACACACACACACACACACACACACACACACACACACACAGTTGTTACTCGTTAAATTATTTATTCAGCCAGGATTTTCCAAACCTTCTTTACTAGTCCTGTATTTATAAATTTTTATCTGCAGTACCTAGTGAAAATAGATCCTGTCTGCTCTTATTGGGTTCCAATCTACTGTGTCAGAAATTTATACAATGCAAAACTTCAGTATATTCAATAACAATATGACTGACACATAACTAAAATTTGTGTTTGGAAATTGGTAATTACAATGTGCTTATATGTCAGACTTCCTAACAGTATCATGCTTCTGTAGGTTAAAAAAGTTTTCACAAAATGTTTCTTCAGCGTCTTCCACAAGGATTAGTAGTGGAATGATACATTCAGACCCAATGTACGAGGGATGCTTGTAGAAAGCAACCTCAATGACACTGAGATAATATCACAAACCACTGTGAAATATCCAAGGAATGTGTCAACCTCGTTATTGAACAATTACGATATGTTAAAATGCATGATGGGTACCACATCATCTCACAGATGACAAAATGTCGATTGGAATCCTGCGAGCAATGTTTGCAGTGCTACCGTGATGAAGGAGACAACTTGCTTTTGAATATCCTGACGGGGCCGAGTTATGGGTACTTCATTATGACCCAGAAGAGGAAAGACAGGGCACTGAATACCAACCTGTCGTCTCCTCCAGCAAAGTAGTTCACAACAACAATCAGCAAAAAAAATTCTTTTGCTTGTTTTCGGATGCTCAAAGAGTTTGTGTGACTGATTATCTGATACGAAGGCAATGGTAAATTCCCTTCAGTACAGACAGATGTTAAAACACCTCCGATGTCAAGTTTGTTGTGTTGTGCCAATAATCTTGCAACATGACAACACTTGTCCACACACCTTGTGCGCAACTAAAGAGGCTCTGTGAAACCTGAAGTTTGAACCAATTCCACACTCTCCTTATTCCCTGATCTTGTGCCTTGCGATTTTTACATTTTTCCTCCACTTGAGAGACCTCAAGGGGTTATCACTACACCTTGGACAATGAGCTGAGGCAACTGTCAAATCTTGGCTTCGAGGAAAGTCTAAAGAATTTTTCACTGACAGAATGAAAAACCTTGCACAATGGGAGAAATGTGTGTCTTAAGGGTGACTACGCTGAAAAATAAATTTGTGAGTTTGATGTTTAAGAATCATACTTTGTGTTGTACCTGCTCACCCTAATTGTTTTTGATCATTTTTTACAAGCATGTGTGCATTACTTTTCAACCTACCCTTGTAAGAAGCTTATATTAAAATTCCTGGATTCTAGTAGTGAGATCCTCTTTGTTCCAAGATATGAAGCATGATAGCTTACTTTCAGAAATTTGGACATAGCCTTCAATTGGATATTGTGGCAGGATCTAAGAAACCAGTTCCAAGTTGCTCAGTTAATCAAGTCACCTGCTATTTTTCTGAATTAAAACTGTCTTATTATTATGATTATTAGTTTTCACCGTACTTGTACTTTGCCCAAGTCTGATTTCATACAGATTAGGAATATATCAAATTATTCTGGTGTCTTATAAAATCAGAAATAGTTACACATAAATGGACATGAAGATAAATGCTGGTCATGCACGTCAACTACATCTCTTGCTTATAATCTATGCAGTACGTAGATTACAGCATTACTTTTTCAATTTTATGTACCTCCATAAAAATCTTCCACAAATCTGTGCAAATATGAGCCAATATCAATTTTCACAAGATCTCAGAGGGCAATGAAGGAGTCACTTATTGCATTAGTATAGGCAGAAGAGCTTACCTGGGAAATATACCTAAGCCAGAAACTGTATCAGGATTTTTGTTTGTTTGTTTTGTTTTAGGGCGCAAAAACAACTGGAGTCATATGTACCCATGTCCAAACTATAGAACACAAAAACAGAGAGGAGTTTAAAAAATAACTGAATGTCAGCCCCAATTGACATAAGAGAAGACCACTAAAAACAGGAACATGGGAAAAGGGCTACTAAAGACACCACACAGAAACAGAGGTCCAAAACTAAAAATTAAATGGCTTTAAGTAAAACGTGGTCAACAACCCGCACGTCATTTGCTAAAACAGCCGATAACTCAAGACGGCAAACCCAAGTGCGAACTTAAACGATTACAAAATGGACGTTCTGTCAGGAAGTGGCGGATGCTTAAAAACACCAGCAGTCTCATTTCATGGCAGATCAACATGACCAGCAGGCCACATAAACTGCACAGTGGCTCCACCAAGACTGAGCAAATGACAGTTTTCCTGAACCCATAGCACTAAGGGATGGGCGGTGTACAGCACACACAGACTTCGAAGGGCACTGAGAGAGTCTGAGCAGAGGACACAATTTGAAAAGTCTGTGTCGCCAGATGTACTCCAGGGCATGAAACAGGGCAAAGAGCTCTGACAGTCATCTGTGTACACAAAAGTACTATCAGGAAGGTCATGAAACTGAAGGCAATTGAGCAAGGCTGAGCAGTGCCCTTAGGAAGCGAATGAAGGCCAAGGTTAACACAAGCTGCTTCACGAAGCCAAGGTGGTGAAGGGTTCACACCCACCAGGAAAGTTCCAGGTAATACGAAATTAAGCCGCTGTAGCAAGTGCTGAAAGTGGACTCCAGGAAGTAACAGAGAAGAGGGATGCACCCCATACAGGCGATCAAAGGAATCATCGAAGGAGGTGGTATAGCATGGGTGGCCATGCATGGCAGACAAACAGCATGCATACCTGCTGAGGAGAAAATTGTGTCGGTAGGACAGTGGTAGTTCAGCAGCTTCACCATACAGACTCTCAACTGGGCTATTTTAAGAGGCACCAGTGGCCGAACGGATGCCAGGATGGTGAATAGTGTTGAGATGGCGTACCAGGGATGGACGTGCAGACACATAAACAAAGCACCCATAGTTGAGTTTCAAATGGACAAGAGACTGGTACAAACGGAGGAGGTTGATTCGATCGGCACCCTAGGAAGGACTATTGAGGACACGTAGGACATTGAGGACACGTAGTACATTGAGGGACCACGTACACTGGGCTGCCAGGTAAGACATATGGGAAGACCAAGAGTATTTCCTATTGAGCATAAACCCCAGGAATTTTGTAGTTTCAACAAATGGAAGGGCAACAGGCCCAAGATGTAAAGATGGTGCGAGGAACCAATTGTGCCGTCAGAAATTCGTAGACAGTGAAAAAATGAAAACGATTGTCGATGCTCCAGGAGTAAAGACAATCAAGACATCGCTGAAGATGCTGTTCAGTGAGACAGGTATGTGGAGAACTGCAAAAGATGGCAAAATTGTTAACAAAAATGGAGCCAGAGATGCCCGGTGGAAGACAGGCCCTTATTGGGTGAATGGTGATAGCAAAGTGGACGATGCTCAGGACCGAACTCTGAGGCACACAGTTTTCATGGATAAAGGTGTCCGACAAGGTGGAACCCACACATACCTTGAAAACTCTATAAGCGGCCACAGATGCCCCATGTGTAAAGAGCACAGAGGATACTAGTTCTCCAGCAGGTGTCGTAGGCCTTCTCCAAATTGAAAAACATGGCCACAGTCTGGAATTTCCTCAGAAAACCATTCATGACCAGGGTGGACAAAGTAGCTAGAAGGAAGGTTTTTGTCCTTGCCAGGCTTAGGTATGGGTATGACGATGGCTTCACGCCCAGGAAATGTGCCCTCAGCCCAGATGCGGTTGTACGTGTTAAGCAGAAAGTGCTTACCCCCAAGGAAAGGTGCTGCAACATCTTAATGTGGATAGCATCTGGCATCAGGATGAGCTAAGAGCATGATCTAGCTCCCTCATGGTAAAGCTGGCATTGTAGGACTCACAATTCTGAGAAGAGAAGGGTATCGCTCAAGCCTCCTCCATTCATTTCTGATGGAGGAAGGCAGGGTGATAGTGGGAAGAGCTCGAAATTTTCCACAAAATGGTGGCCCAAGGTGTTGGAGATAGCAATAGCGTCCACGATAACATCATCTGCTACTGTCATGCTGGAAACTGGTGAATGGAACTTGGTCCCAGAGAGCTGTCGGAAGTTGGCCCACACAGCAGAGGAAGGGGTGGAACTGTTAAAACAACTAGTGAATGAAATCCAGCTAGCTTTTTTGTTATCCCAAAGAATGCGACAACACTTTGCACGCATCTGTTTATAATGAATGCAGTTTGCCATGGTAGGATGATGGTTAAAAATGCTGAGAGCACATCTCAGTCCACCAAGGGACTGGGACACGGTGTGGTAAAGAGGAAGTGCAAGTAAGGGAATGTTCTGCAGCAGTAAATATAATGTTTGTGAGATACTCCACCTGGTCATCACAACTGGGGAAATCCTGTTTTTCGATGGTTGCCAGGTAGGAGTAAAGCCACCAGTCAGCCTTAGTAAGCTGGCATTTGAGTGTGGACGCAGGTGGGGTAGGAGTCAGCAAACGGATGGCACATGGAAAATGGTCGCTCGAGTATGTATCAGAAAGAATGGACCACTCAAGACAACTGGCAAGCTGGGCAGTGCAGAAGGATAGGTCCAAATGGCAACAGCCATGTGAGGAGTCAGAAAGGAATGTGGGTGCTCCAGTGTTAAGGCAGAAGAGGTTGAGTTTACTAAGAAGATAAGCCAAGAGGGCGCCTCTCTGACAGGTCCTGGGAGAGTCCCAAAAGGGATGATGCGCATTAAGGTCACCGAATAGCAGAAATGGGGGAGGTAGCTGCCCAGGAAGCTCAAGGAAGTCTGTCCTGGTGACATCGAATGGTGGAGGAACATAAATGGTAGAGTGAAAATGCAGGTGAGGAAAGAAAAGGCGAACTGTAACAGCTTGAAGATGGGTAGTCAGGGAGATGCATTGACTATGAACGTCATCCCATATGAGCAGCATGATGCCCCCATGAGATGGAATGCAGGCCTCAGGTGGAAGCTCAAAATGAACCGAGAGGAAATGTGAAAGCTCAAAGTGACCGTGAGGATGCAATTTCGTTTCCTGAATGCAGAGTACAAGGGGACACTGTGATGCTAAAAGCAGCCATAAATCCTCTTTGTGGGACCGAAGGTCGCGAATGTTCCATTGGAGGAGAGTCATGATGAGGAAGAGATGAAGGGGTGTCATTTCAGCAGCTGCTGAGTGACAACCTGTGAGGAGTCACTGCTACAGGGCACAGAAGCAGGAGGATCCTGCTCCACGGGGTCCACAGAAGCACCGGCTTGCTTGCACTGTCAGTCTGTGGAGTCCAACGCAGAAAAACAGTTGGTGGTGTGCACCAGCGACATGGAGGCCGGCCGGGCTAAGGTATCACGTGGCAACACCATCAAAAGAGGATCTTCAAGTCGGCAAAGGAGAAGACTGTTTGCCTTTGGTGGACTTCTAGTCTTTCCGGTTTGCAGAGGAAAACTTGGGTGTTGTTTGGCTGGAAGGACGTAGAAAATTTTCACAGGAGTAGTCCTTCTGTCCTTTCCAGCCTACCAGTTGTTTAGCTGGTGGTTTCGTCTCTTGAGGTGAGAGTTTGATGGCTTCTTGCGACCCTGACACTGGGCGATTTCGCAACCTCATACCTGAATTTGAGGTCGCATATCTGTATGGCCATGTCCTTCATGCAGCTAGGGGTAACAAGAACAGAACTATAGGTGTCAGATGGGAGAATGGAAGGTTTGTGGCTAGCAATAACTTGCGAGTGATTGGGTAAGGCACTTTTTCCTTTACCCGAACCTCTTGAACAACCCCACTCATCAAGATAAACAGGGCAATCCCGAGAGGAGGTGGCATGGCCACCATTGCAGTTGATACAGTGGGGAGAAGGAGGCGGACAGTCACCCCGAAGCGCATCCCTACCACAGGTTACACATTTGGCTGAGTGTCGACAAGATGTTCTAGTGTAGTTGAAATGATGACACTGGTGGAAGTGCATCGGGCTCGGAATGTATGGTCAGACTGTGATAATTTCATAGCCTGCTTTGATCTTGGACGGAAGCACCACTCTATCAAAGGTGAGAAAAGGAGTGCAGGTGGACACTAAGGAGGAATCTAACTTTTTCATCACCTGATGGACAGCAATGACACCCTGACCAGAGAGATAAAATTTGATTTCGGCCTTGGTCAGACTGTCGAATAGCTTAGTGTAAATAACACTACGGAAAGAATTGAGAGTTCTATGGGCCTCAACACGAACAAGGTAGCCATGGAGAAGTGAGGTGGCAAGCAGTAGTTGTGCTTGAGAATCAGTAGTCTCCAAAAGCAAAGTGCCATTCCGTAAATGATGGCAGCATTTCACAGGGCCGGCAATTGCATCAACACCTTTCTGAATAATAAATGGAATTATCATGGCAATTTTAGGTGAGGGGCACTCAACACCATGGTCATCAGCACCCTGATGAAAAGTCAGCATGCCAATGTCATGGGTCAGGACAAATGCTGTCCCTATATGTGGAGAAGTTTGTACTGCATTAAAGTCTACCTCCCCCCTTCACCACCAATTTAGGGATGACGCCTACCAGTTCACAAAATGTCACGACTCTTGTAACACTGGACTCAGTATTGGCGAGGGTGCTGGGCTGCCCTAGCATCAGTACGTAAGACACACATTGCCAAAACATGCAGAAATGAAATTGGCACACCACACACCTCACCGAGTGGTGGGTTCTCCCATTGGAGGAGGAAGCCATGTTTTGAAGGGCTATGTCTAATGTGCAACCTGGTAAGCAGAACCTCCTTGCAGCAGTGACACTGACGTAAAGTCTGCCATGCTTGTGTGGTCGATTTGAGTGACCGCAGTTTGTTTTCTGTCCCCTTCAACCATTCAGTCTTCCACTGACACATGATGCACGGGAGAAAATGAGATAATGGCATGAAACAATGTACAACACCATCCCAACATGCTTCCTTGGCCGCTGTGTCATCTATGTCATTTCCCTGTATCCCAATGTGGCCAGATATCCAGCAAAAGATCACTTCCTTGTCGTGGTGTTGCAGCTGCTGTATGGAGTCATGGATGAGCTGAATCAACTGGTCTGCTGGATACATTTGGTGAAGTGCTTGTAATGCACTAATCGAGTTGGAACAGACAAGAAACCTTTTACGGTGATGTCTGTGAATCCTCTCCAGTGCTATCATAATGCAATATAACTCCACATCATAATTTGTAAATTCTTCCAGAGGAAGCACTTTGGAAACCCTATCAGGGAAAACAGCGGAACAAGCAAGAAAATTCTCTTGCTGGGATCTCTCTGTACAACCAATGAGAAAACTGTGGTAAATACTCAAAATGGAAGAAAACAAATTTGCAAAAATGTAATCTGGAGTGCAAGTTTCCTTGTACCAAGCCAAGCTTAAAATCACTTTGGGCCTCTGAACACACGAAGGCAGCTATTCAGAGGTCTGACAGATCCAGATCGTTGAGACAGACGTGTCCCGAATAGCCTGGTCCCACAGGGCCGATTCCTGAACAACTTGTCATAGTTGGATTGGACCACTGTACTAAATGCCAATGCCATAAGTGACACTGAGATTTTCAGTGCTGTTGAGCCAATAGGATATGTCGCTGAATCCAGAGTGATGGATCACCAGCCTCTGCAGACAGACTCTGAATGGAGCTGGTCCAAAAGGTTCCACTCGATATCTGAATGCCCTCATGGTGGGCAGCATCTAATACCTTGAGGTAGGAGATACGTGCTGACCATGCTACCATAATCTAAATGCCTCATAAAACTGCAGGGGGTGGGATCTTTTAGCTCCCCATGCTTTTCCACTAAAGCATTTCAAAACATTCAATGACCGGAAGCCCATTGCTAGTAGGTCTTTCAAGTGTCAGATCTAAGTTAATTTCAAGACAAATAATAAACTCAAAAAGTGCACAGTTTCCTGAAAACATAAAATATTGTCCTCCACAGTGAGCACTGGTTGGTTAAAACTTCGATGAGCACAGTTAAAGCTGACACATGCAGTCTTCTCTGGTAATAACTGAAAACTAGCTGTCTTGGCCCAGGTTTCCAGCCTCCTGATGGTCAGGTGCAGTTGCGTTGCTATCATTATAAGATCGGAGGCAGAGTAGAAGATTGTGAAGTTATCCACAAACAAAGAGCATTTGACAGGGCTCCTTACTGTGGAGGAAAATGCCATTGATAGTAATGGTGAACAATGTGATGCTGAGTACACTGCCTTGGGGGACCCCATTCTCTAGAACAGAGCAGTCAGACAAGGCACAAAGCATCAACATGATATTGAAAGCACCATTCCTCGAGGAAGGATGGATAAGATGTGGCAGACATCCACATAGTCCCCACTCATGAAGTTGGCGGAGGATGTTATACCTCCAAGTAATGTCATATGCTTTTATGAGGTCAAAAAACACAGCAACCAAATGGTTTTAGCATAAGGACTCCTGTGTCAGTCTCCAGTAGAATTAAGTTGTCAAGGGTGGAACGCTAGTGCCTTAAACCACACTGGAGCAGTTCAGGTGATGTCGGGATTCGAGCGGCCAGATGAGGCATAGGTTGACCCTGTGTTCAAGTCTTAGCCATACAACTGGTAAGAGCTACACTGCGCTAACTGTTAGGAGCACTACAGTTCTTGCCTGGTTTCCATAATGGAATTAATATTGCCTCCTTTCAAGTTGTGGGGTACTATCCATCAAACCAGATCTGATTGAAACAAGAGAGGAGCTGTCCTTTCACTTCAGAGCACAGATGATGGAGCACAGCATAATGAATTTCACCATGTCCTAGAGCAGTGTCTCTGGTTGTGGACAGAGCTGATTTCAGTTTCCACATGGAGAACGGAAGGTTGTAGAATTCATTACGTAAGAAGAAATGCAGATTCCTCATCTACCCAGTCCTACAGAACCCCTCAAATGCAGGAGGTTGTCTGGATGATGCAGTAACTGTAAACAACTGTTCAGCTAAAATCTGAGCCATGTCTTTAGGCACGTCCACCAAGACCCCATTTCTTGACAAGGCACTAAGGGGACATGTACTGCCCTAGCCTGAAATCCATCTTATTGATTCCCAAACTTAGGCAGTGGAAGTAGACTGATTATTGGAAGTCATGAATTCCTTCTGTTCATTTATCACTTGCTTTGCATGTGCTCTCGCAGAAGGTTTTCTGTAGGTTGGATGGCATTTGAAGTTCCGTAGAGCTGTTCATCTAGTTCTGATTGCCAATTGACAGTCGTCATTCCACCAATTCATCTGAGGATGGACTCTGAGGCAGCCCATTGGATCTCACCCTCTCAAGTGCACAATTCTTTTGTTCAAAAATAGCCTGTCGACTGTACAGTAACCAATTTGCCCTTTGAATTATACATTTTCATGGTCTCCTGTCGACCACTGTCTGAGTTGGCAGATGGATCCACACTGGGAAGTTTTCACTAGAATGTAAATCTGTAGCCACTTCCCATTGAAGAGAGTCTGCAAGAGCTGGGGAACAAATGCAAAGGTCAATGGCTGAAAAAGACACTGTAGCTGTGGAAAAGTGTGTCATCTGACCAGAGTTCAAAAGGCAAATATTCTCTGAGCGGACAAGTTGTTCAATAATTCGATCCCTGGAGCAAGTCATAGCTGAGCCCCACAGCACACTGTGTGCTTTGAACTCCCCCACAAGGAGGAATGGGCCTGGAAGAGTTCTGTCAGTGCATCTGCATCCACAGGATCACGAGATGGAAGACAACAAATGCACTGTGATGTTAAATGGTGCTAGAAATTTCACGGCAATTGCTTATAAGGCCATGGTAAGAGGGCATGACAGGAGTGGCATCTGTTCTCAATGAAAACAGCCACTCCACTTTTGGCCCTGTCTCCAATAATATCATCCTTCCTGTTGGGGTGGTAACCCCTTAATGCAGGTATGTCAGTGACTTATAAAATGAGTTTCTTGTAAGCAGATGCAAAATAGTTTCTCCTGGACCAGAAGCTGTAATTCTTGTAAATGTCACCAGTATCCATTTAAACTCCACTACAACATAGAAGCCCCTGTGGGAGCCACTGAATAGCAATGGTTAATCTTGTCTTTCTCCCTTGGGCAAGGTGATTTACTTGGGAAGTTGGGGGGAACTTAGCCAGTGCCCAGCTTTCGGGTTCCTCCAATTGGAAATTCATATCCTCAAGACTAAAGCCCCATCTGAGAAGGAGAGAGATTGTAGATCTGAAGATTTAACTGCCACTTTCTTTTACTTTGAACTACTTTTCAGACTTTTTCCTTACTTATGGGAGGAGTTGGTTGCTTGGGTTGAGGGGACAGCTTAGTAGGCTTCTGATGGTGGGCAGCTTAGGTTGTAAGCCCATTGCCGACGGCTTCCAAATGATTTCTGATTCGAGTATAGCATTTCTTCCATAGGTACAGTGACAACTGCATGTGCTCTGTGGCCTGAATGTGTGGTGGTATCACACTTGGCAATTGGCTTCTTAATAGCTGATGCAAAGAAGTACCAAAAGGCGGATGTTGCATAGCCACGATTTCCACACGTGGCCCTCCCATTACATCCCATAGGCGTTCTGCACTTACACGACACCCACATTTTTCCATTCTTCACATTGACTCCACACCATTAGATCGGAGCACGTAACCAGGTGTTTATAAAAGTTAAGGGTGTTATGCAACTCGGTCTCAACTGGGTAGTCACCTAAGGGCTTTCATCCTTAGACACTTGGTTTGAATTAGTAGTTTCAACTGGAAGAGTTCCATTATGATGTCGTTTGACACATTTTAGGAAGCCTGCAATACCCTCCCATGTCTTGTGAATATAGAAGGGGAGACCTTCTCAAAGGTTCCCCCTGTTCTCTCGGAAGTGTTATGGGATACTAATGCCCTGTTACTATGATTCTGAGACTTCTTCTCGGGAGGACTCACCAACCAAGCTCCCTCTGATGAGTGTCTGTAGGTACTACCTGATGGTACTCCTGTCCTGTCAAGTGTAGTTGTTAGATGAGACCATTCCATAGGGATCCCAAGAGACATTAGGGGAACAGACATCGAGCCAGGCAGAGCCCTGCATGCTTTATACAACTGGAGGGGGGCGGGGGATGCAGGTGCCCCAGAGGCTGCTCTCTAGACACTGTTTTACCTCAACAGAACAGCCATTCACCTCATAAGCGCGTAGCATACTTTGAGCCGTCCAGGCGGCGAAGCCAAGGCCTCCACTCTCTGAAACACACAAAATTCCACCACCGCATAACATGGTGGTCACTGCAGCATGTTTGGATATTATGGTAACAGAGGGCTGGCGGCACTTACCAGTCCCCAGCTCGGGAGCCCAGGGTTGTCAACACTGTACCCAGCAAACAAACATTGAGCCCCTGGGTGGAAGGCAGAAAGGGTACAGCCGACCAAACCTACATGGATGGACAGTATGGAAGAAGACCTGTGGGTAATGGAATGTACTAGGACAGTCAGAAGTAAGATGTTCCCCATTGGACTCCAATCTGTCAGTATGTGCTGTAGTCTTCCTTGGGCATTATGGGGTTTGGAGATGGTTTGAGAGATGTACAAGGCGGGGAAGCTGCAGACAAACCAGCAGTGATCATAAAACAGTTCTTTATTAATTTAGCAGTATTAGGAAAAGGATAGATTGCTGCCCACTGGAAAGACAACCCGATGAGTTGCAGAGAGGCACAACAAAAAGACTGTTAAACATTATAGCTTTTGGCCGAAGCCTTCTTCAGCAAAGAAAACACACTGAATAAGGTTTTGGCCCAAAGCTATAACGTGTAACAGACTTCTTGTTGTGCCTACCTGCAACTCAACGTGTCATCTTTATGGTGAGCAGCAATATATCGTTTTCCTAATATTACTGATATTCAGCTCCGGAGTTGTTCTCTCTTAATATTCCGGCATTGTAGCAGCTGACAAGAAAGACACAGTGTACAGACAATAAGTGCTGCTAGAGTGGTGCTGTGCTGATCTGGCACGACAGGCACGCTAAGGCTGAGTCATCAGAGCCATCCGTAGCAATGCATATGGATCTGAGGTGGAACACCATGGGGCAGCAAGCAGAGTCTTCTGCCTTCAAAGTAGATCACAGTACTGTTCAAGTTTAACTCTGAACTCCACAACTGCAGCTGATCAAGTCTGGCTGCAGCTGAGTTGTCCATCTAGATAAACCCCACTGGTGAGTTTAATTGCAGCAGCCCAACAGAGACTTCACAAAAGTGCACTGTCTGCATGTCACTATGAAAAGGTCTAGGACGAGGTCACTGACTGGTTTCCATCTATTGTAATGCGGCAGTGTGCCAAACTGCAGAACCTTCCAGACATCCCAGGTTGTTGACATGCGCTAGGAAGCAGCATGGAAGCAAGTACACAACCAGTGTTGCTTCTGTTACAGCAGCACTGTGGCAGCTGGCACTCCAGATCAATCAATGGCTGCAGTTTAGACTGTTACATTACGAGTTGGGAAGCACTAGCACACAAACGGAACATCTGGTGGAAAATCATTTAAAAGAGGAAGATCTACAATGGATTGTATAGCCACAGAACAAGAAGATTTTTTTTTAACCAGCCCATGTCATAGTAAGAATATTATTTATTTCCTCATCTGTATAGTAAAAGTACTTGGACATAAAAAGCAGAATCAGGTATAATTAACCATTTTCTAGAAGAAAATCACTGTAGTGATTCAGTTAGTGTTCAAAGTAGCGAAAATAATGTAACAGTCCACTAGAAGATGAACATAGTAGCATTTTTAATGCATACTGATTGTTTTCCCTAGAAACTACAAACACTTCATCCATTCTTCAGGGCAGTCACATTGAACTGAACTGATATTTTTGCCACATTAGTCAGTGTCCCAACAGCTTCAATGATTCTTTCTACTTGCTCCCTGAACGAGTTGGGAAACCTGCAACAGTTATCCATATAAATAACTGGCTATACTCCAATGAGTCCACACATTTTTACCACGATCCTTTCACATGATGGGAAGTTGATGGCCAGATATTTTCTCTTTCTCTACCAATAAATAAACTATATTAGTAACCATTATCCAAAGAGCATAGTTTATGTATATTTATATCAAACCTGAGAGTCTGTTGCTACAATGAACTTTTGTAGCCCACTCAAATATACCTCGAAGTTATACTCTATGAAACTTTTTGTCTAGCTATATAACAACTGCTCTTGCCTACCTTACTTTATTGTGTCTGAAGAACCAGAAGCAAAGTGAAAATACTGGGGAGAAACACAAATCACCTCAGTGGCATTGTTTTGGTAAAAAAAAAAAAAAAAAAAAAAAAAGTGTTGCCAGAGATCTTGAACAGACAGTTTTTTGTGATGAAGATCATGAGAGCATTGAGTGCTTTTGGTTCTTCAACTGTTATGCCATTAACCTTGTTTGAATCAATAGTTTCACACGAATTCATTTTTCTTGCAATAATCGAACAATGTTGCTGGCCAAAATTCACTATCTGCTGGGTTTTGTCCGAGGCATCATAAAACTGTGGAACCCATTTCAGATTTGATTCTATAAATATGCCTATTGAGATTTCTAACTACACCTTTTTAATTCCAGTCACCTATGCATACTCTGCTACATGTTTTATAGACGTAGCATCGCAAGTTCATATTATACTGCGTTCCAGACCTTTATTGTTAACACATTCCAGTGACTTCTGCAATCTCTCTGATGTCATAAACTTACGACTTCTTTGTGTGGCTCCTACTTATAAGATGCCAGTGGAAAGTAGATTACCATCTGTTTCAAAAATGCTGTCATTGATTTCAAAACCATCGACATCAATTTTGTCACCAGATTCTGAAGCGGCTCAGAATTTCTTCAACAATCAAACTGTCACCCATTTTATGACAAATGTCTGCGATCAAGACAACTACGCAAGAATACTGTAACAATTGTGGGGGAACTGATCACGTCTGCAATGTTTTCAAGTGATGTAGCACTTTGTGGAAGCAGTAGCAAGCATTTAGTGGCTCTCCAAAGTACTAAAAAAGCGAACTACGGACTTCAAGCCGTCACTGCTCTGAAATAATGCACTGCATCATAAAGCAACAACCAGTAAAGCCGCACAGGGAGATTTTTATGACGCTGTTACAGAAATCACAATGTGTCCGTAGTTTCTAGCGACAACAATGAGTATGCATTAAAAATGCTATGTTCATCTTCTAGTGAACTGTTATATTGTTTTCACTACTTTGACTTTCTTCTAGAAAATGGTTAATTATAACTGATTCTGCTTTGTATGTCCAGGCATTATGGACTATACAGATAAAGAAACATCAAAAAATTGGTTACACTTGCACCATTTTACAATCTTACTTGCTCCAGTACTGCTGCAGATTTTCAGTACAACAGTAAGTTAGTTACACAAGAGACATATTCTGTCTTTGTGGAAATATGTCAGGCCTGGTGTCTAACTTGAGATGCAAGTTTTTAAGTTGGGTGCCACTGCAGCGACTTGCATGTCTCAAACCTACCCCAGTAATTCTACTGGGAAAAGGGGACCTACTGTTAAAGGTGGAGTCCAAACCACATGATTTTTCTTGGAAAATCTTCGCATCATCAAGAGGTAAAAGCTAGGTTAAAGGCAGACTGAAACATTATATGGTCCGAACAGGATTCGATACCATGACTTTTTGGTTTCCAAATTTGGTGTGTCTGTTGACCTGCCAGCACTTTCATTTGGTAAGTCACATCATCTTTGTTTTTAGATATATTTTTCCTACGTGGGATGTTTCCCTCTATTATAACTAATTATATATATATATATATATATATATACATACAAAGATGACGTAACTTACCAAACGAAAGCGTTGGTATGTTGATAGACACAAACATAAACACAAAATTCAAGCTTTCGCAACCCACAGTTGCTTCATCAGGAAATATATATATATATATCAGAGCTGTAATCAAAGTTCAACATCTCACATTCTGAAGCTGTTCAATGATGATGGAAAAACAAAATCGTGTGTGGCTTTAGGAGTTATTTCACAAAAATACTATGCATTAATTGTACAATCATCCATGGTAACAAGCAGATAATGATGTTTTTGTTATCATGCAAGTTTATTTGCATTTTACCCAACAGAAATTCTACTTTTGTAACTTTAGTTAATAAGCTGCACCCATTTTGTTTTATATATTTTGATATTAATTTGTGAAACAATTATGTAGCATTAAATTTACAAAATAAGAAGAGGAGGTTACTATGTATAGAGTTTTCTACTTCTTCGTAACAGCCATTTAATAATTATTTTAAATGACTGTGTGTTGTTAATAAGCTGCTGTAGGTGACAACAATACCTCATCCTTGTGAAATTCAGCAGTACTATTTTAAAACTGTGTAAGCTGCCACAGCATGCCCCCTCACGCACACACCTATGCATCATTCATTAACAGGTACATGTAAAAGGCAACCTACAAACCTTCTGGCTGGTTTGATGCAGACCACCACAAATCCCTCTCTTGTGTCAACTTCTCATCTCAGAATAGCACTTGTACCCAACATCCTCAATCATTTGTTGGATATATTCCACCCTCTGTCTTCCCCTACAGGTTTTACCCTCTATGGCTCCTTCAAATCCCATGGAAGGTATTCCTTCACATAACAGATGTCCTATCTTCTTGTCAATATTTCTTCCTCAAATTGAGGCAGATGTCCATTAACTTGTGAAAGACTACTTACAAATTTTCAGAATCAGTATTAAGTGACAAATCTAGGAATATACTACAGCCCTCTATGTACTGCTCCTCTAGGGAACGCAAAGACACGACTAAATTAATTACAGGTTGCACAGAGACACTTAAAGAGTTATTTTTTCCCCTCTCCATACACAAAAGGAACGGGAAGAAACTCTCTAATATGTGGTACAATGGGAATATATTTGCCATATACTTCACAGTTGTTTGCAGAATATGAGTGCAGATACACAGTGTCTAAGAAACTACATCAATGAGGAGCAGTTCTCTAAACAATGGCACATCTAGAGGGATCTGGAAGCAGGCACTTAAAGCTCATATTTCAGGGTGTACAGTGACAACTGCTGCTCCAAACACAAACAATGTTGTTATCCTTGTCCAGCATGGATTGGTGTGAGCAGTGATGTTTCTGTTCAAATGCACTGGTAAGGTGCAGTGAGGTTGTACCCCACGTGTTACCTAATGGAGCAGCATACAGTGTGAGCCATCCAGCGGCACTGCCTGCAATAGACACACTGGCCGGCTAGTCAGAATAAATGAAACATTCTTTGCATGCTTTGGTGCAGCAGGTGGCAGATGCAGTGTAGTGACAAAACAGAGGCGCGCACATGCCAGCTGTCCTGCACTCTTCCTCAAATGATTTTACAGAAACTATTTGGTAAAAAAAAAAAAAAAAATTATAGCCTTATATGTCAGCTTAATAGTGAACAGCCTATCACTTACTTAAAGATCACAGTTATTATCATACTTTGAAATTAAGTATTCCACGACATGAAATTCAAACAGTTTGCAATGAAAAGTAGAGGTCACTAAGGGATCGTGTTTGGTGCATGTTAAAACATACATTTCGGTTTATGAAATGTAGCTAATATACGAAATTTTGCTTTTGACTTTGGAGGAAGTCTATATCTGTCTCCAATCTCGAAAAAATGGATTTTATGTATTGCACTCACTCATGCCCGCGCATCCAATGATACTAGCCTTAACATCTGCTGTATGTTTTTGGCATGTAATTAATATGCACGACTTTCAAACGTGTATCGCAATAGAAGTAACTGAAATTTTTTTCAAGGGAATAATTTCTTTTTTAAAGACTATAAATCATTGGTGAAAGAGGAAACTGTGTGGGAGTGCAACAACATAAGTGAAGAGATTACACATTTGTTTTTATACAGCAATGAACTATTTTCTGAGCTACTGACATGTCCTGTCCCTGGTTGCTTTTTTTTTTAATAATCAACTATGATTTAGGATTCTGTCACAATTACAGCTGCACTAGCATTTTAGTGAAGTTGTGTAAACTATGGTATGTTTTAGCGAGGAAAAAAAAAATTAATTAATTTAAGTGTTACTCAGAAATCGCCACTGACGATGTACCTCTGAAGGAAAAGAAAAGGTTAACAAATGAAGTGAAAAGAAGTCATGACTACCATTGCAATTGCTGGAGTATCCTGTAAACTAGTGTATTTTTACTGATGGAAGTGGAACTGAAACTTACTACAGGGTTTTCTTTCTAACTCAATGATCTCTTGTTGTGGGTTTTATTTTTTTTTTTTAAAAAGGTCTACTTTCTGTTATTACCCTAGTGCAAAGTGGGGGACTGATCCTTTTCACTTCAAATGTCTTTTGGTTCGTCAAAGATACTTATAACCTATTTCCATCTGGACAAGTAGTCCACTGGGTTCCACAAGCCATCAGTGGTTAACAGCTTTAAATCTACAAAATAGTTGGATTGTCCAAATGTGAATTACTACTCTTAAGCTAAAAATTAGTGTAGTTCTTCCTGTGAATTTTTTCACCTCATATCACTGAAATGTAGGGCAAAAATCCTTGCTATGTTTCCATTCCAGCTATTCTTTATTCAACACGCCTAGGTTATAGGATTCCACAGAAATTGTGACAGAGTTGGTGATTTATGTTCGTCTTATGTTGTAACATTTTCTTCTTTCTGTGCAGTGTCATCAGTGCTGAGTTGTGCGTTATTATTCTTTTGTTTCCACGTGAATTTTGGCTTCTTTAACCAAAATACAGTTTGCACAACTTAACTCCAAAACAGGTTAATACAGTTGTCCTGTGACGGGATCTTGATTATAGTCAGTCTATTAGTAAACAAGCAAGCAAGCAAGTTCAATGAAGGTCGATAGCTTACAAAACAGCAAAAAAGTTACTTCTACTGCAATATAACATGGAGGTTTTGAATATTAACCATATATCAAAATACTCTTCTCTTTGTGTGCTAGCAATTGCCACAAACTAATTTCAATATATCAAACCATTTATGAAAGACAATGGATGTTAAGAATAATTCACTATAGCCCTATCATTGTGCACTCAGGTGAAAATGAGATACATAAAATCTATTTTCTCAAGACTGGAGACAGATGGACTTCTTCCCCAGTCTAAAGAAAAATGCAATATGTTAGCTAAACTTCATAGACAGCAATGTATGATGTAAAATGCACCAAATGCATACCCATAGCAATTCCAATTTTTATTGCAAACTATTCAAATTTTGTCCTGTGGTTTACTTAATTTGGAAGCATCATAAAACTTTGACCATTAATGAAAATATATACAATTTCCATGAAGCTGACATGTAAGACTATAAAGAACAAACTAAGAATGCACAACAGATGGAACGTGCACAATGCACTGTTCGTTCAATGGTACTGATGTTATGAACCTGGCAGGTTAACTAGCATTCTCTGTGTGCATCTAACTGATCCGGACAGTGTGGCGAGTCAGCACACAGACAACTAGTCAGTCTCTCTCTCTCTCTCTCTCTCTCTCTCTCTCTCTCTCTCTCTCTCTCTCTCGTAATAGAAGATGTGAGGACATATTCAAGCAGGAGCTTTGCTATGGAGTACCTACTCTTCATGTTGCTAGGCAAACTATTACATTAATAAAAATATGAAACCACTCACCTGTAGCTAACAGACTTACAGTTCACAGATATGTAACAGCAAAGAAATTTAACAGCTTTTGAGCTATCACTCTTTCTCCATTTTAAGTACGCACTTGTGGGAAAGGCGGTACTGAGGAAGTAATGGAAGTCATGGGGCTCTGTGGCTGTGGCAATCTCAGAATTTAATGCAGCAAGTGAAGAAACCCATGAATGCTATCTCCAACTGCTCCGAGCAGCCGGAGATAGCAGTCTTGTGCATGAGGTGTACTTGCTTCTGCAGGTGTTTTCCTTTCGGAAGAAGGTTCCAAATGGCTCTGAGCACTATGGGACTTAATCGGAAGAAGGCTTTGGCCAAAAGCTTAATGTGTAAAGTCTTTTCCTTCTACCCATCTGCAACTCAACATGTCATCTATATGGTGAGTGGCAATCTATCCTTTTCATAATATTGTTTACAATTGCAATAAATACTTATAATAGCCATATGTGGAATGGCGCCACTGAATTATTGTCAATTTGGTGATGAAATGAAATGTGGAAAGTAAAACCCAGACTTGAGTACAGTAAGAAAGATCAAGTGGGCATAGGGTGCAATAGTTATGCAGAGATGAAGACGCATGCACAGAATAGACCAGGGGCGGGCAAATGTTGCACGCGGCTCATGAGCGCACAGTGCTGCACGTGTGCTGCTCGCGTGCAATCGTTGACCGGGGCAGTGGCGACAGCCAGCAGATTGTGGTAGTGTAGTACCAGGCTAAGCTGCGGACGTTGATGTGAAGCGACCACTACGTAGTGAAGGTTGTATTTCAAGAACCGGAAAATGCAGAGTCAATCAAGGAAATGGAGAAGTGGAGATTTGCTATCTTTTAAAAAGGAATGGAAGAATCATTTTTTCTTTGTGCAAAAACATGAAAATTCGAAATGTTTAATATGTGGCAGTATTCTTGCTGGTCAGCGGAAGTTTAGTATTGAACGCCATTATAACAAATTTCACAAGGATGAGTACAACTTATTGTCAGATTCTGAGCGGATGGGGAAATTGATTAAGCTTAAGAAGAGCGAAGTGATGATACTAGATGAATCTGATGTAAGTTGCTGTTGTCACGAGAGATCTGCTACTTTCTTTTGTCATGTCTCTCATCTAACTGATTTAACATTTTATGGAGCACTGTTTTCAATTTTTCAGGATGACAACAATGCTAGCCCAACAGTACGTGCAAGTTATAAGATTGGCTCTGAGCACTATGGGACTCAACAGCTATGGTCATAAGTCCCCTAGAACTTAGAACTACTTAAACCTAACTAACCTAAGGACAGCACACAACACCCAGCCATCATCACGAGGCAGAGAAAATCCCTGACCCCGCCGGGAATCGAACCCGGGAACCCGGGCGTGGGAAGCGAGAACGCTACCGCACGACCACGAGATGCGGGCAGTTATAAGATTGCGCTTAATATAGCGATAGCTGGAAAACCATTTACTGAAGGTGAGTTTATAAAGGAGTTCATCAATGATGCTGCTGATTTACTCTGCCCACTGAATGCAAATCTGTTTCGAGCTATCACTCTTTCTTGGCGGACTGTAAGTCATCGAATAAGTGCCATGGCAGGTGACGTTTGCTGTCAATTAAGGAGTGCAGTGCAGGAGTTTATTGCATTTTCCATCGCACTTGATGAGTCCACAGATATTTCAGACACCACGCAATTAGTGATTTATGTCCACAGCGTGGACACTGCTCTGCGCATAACAGAGGATTTTTTAGATATGATATCTTTAAAAAGCACGACCACCGCCGCGGACATTCTGAAAGTCGTTGAAAAAGCTGTCGATTCAGTTGGCTTACACTGGGAAGGTTTGGTGTCAGTGACAACAGACGGAGCACCTGCAATGAAAGAGGAAAAAATGGGATTTATGGATTACTAAGAAAAAAAGCTACAGCGTACAGAAGAATCTTTGTACAGCATCCACTGCATTTTACACCAAGAAGTACTCTGTGCAAAAGCAGCAAAACTGGGGGACATCACAAAGTTGTTATTTGGGCAGTTAATTATTTGAGATCCTATGGGCTTACACATAGACAAGTTTCAAAGATATTTAGCTGAAACTGAGGAAGAGTACAGTAATATACCAGACCACAGTTAAGGCCGCTGGCTTAGCTGCGGTAATGTACTCAAAAGATTTTTTGAGCTGAGAATACCAATAAATCAGTTTTTAAAGGACAAAGGAAGGTATGATCCCAAGTTAGAAGATCCAGAGTGCGTTATCGACCTTGCATTTTTAGTGGACATTACCGGACACATGAATGCACTGAACACAAGTTTGCAAGAAGAAAATCAGCTAATTTTTGGAATGGCTGAAAAGGTACAAGCTTTCACTAGCAAACTTGAGCTGTGGGAACGACATCTCTCGTCGGGGAACGCAGTGCATTTCACCGTACTCTTCCTCAGTTTCAGCTAAATATCTTTGAAACATGTCTATGTGTAAGCCCATAGGATCTCAACAGAGATCAGAGAACAGAATTGCAAAGAATATGTTTCCATACTTAGTGCAATAAAAGTGGAATTTCTCAAGCGATTTGGGGATATATCATATTTATCCCAAGATTTTGAATGGTTCTCGAGACCATTTGCAGTTTCTGTTGATGAAATTCATCCCAATTTGCAAATGGAATTAATAGATCTACAGCGTAATTCTCGCCTGAGAGACAAGTTCCTTTTGGAAAGAAGTGTAATAGACTTTTATCACGACTTTCCACTGCAAGAGTTTCCTTGTCTCCATCGTGAAGCCCCGAAGATAATGTCAATGTTTGGCTTGACATACATTTGTGAGAGATTTTTTTCTGTTATGAAAATTAATAAGTCTCGGTTAAGAGCAAACATCAGTGATGAAAATTTACCTAACTGTTTGTTCCAGACATTAAACGTATTGTAACCCCCCCCCCCCCCCCCCGTAATAATTAAATAAAATGTATCGTAGGTAATAGGTACTCTTTCAAACCATGATTTCTTTCAAGCACTCCTACTAACCATATTCCTTCATTTAATAAAGTAAGCTAGGAAACAAAACGCACTACAGAGGAAGGAGCGGAGAGACAGTATGGTGGGGAGGGGAGAAATGGGGGTGCTCAGTTTGCCCCTGTGTGCACACAGAACACCTGTTAACTGCACACTAGCAAGTGCACCACACACGTGTGCAGGATTCCTGCCCACCCCTGGAACAGACTAACATGGACAACTGAATCAAATAAATCTTCAGACAGAAAACAACGATAATGGAACTATCTCAGCTCTCAATGAGCCTTTAAAGCAAACTGCAGAAAATCTAAATGAGGAGAGCCAGATTACGGGCTTGAATATGGGCCTAAAGCACAGCTATTCCACCAACTTAATCAGTATCCCGGTTCGGTCCAAGCTGCCAGAGATGGAGGTCATGTGTGCGTTGAATGTGTTTGCTTGTGTGAATGAATGACTGTGCATTTCCTTTTCTGAAGAAGGTTTTGGACAAAAGCTAAATGTGTAACAGTCTTTTCATTGTGCCTGTCTGCAACTCAACATGTCATCATTACAGCCAGTAGCAATCTATCCTTATACTTATACTGTTAAGCAGTACCTTGTTTGTTAAAGAATATAGCAAATGCTGGCTTCATTTTCACAAAAGAACAAACACACAGATTCTCACATTTGCCAAACATAACTGTTTTACAGTGCTTTAAAGCATGACTAGACAAGATACAGTACACAGTAACAATATTTGTTTTTTATTTGGGTAAAGCTGAATTACTGGCATCAGAGTCTACGACACTGCACACTTTTTTCTATATGCATCAAATATGAGCTCCACAACAAATGATGAGAAAATCTGGCAATATTCCCTGCCAACTTTTATTTACACTGTTTATGAACAGGAAGCACAAAGGAAATAATTTTAGGAAAACAAATGAAATACGTATATTTAAATTATGTTGTACAAAGTAGTCAAAATACTGATGCAAATCTGCTTACAGTAAGAGCACTCAGTGGTCCAGTTAGATCATTTTGTGATGCAGCTGAAAGTCCTTTAATATTCTCAGTACACATCACTAAATTCTCACAAAATTATCTTTGTTCCCGACACTTGAACAAGAAATTTCATATTTTACCGCGCAAAAACATTTACATCTTGTACTGGTGTTGACATGGATGCCTTTTGCTGTATTATCTTCCCGTAACCACCACGTCCACCATCATAATCTGTACGGTATTCGTCTCGCACCTGCAGAAAGAAAGGTATAAGAACATTTACAAATTTTCTCAACATAGAAGAAAAATCTATTAACTATTTCCAATGGCTCTCATTCCTAGTAAAGAACAGTTTCCAACACAAGCAACAACGACTACAACTGATTATTAGTTTATGCCTCACTGATCTAGCAGATAGGCATGTATGGATTACAGGGCAAAGAGACAATGTCAAAGCCCATATATATATACTTTAGGCTGTTAAGCTGAACTGGGTGTCTTCTTTAATCTTCTGCAGTACATTAACTATTTCATTATAAAAACGATAAATAGTGTGACACATTAGACACATGCCAGACTACAAACCCAAAGGGTCAGGTTTTGATTCCCAGTTGGCCAAAGGTTTTCTTTTTTCTACTGCCACTTGTCATATTTGACAATGATTTATTAATATGAAAGTCACCATGTCACCCCTGGTTTGGAGCTCACCATAATCTACAGATCTCCCTAAAACTAGCTGTGTGAGTTAGCTCAAAGGCCAGCGGAAGGCAAAGGAATACTGCTCCAAGAGAACTGTACCTAGTAAAACAGTGGAATGCTCAAATCCATCTTCAGGTTGTGGACAACTTTACTTTTTAAACAATTGAATGAACCCTGTACTAAAATTCTGTCATGATGTGCAGATGTGTTATCATCCTTTACAGAGACATGATGTTGACTAAAATCTGAAAATAGTTTGGACCATAGTTCTGGAATAATAAACTATGGTATCATGACATGAGAACATCAACAAACCTCTGTAATAGGAAACAATCTTCAATCAATTTTAGGGCAACCCAGATGAAATGAAATCATTCTGAATCCAACAGTATGGCTGACCTGAGAAACTTTGAACAATAAAGTGGAACACTGCATAGAGAACACTTGTTCTTAAAAAAAAAGTTAATAAAAAAGTGAATACTGAAATGTCAATTATATCAACAACGTTGCGCTTGGTTAATATTATGAAACCAAAGCAGAATGAATGCAACATATCTGAGCAAAGCTAAAATGTGGTTCAATACAAGAAGATGTGGCAAATCTCTAGTTTTCAAGGAAAGTATTTCACTTACTATATGCAATATATGATGATTGTCATACATATAGGGTCTTACCTCTGGTATATTTATACCTACGCATGTCTATTTTTATGAAACTTTTCAGTTGTTACATCTTTCTTGTCCCCCTTGAAATATTCAGGGTGGGCAAAAGCAACCCGGTAAGGTCAAACCAGGTTAGGGGATGTCACATGGAGTGGCCACAAAAGTTTTTGTGTGTTAGCAACGAATTTGCTTTAAAATTTCCATTGCTATCAAATGGTCAGTTTTGAATTTTCATATCCTGGCATATTAGTTGTACATTAGGTCATCAAGTCTGCTGGCCACTGCATCTCTAGCCATTCTGGTAGCTTAACTTGTTGATAACTTACTGATTTCGGAGTTTTTATGCCTACTCCTGTACCAAATAGCTAGTTTCACTAGTTCATATTCTCAGTAAATATTCTAGTTGTTGTTCTCAAATGCTGTAGTGTACCTTACTTGCAATTTCCTTTCTACTATTCTAGTTTGCATGTGTAGTGTGCTGCTGGGGTGTATGCATAGTTGTTTTGGTTTTAATCATTTTCCCCCCTTAATGCTGCGGAACATGTATTTAGGTCTCTTATTTATGAGTATTGTTCTTACAGAATTCAAAACAGCCATTTCTTGATCATCTACAAAATTGGCACTATCTGTTGTTAGTGTAACCTTGCAGTTGGCAAGGTATTCTCAAGTTGTCTTTCGAGAAATGAGTATTCTTACACATATAGCAGTTTCTGGTTGTGAGATGACTTTCCTGTCACTTAAAAGCTGAATAACAGTCTTTAATATTTTGTTATCATTCAGTGTGAGGTGATAAGTGTCAGCAAATAGTTGGGCAGATGGTACATGGTAGCTATTATTCTAGTAATAATGTCCTGCACTTAGTGTCTCATCATGTCATGATTTGGGGATTCTCTTGTATTATTCTTCCTTTCTCTTATTTATCTAAAAACTGTAACTGCCTTTTTCTCCAATGTATTTTTTGATTTTAAGTGAACCTGAATTCAGCAAAGTCTGGTTTTTACCATAGGAAATCACATTTCCTATACATATACTGTGTTTTGCCCATTAGAATGAATGGACTTTCCATTGTTCATATTCAAGAGCTTTTTGTGCAATTGACCTAATCATGTACCAACGTTAATTTGAAATTGTGCTGGTAATTATTTTCATTCATGCATCAGACATTAAAAAATGTTTCCGACACTCAGAACATCTGTGAAATATAGATAGAATATAAGACTTGACTTAGAGGAGAACACTTAAAGCAGAAAATAGGAGATAAAGGTTATGTATAAGATATGGCATGAGGAAGACTTTGGCGGTTGACGTAACATAATGACAAAGTTCAGATAACAACTAATTCTGGAAACATTACACACAAGGAAGCTTTCTTTTTTTAAATCACAGGCCACATAAAATTAGCAAAAGCAATAGACATCTTTAAACAACAGATTTAACAATAGATCATGCACGTCAATGACAATCCTACACTTATTTCTCCCATATAATCCACTATCACCCTGAAAAAGTGGTAGTTTATGCTGCTTCTTAGCGGTAAATATACTAAAAGGAGATTATAGTACCAGTCACTGACTTACCTGCCCTCCAGTCTTTCCTCTACCATACTGACGTCCTTCAACAAAGCCTGCATCCCAATCGGTACGAATGATACGGTCATCAAGGCGTGTACCATTAATGTATCTCATACAACCCTCAGCATCAACACGAGAATAGTATCTGAGATCGTCAAGGAAACAGAAATCAAGCTATGTTTACAAAAAGTACAATATCTGACATGTTACTTGACTGAAGAAAAGCAAAAATGCTACATGGCTCTGGCTTTATTTGGAATTTTGTAATTTTGAAGAATTCAAAACAAAAATTTGTCAACTGTTATTTTGTTTTCTCACTATGTGAACAATCGCATACTGTGCTGAAATGTACTTTTTGACCACCGACTGATACAAGAAAAGAAATCAAGACAGCATTACATTCAAACTTCCTCAACAACTATAAATGAAACAATTTGTGTAATGTTTGCAAATGTTTCATACTTTTTCTACTACTAGGTGTTACTCAAAAGGATACTCAACGAAACAAAATCCACATGGTGTTTTCTTATATTTGTCAAGACCCATGATAATTCTTTTCACATCCCCACATTTTGAGAATAGCTCATATATTTGTTCTTCGGTGGTGTAGAAAGAAAGATTACCAACATAAAGAGTTGATGATGTCCGTAGAAGTCTTTCCTGCTCACCTCTTGAGCCCTGAAATAATGACAAGAGGGAATATGTAACACAAAAGATAAAGTAATTAATTTTAACCTCGTATAAATATCTAAAACAAGAAAATCTGTTGACACATATCTAGAAATTAATGTTTAGTTTTATTTCTTTTTACTTAAAAGTTCAGAGCCAAACTAAAAAATCAGCAAAAATAAAGATAAGGAAGTAAAACATGACATACATAAGCACAAAAGCAAATGTGTAACTCACTGACATGTAAGTGGCATGCAGCTCAATGTGTGTGTCTGCCTTTCATTTGAGAATAATAAATTTCATTTGAGATGGTATTAGTTTGAAAATAACTTTATGTGATGGCACACATTTACAATAACACTGACTAGGTGCTTGCAGTGATACTGCCACAACAGTGTAGCAATTATTGTCAAAAGAAGAGGAGTGACAGATGATGGACACAAGGAAGGAAGATTGGGTTTAACACCCCATCAACGTCAAGGTCAAAAGAGATATAGTACAAGCTCGTATGGTGTGAAGGATAGGGAAGGAAACTGGTCATGTCCTTTCAAAGGAAATATCCTGGCATCTGCCTGAAGTGATTTATGGAAATCAGGGAAAACCTAATTCTGGATGGCCGGACATGGGTTTGAACTGTCATCTTCCCAAATGGACAGATGATGAGAGCATACGTGAGTGCTACCTTATGAAACCATTCCTTTTTTATCCGGAAAGCAATAACTGTAACTGTAGCATACCTGCAGGGAGAAATAATGTATTTCTGGCCATTAAAGTGGCCTTATTTTTACATACCATCATATCTCAGTCAAGCTTTTGCTATTTTAAGTTCAGTGAACAGAGTTTATGACATAAAATTCCTTTTTGATTTCAAGCAGCACATACATTCATTCACATTTTTTGTCTTATTCAGCACACCTGTGAACCCATCTTGATATTTTTACAGGTGTTCCAGACCAACATACACTACTGGTATGTCCTTGTAGGTCACAAATCTGTTTGAATAAAATAAATTGTGACCAAGGCTCTGTGTGACATTCACAGTTTATTTCAACATCAAGATCACCAGTCTCATTCAAAGGTTAAAGTGACCTTATTTCATAAACACACAACTTTCGACCTTTTTTTGCCAGCACCATTACAGAAAGAGTGCACACATGTGAAACCCAATCACAACTGTGATTCAGGATACAGCTGCAATTAGAGGCCATAGGAGAAACATCCAAATGCACCACCTACAGAGAATAGGCACAGTCATCTTGATGATGATGATGATGAACTTCAATTAACGGGGAAAACCATTACCCATTACCAACATAGCATAGAAATTTTTTCAATAATAATAAGAGTCTTCTACCCAATAAAATATTTTCTTGTGAATAATCACAGTTCCTGCTAAACACACAAAATTACCATTTTGGCTGTTCTGTAAGTATCTTACACTGTGTAGTTAGTAATGACAAAAATAACCCACACATCCAAATCACCTAAGCCCCCTCCAGCCAGATTTATTTTGAATATATTTACACCAAGACACTATACTCATTAAAAGTACAGTGAGTTATTGAGTGGCGAATTAAACACATCAGGGCCACACAACACAATTGAGAATGTATACAACTGCAAGGCTCACGAGCATACACACATTGGGGGAAAAACACCCACACGACACACGAAGTTCTGCAAGTGCCAGTCACTTTTCCACACCCATATAAAAATCACAACATGCTCAGATCACACATCAGCTCATAATGGAGCAGATGTTTCACTAATATGTCTGAAATCGGTGACAGGTCATTCAACAACAGGTGAACCAGTTTTAGAAGTGGCTTATGTGTCTACCATTTCCAAATCTTATAAAATTTTATGGGATGGTTGCATAATGTCTTGGATGGATACACACAAAGTTTCAGCTCAGTATATCCTTTGGTGACTTCTACAGCTTCTCACAGATATGGGTGCCAACTCAACACGAACACACACACACACACACACACACACACACACACACACACACACACACACACACTAAAGTACCATCTTCGGGTAATTTTTATAAAAGGCAATCTTAACTTAAAAGCCCTGTCTTTATATACCAAAATTATTTTTTGTGCTGAATAAGAATATATTGATGATTAGTTTTTTTAATTCATCTGGTGACAGGTGTACCACTTCAAAAATTGCAGAAAATTTAGTATGGATTTTGTATAATCATCTGTTCTGTCAAAGCACAAGGGGTGATCATAAGGTAATGAGAATTTCTGATGTTCTTAAGGGATCTTTATTTATTCATCAACATCAACTTTCTGCCCTTCAAATATATCCCCCACTGTATAAAACACTTGTGCCAGTGCTTTTTCCAATCTTGAAAGCACTTCTGGAACTCACATTCCGCTATGGTGTTAGCTACTTCAGTGATCCTGTTTCTATCTCATCAGTGGTGACAAAATGACATCCTTTCGTAGTTTTCTTCAGCCCTAGGAATAGAAATAAGCCATAGTGTGACATGTCGGTGAATTCGGTGGGCTGAGGCAACATAACGGTTTTGTTTTTCCCAAAAAATCATGTACAAACATTGAGGTGTGAGAGGGAGCACTATCAAGAAGCAATGTCAATGGAACGGACTGGTACAATTCTAGCCATTTTCTGCAGCTTGCTTCATGCCAATGATGCATAATTTCCGGGTAAAATTCCTTATGGACCATATGACCATAAGGCAGGAACCCACAATACATGATCCCATTGTAATAAAAGAAATTAGTGACAAGAACCTTCAATGGTGATCGAACTTGTCAAATTTTTCTCAGTCTTGGTTTTTCTGGTAACTTGCCTCGGAGTGCCTCGGTTTCGACATCATTCCCATGTACCCATGTTTTTTCTTTAGAAGTTCTGGACTGTTGACGACTTTATTCAAGATCCCTGAGCAAAGCATACAATTTTGGAACAAACTTTGCTGCTACACGTTTCATGCCCCCCCCCCCCCCCCGAAAAAAAAAAAAATTGCTGGCTTGAGCCAAAGGACATGCCAACTTAATTAACAACACCTCTCCATGTCGTCAACAGTAATTTATGTGCTAGGACATTCAGGTTGGTCGTCATCTTCAAACACCTTCTCGACCTTCTTTGAAACATTTTTTTGTCTTACTCATAGCAGATTTGCAAAAGCTATAGTCAAAGAGTTTGAATGCAGTGCAGCACTTTGTTGCATTTTTCAAGCAAAATTTAATGCAAATTCTTCTATCTATCTTTTCTCAAAGTAAAAATTCGCCTATCACTCAAAAGCACATACAAACTTTTTGACTGTCAACAATAAACTAAATATTCAAAGCAGCTGTGAATGCGGACATACGTTAGGAATATATGTATGAACAAGATTTTAAAAAATTGAAAATCAGATGTATAAAGCACGAGAAATTAAAAAATTTCCATAACTTTTTGATCACACCTCGTATATGCCCCTGCAAAATTGATGAAAACCTTTTGGGAAATCAAATTCCAGTTGCATACTTTTTAATCTTTTTTATACTCTAAAATGAGTATTCTTTAAACTTTAGGCAGTATATAGTTTAATTTCAGACCCATGTCTGCTTGTGGATGAAAAATATCACTCAAAGTTACTAGTTTCCATGCTCAAAGTTATTACTTTCCATACACAAGGAAGGAAGATTAAGGTTTAATGTCTCTTCAGACACTGAAGTCATTACAGATGAAGAACATGCTCAGAATGCTTCAAGGATAGGGTACAAAATTGTCCATGCTCTTTCGAAGGAACCATCCTGGCATTTGCCTGGATTGACTTAGGGAAATTATGGGAAACCTGGATGGCCAGATGCGGATTTGTACTACTGTCCTCCCGAAAGCAAGTCCAGTCTGCTAATTAGTGCACCACCTCATTTGGCTTTTGAGACAATGTATAAGCCAATATGTGACATTAACAAATAAAAAGAAAGAAAAATCAGGCAGATCGGCTTCTACGTCCATAAAAACATCAAGCAATAAAACAAATGAAAATCCTTGCCAACTTATGGATGAAATTACCCCAAAAGTTTTGTAAATTACTAAACTCTTTTTTGCAATATCATTAAATTGTTAAAATATTGCCGAAATGTTTTTATACCACCATTGAAGGAATACATATTTTCCATGAATTGTCAGTTGCTCTCTGGTTTTTATCTTATTATCAGCTTGCGTTAAGAAAGTTTTACGACTGAACTTATTTGTTTTCTTTCTCGTTTTGTGAAATGTACCAAGAACTTCCTGGTACTTGTTTCCTCCGGTGCTCAAGTTGGCACTGGCTGTCCTAAGACTGCATCATTTCACTATATTAAGAGTTAGCTAAAGCCACCAAAACAAATGTCATAGTTGGACAAATTACTTTTAAAACTCAGATCTGGACTTGACTCTAGAGAATATGACCAAATTTAGGCATAATGCCCGCTTCTGATAAAATTTCAATTTCTGTAAAATACCTGGTGTAATCCATTTGGGGAAAACAAACACAATGTAAAGGAGAATTTATAGCCAACTGACATTTCTCGTGTTGACAAGTTGACACTGTTAACTAATACTGCTTTCACGTCTGGCTGGAAACTTTGTCCCAAATGCAGGCAAAAATTGATCATAAACAACGACAGACTCAGGATGAGTAACAATCAATGTCTACTGATTACGTGGATGTAGTTGATGCTTGCTACACAGTGATTACTCCACTAGCATCTCCTGGACATTTGCCTTTAAATCTTCAATGAATTAGCAGACTGACACCAAGGCTACAGCACCAGCTGCTGATGTGAGCTGCTCCACTGATGTTGTGGGAACCCAAATGATGAGGCAATATCAGAAATTTAAGGATACGGACATTTTAGTTGTTTAATTTCTCATGGCTGGGGTTCACAATCCTGTAGAATCTCTTAAAGGACATTATATTCACCACTCACTGTAGAAATTATTTATTTCACAACTGCAGTTTTCAGCTTTGGGTCATTTTCAATTGGTACTATAAAAGATAACAGAATACAAAAATTAAGACAAAGTGTATATAAAGAACTGCACAAACATGTCGTGGACAGAAGAATCTCTCAAAAATGATGAAAATAATACATTACTTACATTTTGCTTCAGCACATGTCAGACTGTACATACATTCTCTTCTTCTTCTTCTTCTTCTTCTTCGTCTTCTCCCCCTTCTTCTTCTTCAATCCAAAGACTAGTTTGATGCAGCTCTCCATGCTACTCAATCCAGAGCAAGCCTTTTCACCTCCGGATAAATATTGGAACTTATATCCTTCTGAATCTGCTTACTGTAAGCATCTCTTCATCTCCATCTACAATTTTTACTCCCTCACATTTCCTTCCAATGCAGAATTGGTGAACCCTTGATGTCCCTGGTGATCTAATCTGGTTGTGTCACAAATTTCTTTTCTTGCCAATTCTTTTCAGCACCTCCTCATGAGTTATGTGATCTACCCATCTTATCTTCATGATTCTTCTGTAGCACAACATTTCAAAAGCTTCTATTCTCTTCTTGTCTAAACTGTTTATCATCCATGTTTCACTTCCATAGAAGGCTACACTCCACACAAATACTTTCAGAAAGGTCTTCAAATGGTTGAAATGGCTCTGAGCACTATGGGACTTAACTTCTAAGGTCATCAGTCCCCTAGAACTTAGAACTACTTAAACCTAACTAATCTAAAGACAGCACACACATCCATGCCCGAGGCACGACTCAAATCTGCGACCGTAGCGGTCGCGCAGTTCCAGACTGAAGCGCCTAGAACCACTCGGCCACACCAGCCGGCAAAAGGTCTTCCTGACACTTAAATCTATACTCTATATTAACAAATTTCTCTTCTCCAGAAACGCTTTTCTTGCCATTGCCAGTCTACATTTTATATCCTCCCTACTTAGACCATCATCAGTTATTTTGCTACCCAAATAGCAAAACTCATCTACTACTTTGTCTCATTTTGTAATCTAATTCCCTCAGCATCGCCTGGTTTAATTTGACTGCATTCTATTATTCTCATTTTGCTTTTGTTGATGTTCATCTTTTATTCTCCTTTCAAGGCAATGTCAATTCCAATCAACTGCTCTTCCAAGTCCTTTGCTGCCTCTGACAGAATTACAATGTCACTGGCAAACCTCAAAGTTTTTATTTCTTCTCCCTGGACTATAATTCCTACTCCAAATTTTTCTTTTCTTTCCTTCACTGCTTGCTCAATACACAGATTTAATAATAACTACGATAGGCTACAACCCTGTCTCACTCCCTTCTCAACTACTTCCCTTTCATGCCCCTCGACTCTTATAACTGCAATTCGGTTTCTGTACAAACTGTAAATAGCCCTTTGCTCCCTGTATTTTATCCCTGCCACCTTCTGAATTTGAGAGTATTCCACTCAACATTGTCAAAAGCTTTCTCTAAGTCTACAAATGCTATAAACACAGGTCACCTTCCCTTAACCAATCTTCTAAGATAAGCCACTGATCTTCCCCAATGCCAACTTCTACCAGTTTCTCTAAAAAGTTGAACTTCTACCAGTTTCTCTAAAAAGTTCGTGTTAGTATTTTGCAACCATGACTTATTAAATGAGTAACATTCACACTTGTCAGCACCTGCTTTCATTGTAATTATTATACTGTTCTTGAAGTATGTGGGGTAGTCGCCTATCTCATATACACTGAAGAGCCAAAGAAACTGGTACACCTGGCTAATATCGTGTACGGCTCCCGCGAGCATGCAGGAGTGCTGCAACATAACATGGCATGGACTCGACTAATGTCTGAAGTTGTGCTGGAGGTAACTGACACCATGAATCCTGCAGAGCTGCCCATAAATCCATAAGATTATGAGGGGTTGGAGATATCTTCCGAATAGCAAGTTGCACGGCATCCCAGGTATGCTCAATAATGTTCATTTCTGGAGAGTTTGGTGGCCATCGGAAAGGTTTAATCTCAAAAGAGTTTTCCTGAAGCCACTCTGTAGCAATTCTGGATGTGTTGGTGTCGCATTGTCCTGGTGGAATTGCCCAAGTCTGTCTGAACGCACAATAGACATGAATGGATGCACGTGATTAGAAAGGATGCTTACATCTGTGTCATCTGTCAGTCATATCTAAATATATCAGGGGCCCCATTTTACTCCAACCACACACACTTCACACCATTACAGAGCCTTCACCAGTCTTGAACAGTCCCTGCTGACATTCAGGGTCCACGTATTCATGAGGTTGTCTCCATATGCGTACACGTCCATTTGCTCGATACAATTTGAAATGAGACTCGTCTGACCAGGAAACATGTTTCCAGTTATCAAAAGTCCAATGTCGTGTCATGTAGTCATCAAGGGTACACAAGTTGGCCTTCAGCTCCAAAAGCTTATATTGTTGGTGCTTCATTATATGGTTCGTACACTGTCACTTGTTGATGGCCCAGCACTGAAATCAGCAGCCATTTGCAGATGGGTTGCACTTCTGTCATGTTGAATGATTCTCTTCAGTCATTGGTTGCATTCTTGGCGGATCTTTCTCCGGCCGCAGCGATGTCGATTTGTTGTTTTACCATATTCCTGATATTAACGGCACACTCGTGAAATGGTCATGCAGGAAAATCCCAACTTCACTGCTACCTCAGGGATGCTGTATCCCACCGCTTGTGAGCTGACTATAACACCACGTTCAAACTCGCTCAAATCTTGATAACCTGCCATTGTATCAGTAGTAACTGATCTAACAACTGCACCAAACACTTGTTGTCTTGTATAGGCATTGCCGACCACAGCTCCATATCCTGCCTGTTTGCATTACTTTGGCACTTCAGTGTAGCTTGCACACCAGATAGAAGAGTTTTGTCATGGCTGGCTCTCCTAAGACTATCAGTAGTTCTGATGGAATGTCGTCTACTCCTGGGGCCTTGTTTCGACATCAGTCTTTCTGTGCTCTGTCAAATTCTTCTTGTAGTATCATATGTCTCATCACATCTCAACTATGCCCTCTTCCATTTCTGTAACAGTGCCCGAGTTCAGATCCTCTATATACTCCTCACACCTTTCAGCTTTCCCTTCTTTGCTTAGGACTGGTTTTTCATCTGAGCTCTTGATATTCATATAGCTATTTCTCTTTTCTTTGATTTTCCTGTAGGCAACATCTATCTCTTCCCTAGTGATAACACACTTCTACATCTTTACATTTGTCCTCTAACCATTCCTCCTTAGCCATTTTACACTTCCTGTCAATCTCATTTGCATGCTTGATTTGCTGCATTTTTGTATTTTCTCCTTTCATCAATTAAATTCACTATCTACTGTGTTACCCAAAGATTTCTACTATGTCTTGTCTTTTTACCTATTTGACCTGCTGCCTTCACTATTTCATCTCTCACAGTTACCAGTCTGTTTTCTACTGTATGATAAGTTATAGCTGAAAATTATGAATTATATAGGAATAAAGGCGACGACTCACTGACAGGCAGAAGCACTGTGTCGTCAATAGGCACACAAACAAAAGGTACAGAGCTTGGCTCTTTCAGAATGCATTTCCTTTTTCTAGCTGTAGGAAAAACACACCCACACTTTTCTAACCTACCTATCCCATTAAGGGATTTAATATTCCATGCTTTCATCCATAGAACACCAGTTTTGTATGTTTTGACGACATCCTGATGAGTAGTCCCCACCTGGAGATCCGAATGGGGGACTATTTTACGCCCAGAATATTTTACACAAAAGAATGCAGTCATCATTTAACCATTGGTAGAGCTGCATGCCCTTGGAAAAAAAATATGGCTGCAGATTACCCTTGTTTTCTGCCGTTCACAGCCTAGCACAGCAAATCCATTTTAGTTGATGTTACTGTGGTGTCACAGCCAGACACCACACGTGCTAGGTGGTAGCTTAAATCGGCCGCGGTCCTGTAGTACATGTCGGACCCGCGTGTCGCCACTGTGTGATCGCAAACCTAGCGCCACCACAAGGCAGGTCTCGAGAGACTGACTCGAACTCAACCCAGTTGTACGGACGACAGAGCTAGCGACTAGACGTAGGAAGCCTTTCTCTCTCATTAGCCAAGAGACAGAATAGCCTTCAGCTAAGTTAATGGCTACGAACTAGCAAGGCGCCATTAGCCTTACAGTGATTGTAATTAAAGTCTCCTTTGTGCGATGTACCACAATGATTGATTAAAGATAAGTATTATATCAGCTACGTACTTTTCTTCATAGCATTAATTACGTATCCTGTTCCAGTACTTCACGCCCGTCTGTGTTAGTCTAGCGTGCCTTTTAAGCCACCTCTATCTACAAGGTGTTGGCCCAGCTGCCGACACATCAGTTACAAGGCCTGATCAGTCAATAACCCACTCTAGGCACTGCAGCTACTGTCCTTTTTCAGAAACCACAGGTTAGAATGGCCTCTCCACAGATACCCCTTCATTGTGGTTTCACCTACTGTACAGCTAACTGTATCACTGAGGCTGCTTGCAAGCCACCCCATCAGTGGTTGGTCCACGGTCCATGGGTAAGATATCTTAACGCGAAGTCAATACAACATCAACTGACATGTGAATACACAATGTTAACTATGAAATGAAATATCACCTTTGACAAATCTCAATTAATGAACTAAAAATTAAATTGCATTATTCAGGTCATTCCAAGACAGTTCAAATATTGACCATGATCCTAGCAGCAGGAGTATACAACAAACACCAAAATAATTAAGCGTTTCTGTGAGAGTGGTGAAGTACTCAAGAAAGCTTAAGATGGGGGCCAGCATCTTGACAAGTACCTGCAAAATGGATGGGGAAAAAAGACTAGAATCAATGATAAGATCAAATAGAAAATCCTCAGGATCTTTGAAGATGAATCTTTACCTTGGTTGTGGTCAGACAAAAATGATGACCTAGCAGTAAGAGTGGATGGTGAAAATTTCATAAGCAGAAATACCTAATAGTTTGTAGCCTGAAAGAAATATTCAGAGCCTATTGTAAGAAACAATACAGTGAAATGAGCATCTCATAATTTTGTGAACTGAGACCAAGGTGGCGTATTACAGTGAATGCTGCTGGTATGTGCTCAGTTTGTCAGCACATCAAAATGCCAAACTGATGTTGGCTGAAACACTTGTCAAGGAAGATGACTACACGGAACTAATCAAGAAAACTGTGTGCTGCTTAGAATAAAAAGACTGCATGCTGCACTAATATGTACAATGTCCTAGACAACCTGAAAGCTCATTTGGTAGATGTTTTCATAGAATATGATCCAAAAGAAATGATACAATAGAAACAGTGGGTTCATACTGATAAGGATACAGTAGATACATATCATAAAACTGTAGAAGAGTTTATAGAGGTACTGGTTCTAAGAATTCATTGCCTGACAAGCCACCATTTCGTTTCAAAACCCCGAAGTTCATATCCGAGAGCATCTAAAAGAAAATCTTGAAAATGGTGAAGTGATAATTTTGATAGATTTTGCTGTTCATTTGTCATTCAAGATCCTGTTCTAGGTTTCATTGGGGGAACAGCCAACACACGCCACATCCATTTGATGGTAAAGAACTACAGAATGTCTTTGTCTTTATTATTAGCGAGTGCCTTCATCATGGTACCAGTGCAGCTCATGCATTGATAATGAGGATGATTAACACTTACGAGTGCCTTGACTGTTATATTACACCACAATGACTTAGTGAGGACTGCCATGCCCATAATATTACGAGCAGTGCTTCCCTTTGAATTGTTATCTCTCAAGAGTGATATAGTTGTCCAGAATGCAACAGAAGGCACATAAATTCTTCTAGGACATATTTCTACCAGTTTTGTTAACAACAATGCGGTCTGAAAATTGAAAAAAATCTCGTCAGTTGCATACGAGACGTCACTGTTACCACACTGTCTACTTAAAGCAATATGTCTAACAACAGTTCACTCATTGAGTGATGCAGAAATTCTTCACATTTTTGAAGTATCTGAAGAGGATGATGCCCTCTTAGTCTTTGACAGTGGCACGCTTCAGTAAAATCTTCTCGGTTCACAAGCCTCCTAATTTGAAATAAAACATCTTCATCAAGGTGGAAAAAGTAATCAAAAGCTTGAATGTTTTATTCAAAGTGGCGTGGCTTGTAAACTGAGATTTTATTGAATCTGCAGATGATTTTAGTGATCGTTTAATTTGCTGATGACACAGATGAAGATCCTACATGCCATTTATCCGATTGAGGTAAGAAAGTTTCTGAAAACTTTATATGATATACATATTTTGTTAGCATTATGTACCTGATAAAATAATTTTATGTTATATAAAAGCTCATGCTCAATCATTATTTATGCACAGGCTGTTTCAAAACTACTTTTACAAATTTTGGGGACAGTTTCCTTACACAAAAATTAGAAAAATATTCATGTAAACATGCGTCCAAAAACCTTTCATCTTCAAGTTATTAATTCAAGTTTACAATTCAGGTGACAAACTCATCAACAAATACTCTCAGAATAAATCCTCAAAATGTCCTCCTCTTGCTTCCAAAATGCATGAATTCATCAAATCACGGGCTGTCACACCCTTTCAAATACTTCCTAACGGTTTCAAATGGCTTCACAAGCTTCCATGAAGAGTTTCTGCATCTGGGCGATCAGCTGCCAATTACTTAAGGTGCTCTCAGGAATGATAATCCAAAGGCTTGCAGTTGGAGGTACGTGCAGGACATGGAAATACTCCTCCTCTACCTACCCATACGTTGTGGCAGATACCAGGCAGTGCATCTTGAACAGTGACACTGAAATGTGCTGGAGCTCCATCATGCCTATACCACATTTTTTCTACTTATTTGCAGAGTCATCACCTAGTGTTGCTGGAAGGTATTCAGAATTAAGTCCTCATACACCGCATCTCCCCCCCATGAACCATGGACCTCGCCGTTGGTGGGGAGGCTTCCATGCCTCAGCGATACAGATAGCTGTACCGTAGGTGCAACCACAACGGAGGGTTATCTGTTGAGAGGCCAGACAAACGTGTGGTTCCTGAAGCGGGGCAGTAGCCTTTTCAGTAGTTGCAGGGGCAACAGTCTGGATGATTGACTGATCTGGTCTTGTAACACTAACTAAAATGGCCTTGCTGTGCTGGTACTGCGAACAGCTGAAAGCAAGGGGAAACTACAACCGTAATTTTTCCCCAAGGGCATGCAGCTTTACTGTATGGTTAACTGATGATGGTGTTCTCTTGGGTAAAATATTCCGGAGGTAAAATAGTCCCCCATTCGGATCTCCGGGCAGGGACTACTCAGGAGGACAGCGTTATCAGGAGAAAGAAAACTGGCGTTCTGCAGATCTGAGCATGGAATGTCCGATCCCTTAATCGGGCAGGTATGTTAGAAAATTTAAAAAGGGAAATGGATAGGTTAAAGTTATCTATAGTGGGAATTAGTGAAGTTCGGTGGCAGGAGGAACAAGACTTTTGGTCAGGCGAATACAGGGTTATAAATACAAAATCAAATAGGGGTAATGCAGGAGTAGGTTTAATAATGAATAATAAAAAAAAACTTGCGGGTAAGCTACTACAAATAGCATAGTGAATGCATAATTGTGGTCAAGATAGACACGAAGCCCAGTAGTACAAGTTTATATGCCAACTAGCTCCGCAGATGACGAAGAGATTGATGAAATGTATGATAAGATATAAGAAATCATTCGGATAGTGAAGGGAGACTAAATTTTAATAGTCGTGGGTGACTGGAATTCAACAGTAGGAAAAGGAAGAGAAGGAAACGTAGTAGGTGAATATGGAATGGAGATAAGGAATGAAAGAGGAAGCCGCTTGGTAGAATTTTACACAGAGCATAATTTAATCATAGCTAACACTTGGTTCAAGAATCATGAAAGAAGGTTGTATACATGGAAGAGGCCTAAAGATACCGGAAGGTTTCAAATAGATTATATAATGGATAGGCAGAGATGTAGAAACCAGGTTTTAAATTGTAAGACATTTCCGGGAGCAGATGTGGACTCTGACCACAATCTATTGGTTATGAACTGTAGATTAAAACTGAAGAAACTGCAAAAAGGTGGGAATTTGAGGAGATGGGACCTGGATAAACTGACTGAACCAGAGTTGTGGAGAGTTTCAGGGAGAGCATTAGGGAATGATTGACAAGAATTGGGGAAATGAATACAGTAGATGAAGAATGGGTAGCTTTGAGAGATAAAATAGTGAAGGCAGCAGAGGATCAAGTAGGTAAAAAGACGAGGGATAGTAGACATCCTTGGGTAACTGAAGAAATATTGAATTTAATTGATGAAAGGTGGAAACATAAAAATGCAGTATATGAAGCAGGCACAAAAGAATACAAATGTCTCAAAAATGAGATCGACAGAAAGTGCAAAATGGCTAAGCAGGGATGGCTAGAGGACAATTGTAAGGATGTAGATGCATTTCTCATTAGGAGTAAGATAGATACTGCCTACAGGAAAATTAAATATACCTCAGGAGAAAAGAGAACCACTTGCATAAATAACAAGAGCTCAGATGAAAAACCAGTTCTAAGCAAAGAAGGGAAAGCAGAAAGGTGGAAGGTGGAAGGTGGAAGGAGTACATCGAGGGTCTATACAAGGGTGATGTACTTGAGGACAATATCATGGAAATGGAAGAGCATGTAAATGAAGATGAAATGTGAGATATGATACTGCATGAAGAGTTTGACAGAGCACTGAAAGATCTAAGTCGAAACAATGCCCCGGGAGTACACAACATTCCATTAGAACAACTGATAGCCTTGGGTGAACCAACCCTGACAAAACTCTACCATCTGGTGAGCAAGATGTATGAGACTGACAAAATACCCTCAGACTTCAAGAAGAATATAATAATTCCAATCCCAAAGAAAGCAGGTGTTGACAGATGTGAAAATTACCTAACTACCAGTTTAACAAGTCACGACCGCAAAATACTAACACAAATTCTATACAGACGAATGGAAAAACTGGTAGAAGCCGACCTCTGGGAAGATTAGTTTGGTATCCGTAGAAATGTTGGAACACGTGAGGCATACTGATCCTACAACTTATCTTACAGGATAGATTAAGGAAAGGCAAACCTACGTTTCTAGCATTTGTAGGCTTAGAGAAAGCTTTTGACAATGTTGACTGGAATACTCTCTTTCAAATTCTGAAGATGGCAGGGGTAAAATACAGGGATCAAAAGGCTATTTACAATTTGTACAGAAACCAGATGGCAGTTGTAAGAGTCGAGGAGCATGAAAGGGAAGCAGTGGTTGGGAAGGGAGTGAGACAGGGTTGTAGCCTATCCCCATGTTATTCAATCTGTATATTGAGCAAGTAGTAAAGGAAACAAATGAAAAATTTGGAGTAGGAATTAAAATCCATGGAGAACAAATAAAAACTTTGAGGTTGGCCAACGACATAGACAGCAAAGGATCTGGAAGAGCAGTTGAACGGAATGTAGTCTAATTAAATCAGGTAACGCTGAGGGAATTAGATTAGGACATGAGACACTTAAAGTAGCAGACGAATTTTGCTATTTGGCGAGCAAAATAACTGATGATGGTTGAAGTACAGAGGATATAAAATGTAGACTGGCGATGGCAAGAAAAGCGTTTCTGAAGAAGAGAAATTTGTTAACATCGAGTATAGATTTAAATGTCAGGAAGATGTTTCTGAAAGTATTTGTGTGGAAGTGAAACATCAACGATAAATAGTTTAGACAAGAAGAGAATAGAAGCTTTCGAAATGTGATGCTGCAGAAGAATGCTGAAGATTAGACGAGTAGTCCACATAACTAATGAGTAGTTACTGAAGAGAACTGGGGAGAAGAGAAGCTTGAGGCACAACTTGACTACAAGAAGGGATCAATTGGTAGGACATGTTCTGAGGCATCAAGGGATCACCAATTTAGTATTAGAGGGCAGTGTGGAGGGCAAAAATCATAGGGGGAGACCAAGAGATGAATACACTAAGCATATTCAGAAGGATGTAGGTTGCATTAGGTACTGGGAGATGAAGAAGCTTGCACAGGATAGAGTAGCATGGAGAGCTGCATCAAACCAGTCTCTGGACTGAAGAACACAACAACAACAACAACGCACCTGTAAGACATGCTTGGAGAACATATGGCCCTGCCGTACAACAGTAATCTGCAATTCCAACTCACACATTAATCTTAAACCGATGCTGATGTGTAGCCTGCACTGTAGCATGCAGATTACAATTGGCATATGTCTGTTGGTTTTGGAAATTTGTTGTTATACTTCTTCCAAATGTTGCCCTGTCTCCAAACAAAACTGAAGAGAGAGAGAGAGAGAATGGATTGGCAGTTTGTGCAATAAGTCATCAACAAAAGTTCTTCCGTGGGGTTGATTGGTGAGCATAAGCCTAAGGCCTTGCACATGTTTAAAACGATCAACAAATTCATGAGTTGCCACCCTGAACTTTGAGGTGTAGACATGCCAGGTGTACTTGTCTTGTGCTAATATCTGGTTGTTCTCTTTGGGCTAACACCTGGCTCTCTTCCAACAGCTCATAGAATGTGCTCTTCCTGCTCAGGCAAATGGGAAACACATGAATAAAATCTTCTCAGTTATCAAGCTGTGTCAATTCTAATAAAATTGTCGAACTTTCGACGGCTAACTCCGCCATTGTTGTCAGGAGTAAAACTACTGACTGCCAGGGCTGGCAATATTTCCTGCTTGTATGTCTACGAGAGGGCTGAAACAATGCATGCTAGGAAGGTGAGTTCGGCAGCTCATAGCAGCTCAGGCAAGCCGCAGGACCGAGTGACGTAAGGTGGCACAAGAGGCCAGTGCCACATTTGTAACAGCTGCTCCTGCCTCCCTGCAAGTGTTGAGAATCTGTCATTGCTTCCTTTCAACATATAAAGCCCAAAGCCCACCCCCCTCACCCTACTCAGTGTGTAACACTGACCGAGTGACGTAAGGTGCACAAGAGGCCAGTGCCACATTTGTAACAGCTGCTCCTGCCTCCCTGCAAGTGTTGAGAATCTGTCATTGCTTCCTTTCAACATATAAAGCCCACCCCCCTCACCCTACTCAGTGTGTAACCCTGACCTCTGCTGAAATGGTTGCTGTTCATTCTAATCAAGCTGCTTCCTATGCAACAGATTCCCAGTATGTTGAAGCACGAGCCAAGACTCTCGTGTTCTCAAACTGATTTTTGTGTCAGTTTCCGAGGCAATGCTCAGCTATGGGTGACTTGTCGAGCTTCCTTTGCTCAATATGTCTCTTGTGCTTGGTACAACGCTCTGCAACTGTGTGAATCGTCTGGCCTAAATAACGGCTGCTGCACTCGCAAGGGACACAATACACACTAGGCACATGAAGAGGTATGTCGCCTTAACAGTGTGCAACACATCTTTTATCTAGGGGAGGGCCAGAACACTGGTCTCAACGCATGTCTCTGCAGTACAAGACGTAACTTGCTGCTTGTTGCCCCACAGTTTGGCAGGAAAGCTGCCGCTTGGCTTCTTCTGCCAAATTCACAAGGCATCCTTCTTCGGAGACACCAGAAAGCATTTGCAATGTCTCTTTGCTGCAGCCATTTTCCCTAAACATGTGCCTCAAGTGCTGCAATTCAGACTGTAGGTGGTGGCCATCAGAAATAGCTTCGGCTCTGTGTATTAACATGATCAGGACTGCTTTCTTGTGGACATGGAGGTGAAAACTACCAGTGTTCAAATATCGATCAGTATGTGTTGGTTTCTTGTACACTGAACGACCAAGCCGGCCTCTTGCCTTCCGCTCAACTAAAGCATCTAAGAACTGTAGCTTGCCTCTTTCTCCATCTTAATGGTAAACTTAATCTTGGGATGGACACCGTTCATATGATCCATGAACTGCAGCAGTGTATTTTCACAGTGAGGCCATGTCATGGAGGTGTCATTGATGTACCTAAGAAAGCAAGATGGATACAACACCACGAAGTTCAGAGCCTGCTTGTGACGGTGCTCCAGTTAGAAATTCGTGACTGCAGGAGAAAGTGGTGAGCCCATTGCTGTGCCACCTGTCATTTCATAATATTTGTTGCAGTACAAGAAGCATGTTATCGTTAGAACATGAGAGAACAACTTGATTACAGGTGGGAATTGTTGGGTCAAAAGATACAGCGTGTCTTTTACTGGCACCCCCATAAAAAGTGACACCACGTCCAGAGTAACCATTACATAATTTTGACCTATTTTCTTTTTCATGAGCGTTTCAACAAATGTCTGCAAGTGTACAACATGTTGTTCAAAATGGCCTGATTTTGGTACTAATAATCCTGCTAGATATTTTGCCAGCCTGTAGGTGGGCGAGCTGATTGCAGTAACAATGGGCCTAAGAGGAACATGTCCCTTATGTATCTTGGCAGTCCATAAAGCCTGGGAGGTTTGGCAGTGTGAGGCATTAATTTCTTTACCACTTCATCTGGTAAACCAGATTTTTTTAATAACTTCCCTGTCTTCCCGACTATGGTCTGTGTCGGATCTCGGCTGAGCTTCTGGCATGTGTCATCATTGTTGGTTTGTGGGATTCAAGGGACCAGACTACTAGGGCCACTGGTCCCTTTTTCCACGAACTTTAGACATCCACAAAGAATAAGAACAAATAATGGAGATAACATGAGACGACACAGGACAAGAAAGAGACAGAGATCACAAAAAAAAAAAAAAAAAAAAAAAAAAGATTTAAAATCACACCAAGTGTGACAGTGGTTGGCCGACCACAGAAACAAAAAAGGAAAAGCCAACCACCATGAAATACACTAAAAACCCCAGTCTCAAATCGTAGGCCAAAGGCCAGACTCAACACAAAAAAAAAAAGACAAACACTTAGATCATGCGATAAAAACCCCCTGCACGAACAAAACTCAAAACTAAATCTGCCATCGCAACATCATCTGATAAAAGTGCAGGAAGCCTATCAGGCAGCGCTAATGTCTGCTTGAGCAGAGTTAAAAGTGAGCAGTCCAACAAGACGTAGACCACCGTCGAAGCTGAGCCGCAGTGACATAAATGTGGGTCCTCACGGCGCAATAAATAGCTGTGTGTTATCCAGATGTGGCCAATGCGCAGCTGGCAGAGGACAACAGAGTCCTTGCGAGAGACCCGCAAGGAGGAGCACCACACACCAGTAGCCTCCTTGATGGCCCGAAGTTTGTTGGGTGAAGGCAGGGCGCGCCATTCTTCACCCCAGGTGCGAAGTACCTTCTGCTGCAAAACTGACCTGAGGTCACTCTCGGAGAGGCCAATCTCCAAGGCTGGTGCACTGACAGCCTGTTTGGTCAGCATGTCAACACGTTCATTTCCCGGGATGCCGACATGACCCGGGGTCCACACAAAGACCACAGAGCGGCCGCTAAACACTGGTCGATAGCTCCTAAACTACTCAGGGAGTCAATACAGATAACGAAGGACTCACTTGAGGAGGAGCAGACATACTCTAGGGCACGAGGGAACAGGAGATGATAATTGGGATGCCCGGGCAAGCTACAAACGTGTGCAGCATAAGCGGCCAGTAACAGTAGACCGATCGGCACCCCAGCTGGTGGACTCTAGCAATGAAGAGAGTTAAGATGGCGCCAGCATGTCTGTTTAAGCTGCCATTATGAGGGGGGCCAAGTCAACTGGATATCAAAAACCAATCCCAAAAACCGATGAGTCTCCACCACAGCAAGAGGTTCATCGTCAAAATAAAGCCATGGGTCAGGGTGAACAGTGCGTCGTCGGCAGAAATGCATGTCCCAGGTCTCGGCAGGTGAAAACTGGAAGCAATGCGCTACAGCCCAAGACTGCGCCTTGCAGATAGCACCCTGCAGCTGCCGTTCACCAGCTGCAATGCCAGTGGAGCTAAAGTATAGGCAGAAGTCGTCAGCATACAAGGAAGCTGAGGCAGACGTTCCCACTGCCGCAGCGAGCCCATTAATTGCAATTAAAAAGAGGCAAACACTTAAGACAGATTCTTGCAGTACCCCATTCTCCTGAACTCAGGAGGAACTAAGGGAGGCCGCAACTTGCACCCGGAAGGAACGAAGCGACAGAAAATTTTGTATGAAAATCGTGAGCAGACCCCAAAGACCCCAACCATGAGGCGTAGAGAGGATGTGATGTCGCCGTGTCGTATCGTATGCATTCTGCAACCAGATGCTGATGGTGGACAAAGGCCATATGGATGGCAGACCCCAGGCAAACCAGACTATCGGTGGCAGAGCAGCCCTTACGAAACCAACCCTGAGACAGAGCCAGAAGGTCAGGAGACTCAAGTAGCTAACTCAACCTCTGGCTCACCACGCATTTGAGCAACTTGCAAAGCATGTTGGTGAGGCTAATGGGGCGGTAGCTGTCCACCTCCAGTGGGTTCTTGCCAGGTTTCAACACGGGGATTACGATGCTTTCCGGCCATTGCAATGGGAACTCACCCTCAACCCAGATACGGTTGAAAAGGTCTAGGAGGCGTCACTGGCAGTCCACCGAGAGGTGCTTGAGCATCTGACAGCGGATGTGATCTGGCCCGGGAGCCATATCAGGGCAAGCGGCTATAAGGCACTTTGAAATTCCCACTCACTGAAAGGAGCATTGTACGATTCAGGGTGGCACGTGTGAAATGAAAGGCTCCAACGTTCTAACTGCTCTTTCAGGGAGCGGAAGGCCAATGGGTAATTCGCAGAAGTGGAACTCTGAGCAAAATGCTCCGCTAAGAGGTTTGCAATTGTGTCGGAGTCAGTACAGACTGCTCCATTCAGTGAAAGCGCAGGTACACTGACGGAGGTCCGATAGCCATAGAGTCGCCTAATCTTGGCCCAAATCTGCGAGGGAGAGGTACGGAGGCCAATGGTGGAGACGTACCTTTCCCAGTACTCCTGCTTACATTGGAGAACAAGGCGGCAGGCTCGCACACGCAGCCATTTAAAGGCGTGCCCATGAGGGATGCCAGTTGTGATGCTGGAGTTCCCACCTGCAATCTTTAATCGCCTCAGTGATCTCGGGCGACCACCAAAGCACAGTCCTCTGCCGAGGAGACTCAGAAGAACAGGGAATGGCAGATTCTAGGGTAGTAACGATGCCGGTGGTGACCGAGTGAACCACCGCATCAATGGTGTCATTGGAAAGTGGCTCAATAGTGGCAATGGAGGTGAACAAGTCCCAGTCAGCCTTACTGATAGCCCATCTGCAGGGGCGCCCAGAAGAGTGACACTGTGGCAGTGACATAAAGAGCGGAAAGTGATCACTACCACACAAGTAGTCATGCTCACTCCATTGGACAGATGGTAATAGGCTAGGGCTGCAGATCGAAAGGTCGATGGCTGAGTACATGCCATGCGCCACACTGAAATGTTTGAAGGCACCAGTATTTAAAAGAGAAAGGTCGAGCTGAGCCAACAATTGCTCAATGATGCTGCCTCGGCCTGTTTCCATTGATTCACCCCACAGAGGGTTATGGGCGTTGAAGTCACCCAGTAACAGAAAAGGTGGCAACAATTGGGCTATCAGTGCAGCCAGGACATGCTGCAGGACATCACCATCCAGTGGAAGATAGAGACTGCAGACAGTAACAGCCTGAGGCATCCACCTCCAAACAGTGACAGCCTCTAAAGGTGTTTGTAGAGGGACAGACTCGCTGTAAAGAGAGTGAAGGACGTAGATGCAGATGCCACCAGATACCCTCTCATAAGCTGCCCAGTTCTTATAATAACCCCGATAGCCACGGAGGGCAGGGGTTCGCGTGAAGGGACCGAGGAGGCAGATTAGGCCGCTGGGTCATCTGCTGCCACCGACTGAGTACCGACGGGAGCGACATCCATCATGTCTGAGAGACTGGAGAGATCTAGGTCCTCAGCGGATGCCAGAATCTCCACCCCATCTTCAGACGCAGAGCTTGTAGATAGCGGTGGAGTGGGTGCCACCCCAATTTCCTTGGTTCAAATGGCTCTGAGCACTATGGGACTTAACTTCTGAGGTCATCAGTCCCCTAGAACTTAGAACTACTTAAACCTAACTAACCTAAGGACATCATACACATCCAAGCCTGAGGCAGGATTTGAACCTGCTACCGTAGCGGTTTCAGACTGTAGCGCCTAGAACCGCTCGGCCACTCCAGCCGGCAATTTCCTTGGTCTTAGGGGTCTTTGATTGCGATTTCTCATGCTGTTCCTTTGGTTGCCCTTGCTGTTAGGGCTTCTTTGATTCAGTCTCCGGGACTGAAGAAGACCAAGAAGCCCTACGACCAGCTACCTGGGGCTTCTTCAGCCCCTGGCGGGTTGTCTGGTTTGCCACTGGTAGGAACCTGATGCAGTCATTGGAGTAACCCTTGTTGCACTATTGACCAATAAGGATATGCCAAAACTTTGAAGGATATTTATGAGGGTGCTCCTGGATTCATTTATGATATTTGTATTGATGTTAATGTCCCCACACAAAATTATGTTGACCTTTGCACTTGAGACTTTATCTAGGACTTCTGTGAAGTTAGTGAAAAAAGTGTGCACACTACCACTGGGAGATCTATACACACACACAAAATGATTAATTTCTTGGTGATATCAAGCCCTGTTAATTCAATAGCTGATATTTCAAAGTGTTTGTCTCCACTTACTGTGCTCACGTCATGTCTTGATTTGAACTGTGTTCCTTTTCTGATATAAATGCATGGTCCTCCACCCCCTGAAGCAGTTCTGCAGTAAGAGTTTGCCCTTTCATACAATGATAATACTACATGTTGGATTTCTGTGTCTCTACACCAGTGCTCAGTAACACAAACTACTGTGCAGTTCAAAGACTTGAGCTCAACTTATAATAGTTGTATTTTATTTTTTACTGATTGCACATTCTGATGGAGGATTGTTAAGTCTGTGAAATGCCCCATGTTACTCCTTCCAATGGTTTGTTTTCCTTTGTGACATCTGGTATGTGTGATATTTGAAGTGTAAAACTTTGTCTTGTGAGTGATTGTTTCAATAATTTTTAAACTGTTGGAGCTTGTCTGGATTTATCCTAAAAAAGACCTACTTTTCCTACCCATGATAACAGGTATTTGACCATGTGAGGCCCGAGATCCACCCCCTACACTTTTACGAATCAGCTGTACCAATCTTCTCTTCCCAGCTCTGTTTAAGTGTAAGCCATGCCTAGTGAAATCCGATCTGTAGATAGTCCCGATGGGCACCAGAGAAACATGAGCAAAGTTGGCCGTCCTCAGAGCCATCCCTAACCCTGCATTCATTCGTCTCATAGCTCCATTAAGGTGATTGACCACAATCATGATGCCGGAACAGCTCACCAGAGTGTACATCGGTGCCATGAGTCAGGGAAGCTATCTTGTCCAGGTCACCACCTATGTCATATGACCCATCCCTGTCCAAACTCTTTCCCACCCCACCCACTATCACTAAATGGTTCTTTTTTGTAAAGGCCTTACATAAAGACCCCAAATCCTCTACCACGTGACTTAGCCCTGCCTTTGGCTTGAAGATACTGGTGGCCCAGTACGCTGCCCCTAAACTATCCTGTAACTGAGGGCATACACCTTGACCGTGGCTACTACCTATCAGCAGCACTTTCTTCTTCCTAACACTTTGTACATTCCTAGGCTGCTTGGCCTCAGTTGAAGTGTGCTGCACAGTTCCTGCTCCTCATTCTACCTGAGGCTCTTTTCCACGTAACTCTGGCTGTGGTACCTGTTTTTGGTGTTGTTGATAAAAACTGTCAGATGGCGTTCTCTTTCTTCCTGTCCTTCTACCAGCTGCCATTTCCTAACCACCCTCCTTCCCCCTATCTCCCTTGATCCATATCAGTTCCTTCCTTGCTCCATCTAACTGTGCCTGAAGGGCACAGATTTTCCTTTCCTGTTCCCCAAGCAAAATGTTCCTACTGCATGCTCTGCAGTTCCAGGAGAGAGCCTCTTCTGTCCTCCCAACATTCATTTCTGGGACAATGCTGGGCATTCTACCAAACATAAAAAAATGCAGGTGTTTGCGAACGTAAACTGTCACTATCATGTCCCCTCCCAACAAACCACAACACATGCCTAATTATGTCGTATCACCATATGCACTACTCAATTACGCGTCTCTAACCAGTCAGTCTGGTAATAGTCATGTAGAGCCACCAAAACTAATACAGATTTTATGAATTTACCTTGCGCTTGTAGCTCGGTTTGTTACCATCAAGATTTCAGTGGGGAAGGTGGGGGGAGGGCGCAACACTATAACACTTGAAATTGACAATCTTGTGCCTTCAGAGTGTGTAATAGGTCTGTATAGGTAAAACTACACAGTACAGTAGTGGCAGCATACATTAGATTCTGCCACCACAGACATTTACAACATAACCTCACTCAGTAAGTACCAGTGACTATGATAATTATGAAATTACAGCCTTTGCCTTAGTATATTAGTGTACAAGACTGGCATTTTAATATTTTGGTGTGTGTGTGCTCGCGTGCATGCACGCTCGCGTGCATGCTCGCGCGCGCGCGCGTGTGTGTGTGTGTAGTTACTTTTCGGTTTGTTTGTTTTTGGATGGTGACATTCTTATCCTACATCAATAGTAAATACGTTTAGTAAAAGTATTATTTTTCGTGGGTGTCGCACGTTTGTTAAGCCTACGTGTGAAAAACGTGCTATTATATGATGTTTGCATTATACTATTGGAATTGGCTCCTGGTAATACTAAGCTTGTAAGTACGTGACGATGAACTTGCGTGGTTTTATAATATTACGAGATATTGAAAACCTTAGCAATATACAGAATCTGAATACTTGAGTAATTTACTGTAGTTAATAATGTGTTTACACACACACACACACACACACACACACACACACATGAAATAGAAGAAAACACGATTAACTATCAATAGTCATTATTGGAACATACTTCATTCTTGTAAGATGGTGCTCAAAATTACGCACATAAATATTACCTTGAAATGTTGATCACGGTAACTACTTAGTTCTATTGAGGGCGATGAAATAGAGGTCATTGCAGTTTATGTCAAATGCAAACGTCCTGCGCCACGATTCCTAAGATTTTAAATATTGTTCTTCTGAATTATTTGATGGCAAACACAGTTCCACCAAGACCAAGCACACAAATCACAACATTCGCAGATAATTTATACAGTCTTCACTCTACTTCCCGATACACACACCAATTTATGCTCAACATTGAAGTATCACATCACACGCCGCGTCTAATCCAAAGCTGTTCGCTGTGGCTCTACGTAGAAATCACTGGTGCCACTGGTCCACACCAAGGATGTTAGTATCTATGCCGAAACTGTAAACGCAGCGATTGCGCTAATGCCACCGAGAAACATTCAGCCGTAAGTTTGTGACCAAAACAGTACGAGCAGCGAGTGTGAATTGTTGTATTATTCATAAAAAGGTAAATGCTTCAGCTGAAATAATGCTTTTGGTTTAAACATGGACTACTTTGTTCGGCGTTTTCATCCATTATTATGTTTACAAGACGCAAGTACACGATGGACAGTACAAGGAATGGCAGGGGGATGAAGACTTTGCGGCGAAATATAGCAAATCATTAAAATACAGAATATGTGGTCTTGTCCTTGTAGTTCTTCTTCTGTAAGGCCTACATCATATGATATAAGTGACTTCGCCGCTGGGGGCGACAGTTAAGCTGCTGAAGAAGCTTGATTCTCTTCCTGACTGCATTTTTACTTAGCACACTCTGTACAACTTTCCCTCAGAGCTCAGTTTGATAGAACTTCAACGAAATGTTTTCGCATAAGAGCCTGAAAGTCAATCCACACCGGCCGGCAAGTCACATCACAGCTCTTCGTGTTAAACTATTTTTTCATCGTTTCTCCTGCACGCGCAGAATGTACATTGTAGCAAATGTTTCAGGGACTGGTTTCTATTTATTTGACAGAATTAGATGTTTGACTTGTCGTTCTTTGGTGTTGCCAGCTGGTGTCACAGCAATCATTATTCTACTGTGTGCTAGTTGTTAAGTTGGAAGAGTTTTCTTTATTTTGGGAACTTATGCTTCGGAATGAAATAATAATTAATGTGCACCACCAAATTCTTCATTTCAAGAGAAAGTTGTACAGAGTGTGCTAAGTAAAAATGCAGTCAGGAAGAGAATCAAGCTTCTTCAGCAGCTTAACTGTCGCCTCCAGCGGCGAAGTCACTTATATCATATGATGTAGGCCTTACAGAAGAAGAACTACAAGGACAAGACCACATATTCTGTTGTTCTTACAAAATGTGACAGATTTGAGATTATTTGAATTAATGTTTAACATTTATTCTATAAGAGCATATGTTTATGTCGTGGTTATATTTGATACAGTACTTGATTGCCATTTTCTAGAACAATGAATGGTAACAAAGTGGGGTTCCTGGTTTCATAAGTGATGCAATGTGTATGATACTTGATTGTCACTTTCTAGAAAAATAAATGGAAGCAAAGTGAGGCTCCTGGTTTCACAAGTGACGCTATATGTATCTCCACAGAAGACCATTGATTTAATAGTTAATGAAGTGTTTAAATAAGACAATATTAGTAAACTTGAGTGCTCATGTGGGACATCAATAGTCATTTGCTAATCACTTGGTACTGTAATCTAGTGTGGCACATGCTGTGAGAATGCATGGAGACAAAAATGGATGCAAACAAAGTAATCCACCTATCTTTGAAGGACGTTTGCTACATTTGTTATAAGCTATACTGGTTAATAAGTTGCATACTTGTTTTGCTTGTGAAAGTGAAATAAAGATTTAATTTCACAAAGCACTAGAGTATTATTTTGTTCCATACAGAACTATAATTTAAGTGCATAAGCCATTTATTGTTGAAATTCTTTTTTAAATTACGTCATAACAGAGTATATGTGAACTACTCATGGTAATGATAAGTTAAAACCATGACTGAAATAAATATTCCTGACTGTGCAAAATTTTCAAACGAAAATGACAGTTTTATATGTTGTAGCAAGGTTAGATGACAGTTTTACGGTTTTAACTTCAGGTGGAGGTCGAGAACTTTCTATAACACATAAATACCAGGGACATTTTATAAATAATTGGTATTACTGTGGATCGTTCGATGCAACAACAATGAAAAATACATCAGATATAGTTGGAAGCTTGAGGAAGAAGCACATATTTTTGCGTTTTCGCAGTGTACTCTAACAAAAAATTGGCAAGAAGTAGAAATGGACCCTGTAGGGGTCTCGGATACTGTGACTGTAAAGGCCACATGTCGTACATCATGATCGAAACTACACGCAGTAAAAGCCTGACAGAAACTCATAGTGCAGTAAATGAAGTTTTATGGTGAATCTACAATGAGTCTTAGTATAGTCTCACATTGGGTAAATCGTTTTCATGGTGGTTACATGAGATTAGACGATAATCTAATCAAAACCATCAACAGATGAACTAAGTGTGAAACTTGTGGCATATACTCTTGCAGAAGATTGCAGTGCGACTAGCGAGGAACTCTCTGAAGCCAGGGAATTCACCTAACATTGGTATTCCATATTCTGAGAAAGATTGAAAAGAAGAGAAATATTTCTACGAGATGGGTCCCACATTGTTCGGCTGCTGAAGAGAAGCAGAAACGCCTGGACACTGCAACCATGTTCAAACAACGATTCTATCATGAAGGTCAAGGATTCATGTGTCGAGTTGTTGTTATTGATGACACATGGATTAGAGACTCTGAATCAGAGTTGAACTCACAGTGGAGAACTTCAGACACCTAACACCCAAAAAAAATTAGATGTGCTTCATCGAAGCTCAAGCAAACGATGATTTTTTATTAGGATCACCAATGAATCATGAAAGATAGACTCATATGTGGAACAAGAGTCACAGCAGTGTATTGTCGCAACGTCACAGAAAACCTGTGCAAAAAAAAAAAAGGCGAAAAACCCGACTGCAGTTGCTCAAAGCTGGGCCACTCATTCTCAATGACAATGCTCGATCGCGTATCGCATTGTGGTAGCCCCAAAACTGCGCGAATATGGATGGGAAGTGTTGCCACATCCTCCTTACCACCTGGACACGAGTCCACCAGACTTCGACTTATTTCCGAAACTGAAAAGACCTATGCGTGGACGTCATTATCTTTCTTTGAAAGAGTTTTCTACCACCATCACCTGAGCCATTGGGCGATGAACAGAAGTGGTGTCCTGGATGGAATAATAGAGCTTCTGAGACATTGGAATTTGGCCGTAGAGAAGCAGGGAGACCGTACCGAAGGACTGTAAATAGACATCGAAAAAAATAAACGTGTAAGTAAAAAACATTAGTGTGCATTATTTATGAAATGGCCCTCATATCATTAGATCAGATTCAGTAAAACACTTTTTATAACAAACAATTCTCTTTAGAAAACATCCACGGTCATATGTGGAACTATAATGCATAATATTGTCTCAGAACCCAATGATGACTGTTCTTTACACTGAATAATAGTACTGCAGATCTCTCAAATGTATATAATACTTGTAATGAATAACTGTTCTAAACAGAAATGTTCTCAGACTAAAATTCCAGTCAAATATCATTTTATATTTAATTCTGAAATTTAGTACACTCTTCTATTTAACGACACTAACTCGCTACTGAACTACAATGAAGCTACTTCAAAGTGAGGCACGCAGTACTGCACTCTGATGTAAGTAGACTACCAGCAGTGGTGGCACAGGGAACGTCTTGAGGGCATTATTCGTTGACATCTCCCATTTTTAGCGGTGTCTGGCAGTTACTGTCTTTAACTTGAGGTTCCGCCATAAGGTATCAACTTTATCACAGAACATCACTCTTCAGGTGACGCCACATTCTCTTCCACCCAGCCCCACCTCAATCTCAACACTGTCATCATGTCGTGCAGGGCTTTGTGTTGGCGCCAGGTAGGATGTCTGAATGTGGACAGGGATTGGAGTAATGACCAATGGCAGTTCCCTGTCGACACCCCAGTATCCACCTTACGAGTGACCAGGAACCCACGCTATAAACTGTCCACAAACTGCATGTATACATCCCAAGATGCAGATCCTGTTGTCGAAATGACAGCAGTGGTAACTCTAGGGGCACTGTGACTGTTCTTCAGAGATGCTGCCTCCATGAACAGCGGCTCTGCCAATGAGAATGGCGGTGACATCAGCTGTGACGCAACATCGATCTCCATAGGTACCGCACTGGACCATGCCAATGAGGTCCAGTGGAGAGACGGAGATGAACTGTTGCTGTATCATCCAGCAGATGTGTCGGGTCTGTGGGCAAAATTTTCTATGACAGTGTCACTGACACAAGAGCGCCACAGTTGATTCTGCAGCCCAAAGAAATCTTGAATGACATAAGATGAATGACACAAGTTACCCGTGTGATGGGACTGTTCTCCCAATGCTGCTTCTCACCAAAAGCTTTGTCATGTAGTTGAGACTTCGTCTGTTTCACTGGAAGGAGCTGTTTCTGCAGCAGCAGCAGAAGACGCAACAGGTAAGGTGGTGATGACTGAGTAGTAATTCTGCCAGTGACTTCCCATCATGTATCAAGGAGCAGCAGGAGGAAAGAAAAATCTGTAAAGCTTTCCCTCATTTATGGGAAGATTGGAGTTTTTCCATGTGACTTTCGAACAAACTGTTCAGCTTCACCCTGTTAGACTGATGGTGGAAAGGAGCAGCGGTTACATGTTGCCACTGTCAGCACAAAACTATTGAAAATCGGCTGACGTGAACTATAGCCCATTGTCCCAGACAGGAACCTTGGGAAGACCTTTGAGACAAGAAGAGGACAAAGCCAATACAGTTCTATCATTAATGGTGGATACCATGGGGTCTACAAATGGAGATTTTTTGCCAATATCTACCATAAACGATGACTGTCTGTTTCAGAAGGGACCGCAAAATCAATGTCCAAGTGTTACCACACTCGAGACCCGCGTGACCACTGGAAAAATTATTGCCACAGAACAGACTGATGCTTCATAAAAGCTGTGCTGCGAGAGGTCATTTGCTGAATTTAAGGGTCAGTAGAACAAAAATGTTGCCAACGGCCTTGCTGCAGTGGTAACACTAGTTGCCATCAGATAACTCGAGTTAAGCGCTGTCGGGCTGGGCTAGCACTTCTAGTCTGGCGAGCACTGTTGGCAAGCAGGGTGCACTCAACACTTGTGAAGCAAAACTGAGGAGCTACTTGATTGTGGTTGAAAAGTAGCGATGTAGCGCAGCAAGGGGTACCAAATTTGTCATAAAAGTCCGTAAATTACTCAACTGACATAATTTTTCAGTACAGGTATTTCGTTGATTCTAAGCAAGTATTAATTCGTGACGTCATGACATAATTTATCTGTTTAATATAAAGGTGTTTTGATTCTTGTATGCATGTAAAAAGTGTGAATTTATGTGCAGCTTTCACTGTTAGACGAGTTACCACTTAGAGTGCTAAAAGTGCGTGTGTACGGTTTGCTGACATGTGAAGAAGTGAATTTCATTTTGTGATTTTGAGCTGAATAGAGACAAATCCAGTTTAATTTAGACTTTACATGAAATATACACATCACATTATTACAAACAGTCGTTTAGCCCATCAGGGAAAATTGAAACCTACGCGCTCAATTTGAAACACATTACATGCTAGCGCGTGATTGAGGTTTCCGTTAAATCGCATATAATAATTGCAACCGTGCTTGGCTGTGTTTCTATGTCTGTGTATTGCCGCGCAAGGCGGGTGACCTTGAACGAGTTTCGCTCGGCCGCCACCAGGGCGCTTGGGATCGCGCTTGCAGGCAGCTACGGCATATTTGGACGATTGGTAGTTGCTTTATATTACGAAGCTGCTGCATTTAATTGAACACGAGGCAACCGCATGTCTTACACAGCCATGCAGAGTTCTTATTGATTATTAAAGATTATAATCGTATGTTTGTGTATTTCTGCAGGAGTTCCGACTCCTGGGGAGGTGGGTGGGTTTGTTATTTAATTTTATATCTCATACTTATTTGATATCTCATACAGAGTGCTACACATTGATCTTGCCAAAAGCCGAGAAGTGATTCTTCTTGGTGTTTTAGCTCACTGGGGCACTCTGGGATGCTCTCTGGGGCACTCGGCGATGCTCTCTGGGGCACTCTGGGATGCCCTCTGGGGCACTCTGGGATGCTCTAAAGCAACTGTAGACAGGTAATCTGCTTCTTCTTGCATATCTTCTCCTCCGGAACGGCACGGCTGTCTGTACTGTGCGGCTGCCTCGAATGGAATGAGCGTGCAGCTGCCTCTATAGCGGAGGAGCCTACTGATAAGACTGGGTGAGGCAGGAAGTAGCGCCCTAATAAACCGCAATGGCGGCGCCGCAAGTCAAGCAATTCTGCGGATCGCGCTTAGTTAGAACTATGGAGCGATCCGCCTGGCGCCTCATGCTGCGGCTAAGTCCTGTTCAAGGTCACCTGCCTTACGTAGCTGCAGCGGCTAAATGAGACAGCCATGCATGAAAAGTATGACGAGATAAAAGAAATTATTCAGGTAGTGAAGGGAGACGAAAATTTAAGTCATAGGTGACTGGAATTCCTCAGTAGGAAAAGGGAGAGAAGGAAACATACTAGGTGAATATGGATTGGGGGGAAGAAATGAAAGAGGAAGCCGCCTGGTAGAATTTTGCACAGAGCATAACTTAATCATAGCTAACACTTGGTTCAAGAATCATAAAAGAAGGTTGTATACCTGGAAGAATCCTGGAGATACTAAAAGGTATCAGATAGCTTACATAATGGTAAGACAGAGATTTAGGAACCAGGTTTTAAATTGTAAGACATTTCCAGGGGCAGATGTGGATTCTGACCACAATCTACTGGTTATGAACTGCAGATTGAAACTGAAGAAACTGCAAAAAGGTGGGAATTTAAGGAGATGGGACCTGGATAAACTGAGTAAACCAGAGGTTGTACAGAGTTTCAGGGACAGCATAAGGAAACAATTGACAGGAATGGGCGAAAGAAATACAGTAGAAGAAGCATGGTTAGCTTGGAGGGATAAAGTAGTGAAGGCAGCAAAGGATCAAGAAGGTAAAAAGACGAGGGCTAGTAGAAATCCTTGGGTAACAGAAGAAATATTGATTTTAATTGATGAAAGGCGAAAATACAAAAATGCAGTAAATGAAGCAGGCAAAGTGGAATACAAACGTCTCAAAAATGAGATCGACAGGAAGTGCAAAATGGCTAAGCAGGGATGGCTAGAGGACAAATGTAAGGATGTAGAGGCTTGTCTCACTAGGGGTAAGATAGACACTGCCTACAGGAAAATTAAAGAGACCTTTGGAGAGAAGAGAACAACTTGTATGAATATCAAGAGCTTAGATGGAAACCCAGTTCTAAGCAAAGAAGGGAAGGCAGAAAGGTGGAAGGAGTATATAGAGGGTTTATACAAGGGCGATGTACTTGAGGACAATATTATGGAAATGGAAGAGGATGTAGATGAAGATGAAATGGGAGATAAGATACTGCATGTAGAGTTTGACAGAGCACTGAAAGACCTGAGTCGAAACAAGGCCCCGGGAGTAGACAACATTCCATTAGAACTACTGATGGCCTTGGGAGAACCAGTCATGACAAAACTCTACCATCTGGTGAGCAAGATGTATGAGACAGGCGAAATACCCACAGACTTCAAGAAGAATATAATAATTCCAATCCCAAAGAAAGCAGGTGTTGAAAGATGTGAAAATTACCAAACTATCAGTTTAATAAGCCACAGCTGCAAAATACTAACGCGAATTCTTTACAGACGAATGGAAAGACTGGTAGAAGCCGACCTCGGGGAAGATCAGTTTGGATTCCATAGAAATGTTGGAACACGTGAGGCAATACTAACCTTACGACTTATCTTAGAAGAAAGATTAAGAAAAGGCAAACCTACGTTTCTAGCATTTGTAGACTTAGAGAAAGCTTTTGACAACGTTAACTGGAATACTCTCTTTCAAATTCTGAAGGTGGCAGGGGTAAAATACAGGGAGCGAAAGGCTATTTACAATTTGTACAGAAACCAGATGGCAGTTATAAGAGTCGAGGGGCATGAAAGGGAAGCAGTGGTTGGGAAGGGAGTGAGACAGGGTTGTAACCTCTCCCCGATGTTATTCAATCTGTATATTGAGCAAGCAGTAAAGGAAACAAAAGAAAAATTCGGAGTAGGTATTAAAATTCATGGAGAAGAAGTAAAAACTTTGAGGTTCGCCGATGACATTGTAATTCTGTCAGAGACACCAAAGTACTTGGAAGAGCAGTTGAACGGAATGGATAGTGTCTTGAAAGGAGGATATAAGATGAACATCAACAAAAGCAAAACGAGGATAATGGAATGTAGTCAAATTAAATCGGGTGATGCTGAGGGGATTAGATTAGGAAGTGAGACACTTAAAGTAGTAAAGGAGTTTTGCTATTTAGGGAGTAAAATAACTGATGATGATCGAAGTAGAGAGGATATAAAATGTAGATTGGCAATGGCAAGGAAATCGTTTCTGAAGAAGAGAAATTTGTTAACATCGACTATTGATTTAAGTGTCAGGAAGTCGTTTCTGAAAGTATTTGTATGGAGTGTAGCCATGTATGGAAGTGAAACATGGACGATAACCAGTTTGGACAAGAAGAGAATAGAAGCTTTCGAAATGTGGTGCTACAGAAGAATGCTGAAGTTAAGGTGGGTAGATCACGTAACTAATGAGGAGGTATTGAATAGGATTGGGGAGAAGAGAAGTTTGTGGCACAACTTGACTAGAAGAAGGGATCGGTTGGTAGGACATGTTTTGAGGCATCAAGGGATCACAAATTTAACACTGGAGGGCAGCATGGAGGGTAAAAATCGTAGAGGGAGACCAAGAGATGAATACACTAAGCAGATTCAGAAGGATGTAGGTTGCAGTAGGCACTGGGAGATGAAGAAGCTTGCACAAGATAGAGTAGCATGGAGAGCTGCTTCAAACCAGTCTCAGGACTGAAGACCACAACAACAACAACGTATCGAGATCCACACACATTTTCTCTCCATATCTAGAATTTAAATATTCACAGCCAGTAACATTGTACAAAACATTTACTTCAAGCTCACTTAATTTTTTAATCTCTTTCGAGACACTTGCATTGCTGAATTTCTTGATTAGAGTCTCTATTTATATAGACAAATTTTTATTAATAAAATTTAAAATTGTAAAACTCTAAGCAGTCTGAGATTCCATAATGTTCATATGGTAATATATCTATCCTATTTTTCAGAAAATAACTTTTATCATTTTGAGGATTAAATGCTTTCCTGTTTATGTCAACAGTGTTGATTTCGTGTTTCTCACTTCAAATCAAATCCAAAGTTCTGTTCTAACATTTCCGAGTTAAAAGTGTGAGTGTGAATCTGGGTTATTTCGGTTTATTCCACCAAATAACTTTCCACTTCTTTACGAGGTGACTTACTTGGAATTTGCAGCGACTCTTCTTTACTGGATAGCCGGTTGCTGGAAACCCTCTTAACTTCGTCTTCGTCGAATAACGCTAGGTACAGCAATTTTTAGACTCTTTCTACTTATGAAATAAGTAGACATAAAAACTTTGCTTTTCGTGAATTAACGATGTGTTTGACTTTCATACAAAATAAAACTCTCACTTTCAACATAAATATATAACTTCCAGTAATTCCCTCATACAGTCGAACGTCAGAAACAAATTAAATTACAGTTAAAAGAAAGTTGGCTGTGATACCATGACTTTCTTGACATAAATCAGAAAATAAAACTTGCCTATAGCAGTTACATCAAGAGTTTTCAAGAGTTCTTTTTCAACTGTCTTTGTTTTAATAACAATAGCTAATGACCCAATAAACACAGAGCTGCATATAAACTCAATGGTTCTTCCTTACACACTCACTAAAACATCTATGGATTATCCGACAGGTACTTTTTGGTGCCGTTCGTGTGCCACATCTACTTTCTTCACGCGACTCATTGTTAACCTGCACACAAAAAACATGTGATGTTCAGTAGGTAGGATTCTACCATCCCACAATCATATCCAGTTCGAGACGGCAGAAGGCTGAGTGGTTCAAGAATTTACACAGAAGTTCTCGAATGACTACATATCCCCCCCCCCCCATCCCCCTCAGATCGAACATGCGGTGTTTTATACATTATCATTATGCAAATAATATCATTCATGATAACATTTCATATCTTAACAGTATACATTTCTTACATATGTTTATATACATATCTTTCCTTCCAATAACAATTCACTGTCCTCTTTTGAACAATATTTCACTTATTGTTTCTCTACTCTTTTCTTATTTTACTTTGTTATTAAGGCATGAGCATTTACTCGTGGTTTAGTCAGCTTTACTAATATTTAGGCATTGTGAGGACTCTTTATCTTTCTTTATTTCCTTTTTTTCGATCGTAAACTTCCGGTCTTTATGATACATGAGTAATATATTTTCTATTCATATCTTTTTTACTACTTTTTTCCTAGTATGAACTATTTTCATTATATGTAGCTCGGAGGAACACTAGACGAAATGAAAGTGTTCTTTTGACACTCATTTATTTCCACAAAACATAATAATGCTAGTTGTTCATAGAATTCACACTTCCCAGAATAATTCCTATAAAGTTTATGACTTTTGCCACGATACTGTCCCCTTCTCCTAGGATCAGCACCTATTCCATGCTTGTGGGTTGACCTCATGAGAGCACATCCTCTATCAATTCAGATAGGTACACTCCTTACAAGACATCCCTATTTTTTAGGCCACAGATCGTCCTATCTCCGTGTAGGTACACCTGCTCTTTATACTTAGTGATTGCTGGGAATGCCTCACTTATCGTTTATGAGTAGGCCTCATGGTTGATTATCCTAGTATACATTTTTATGTCTACCATAATTAAGTATCTCCTGGCAAATATTTAAATCTATCTTAAACTTCACGTTCATTCTTTAATATATCATTTACTCCCTAGATTTCTCCTCTACTTATCAACTTCTATACTTTCAATAGATACTATGTCTACATGTATTATTTATGTCCCACTATCCTTCAATATAACGTTCTTAATGATCAACATGAGTAAGTCCTCTCCTCCTTTCATTTTCCTACTTTGTTCACGCCTCTTTCTTATTTATCCATTACTCATTACTACTTTATGGTTGTCCATTATGTAGCATGTTCGTTCCATAAACTTATATGCCTTTGTCTCTCTTTGCACATGAGTTAATTATTCTAATCTCTATTTAAACCTGTACTGTTGTTCGTTTATGTGCACCTCTACTTATGTATATTCGATGTAGTAATGTCATAACTCCCCATATATGTGTGTATAATTCCCAGTGTACACACCTTTTCCCCTACAACATCTGGTGGTTCTCATGTCGTGAGTTGCTTTGTCTTATATAATTTAATGTTTGTGTAGAAGTGTATATTTGTGTATATGTGGATGTGTATTCGTGTAGTCTGATTTTTCGGCCTTCTTATCTACAGATGAGATTTACGTTTCTAGTAAACATGGAAATAAAGAAGGACTTCAGCGATAGAAGTTCGTGAATATGAAAAGAGGGAAAAAATAGACAGGTCATCAAATGAGAAGTAAGAAAAAGAAAAAATAGATGTGGATGCTAGGATCAAAGAAGAGAAACAAGATAGCCCCAAAGATAGGAAACCCTTCCCACTTCCCTTCAAATGGTTCAAATGGCTCTGAGCACTATGGGACTCAACTGCTGTGGTCATAAGTCCCCTAGAACTTAGAACTACTTAAACCTAACTAACCTAAGGACAGCACACAACACCCAGCCATCACGAGGCAGAGAAAATCCCTGACCCCGCCAGGAATCGAACCCGGGAACCCGGGCATGGGAAGCGAGAACGCTACTGCACGACCACGAGATGCAGGCCCACTTCCCTTCCCCAAGATCCCTACCGCTCAGGTACTTGAGTGCGACACCGGTGGAGATTTGGTGATAATCGTCTCCTACAGAATGGATTTGTCCCACCTTCACCCTTTGAGGTTCCCTAAGGAAATCTTAGTAACCCTATGGAAATGGCAAATGATGAAGAATGAGGCACACTGTGAGGATTGTTTGAAAGGTGTGATGTGTGTTTTGTGTTAGTCATGATTTATCTATTCTTGTAAATCAAGCTTTTAGCTACAATACCCACCTCTTTCAAAATTTATACAAACCCTCCCATCTATATCACATCTCATAAAAGATGTAAAATACTCTATACAAAATAAAAAGTCTATACACTACGGTATAACAGTTCTTCAGCTAGTCACATCAAATTATATTGTCCACAAATGTAATACTCTATTAAATTTATTTCATCTAGATATCACTTTTTTCTGTCATTCTTTTAATAGTCATATCTGGTTTTCTAAGCAAGAAGATTACAAGATAGTTCTAGATTTTAAAGGAATTCGGTGCAGAACAACAATTTTGGTAGAAATACCGAAGACAACTCGGGATCCGACAGTCGTTACTCTCCCCGTTTACTCAGAATGTTAACGTCCATGTGGGATATTGAATTTTACATCCCTTACATTGTCTTTTCCCTTCTCTAATCCAGTTGTGGGATCTACCAAAAACGTCGTCTTAGGACGGATCACTGGTTGTACCCAGTACGATCCCCCATATTTGTGGAAAGACTTATGAGTCTCTTTCTTCAGAGTTGAGCTGTGAAGATGTTGTTTTATAAGAACCAGATCATCGAATTGGTACTGAGGTTCCACAGCCTTTTCATTGTGCTTACTTACTCTTTGTTGCACCTTTTCAACCAAATTTTTAGAAATTAATTCCTGATTTACTTCATAATTGCTCAGGCCAATAAAAACACTTAATTAGATGTTCTCCTAGAAAATGTTTGCCTATAACTTCTAAAGGTGTCAACCCAGTCGATAAATGGGGTAATTCATTTAGGGTAAGTTCAGAGTCCTTAATTTTCGTTGCCCACGAAGTATGTTTTTCATGGCAGTAAGTAAGACCTAATTTTCCATTTTGCTTCATTGCTCGTTCACACTGACTTGATGATGGGTTATAATTGGATATTAACACTTGTCAAATACTTTCCCACATTAGAAATTCTCTAAATTCGTTACTCACAAACTGTGGTCCATTATCCACCAAAAACATTTTGGTTTACCTACTTCTGTAAAGTATTGTTGTAAACATTGTATAAATGTTTGCATATTTTCTCTTTTAATGGGATATAGTTTAACATATTTTGACCAGCATTCTATGATAATCAAAATATATGATCCCAGAATGAGATTTTCACTCTGCAGCGTAGTGTGCGCTGATATGAAACTTTCTGGCAGATTAAAACTGTGTGCCCGACCGAGACTCGAACTCGGGACTTTTGCCTTTCGCGGGCAAGTGCTCTACCAAACTGAGCTACCGAAGCATGACTCACGCCCAGTACTCACAGCTTTACTTCTGCCAGTACCTCGTCTCCTACCTTCCAAACTTTACAGAAGCTCTCCTGCGAACCTAGCAGAAGTAGCACTCCTGAAAGAAAGGATATTGCGGAGACATGGCTTAGCCAAAGCCTGGGGGATGTTTCCAGAATGAGATTTTCACTCTGCAGCGGAGTGTGCGCTAATATGAAACTTTCTGGCAGATTAAAACTGTGTGCCCGACCGAGACGAACTCGGGACCTTTGCCTTTCGCGGGCAAGTGCTCTACAAACTGAGCTACCGAAGCACGACTCACGCCCGGTACTCACAGCTTTACTTCTGTCAGTACCTTGTCTCCTACCTTCCAAACTTTACAGAAGCTCTCCTGCGAACCTAGCAGAACTAGCACTCCTGAAAGAAAGGATATTGCGGAGACATGGCTTAGCCACAGCCTGGGGGATGTTTACAGAATGAGATTTTCACTCTGCAGCGGAGTGTGCGCTGATATGAAACTTTCTGGCAGATTAAAACTGTGTGCCTCCTTTCTTTCAGGAGTGCTAGTTCTGCTAGGTTCGCAGGAGAGCTTCTGTAAAGTTTGGAAGGTAGGAGACGAGGTACTGGCAGAAGTAAAGCTGTGAGTACCGGGCGTGAGTCGTGCATCGGTAGCTCAGTTGGTAGAGCACTTGCCCGTGAAAGGCAAAGGTCCCGAGTTCGAGTCTCGGTCGGGCACACAGTTTTAATCTGCCAGAAAGTTTCAAAATATATGATACTCCTCCCTTTCCTTGTGGAATTGGTCCAAAACAATCTGCCACTATGAGGTCATGTAATGACTTAGGAATAATAGGACACATTTTGTATTTCACGTGAGTATTATTCTCTTTTACTTTCTGGCAAGTTTTTACAGATGCTATTTTAGGACTTCGATTCCAGAAATAATAAAACTTATTCATGTAAGACATAGATATTTGATTCCGAAGTGTCCATATCCTGTGTGAACATACCACAGAAGTTCGTCTTCTATTTCCTTCAGAAAACATAAGCGCCAACGCTGTGATGTTACACTGTCTCTCCAAAACAAGTTATGATCTATAATTTTCCATTTTCCTAACTGATTAGGAGGTAAAGAGTTCTGGATGCACATATAAAATATTTCTGTGAAATAAGGATCATGAATATTCCCTGTTATTCTTTGAGCCATTTCCTTAACAATGATGTTCGGATATTCTGCTGACATAAAATTAATGACAAAAATAACGCCGGGCCCTTCTGTACGTTTCAATTCTTCCATTCCTATGGGTAGCCTTGATAAAGCATCAGGTTCAATGCTTTTGGAACCTTTTACATATCGTATCTTAATATTGTATTCCTGTAGGAAAAGCATCCATCACATCAACCTACTGTGTAGTAATTGACTACTCATCAGAAAGGATAAAGCTTGATGATCTGTATAATTATGGATTTCTGATCCCCATACTAATGTTTGAAATTTTTGATTACTCCACACAACCGTCAATAGTTTCCTATTGGTAGCTGTGTAATTTAGTTTGTCCTTATTTAGGGTACGGCTAGCAAAAGCTATGGTTCTGTGTTCTACATTCCTCTGATCCCATTCTCCTTGGATAAGTTTGGCAGTAATTCCGTAATCAGATGCATCTGTCGAAATTTTAAACAGTTCGCCCATAACTGGATGATGTAGTATGGGTGCCTCAACAAGTTCTCTTCTAACGTTTTCAAACGCGTTATTTGCACCTTGATCCCAAGTCCATGGTACACCCTTTCTTAATAAACTTAAAATTCTTGTGTGATTTAACTCTTGCCCTCTTAGGTATCGTCATTAGTATCCGCCAATATCTATAAATCCTTTTAATTGTCTTACATTTATGGGGTGCAGACATTCTTTGAAAGCTTTTATGCATTCAGGGTCCGGTCTAATTCCCCTTATCCTTATAATCTGACCTAGGAACTTAAGTCCTTGGCATGCGAAAAACGATTTAGACAGCTTCACTGTAATACCTATTTCTATAAATTCTTTCAAAGTCTTGCACATAGTTAGACAATGTTCCTCCCAAGTAGCTGATATTATTAAGATAGTGTCTATGCATATTATCAAATCCTTCAATAAGTCTCTCCCTATTGCTTCATCTAATGCAAGTATAAATATGGCCACTAAGATACTAAGTCCGAATGGCAATGCATTGAAAGGCTATATATCTTTTGGATTCTGGATGTAATTTTAACTGCCAATATCCTGTGGTCAAGTCCATTGTACTAAAGAATCTCGCCTTTTCAAACTGGGAGAAAAATTCGTATATATTAATCTGTCGATCTCTCTCCATTTTTATATGTCAGTTTAATGTACAAGGCTCCAAGACTAATTGTACCTCACCTGTAGCTTTCTTCATCATGACCAGAGGATTGTTCATGGCACTGGAACTTCGTTCTGTAGTATTATTATCAACCATTTTGTTAAACTCATCCCAAAATGCTTCCTTCAAAAGATTTGCAAAACAATGGAGTGTCATCTTTGATTTGAACTTACAGATATAGTCGCTGATGTTACCTTGACAATCGGAAAACATCAGTTCATACACCATTAAAATTTTATACAAATCTCGTCATTGTTGATTGGTTAGTATTAGGGATTCATTAACTTTTTCTTTTATATCAGTTTGAAGTGTTACTTGATCCACATTATCGAGTTTTGGTGATAATTGTGCTGTAGCTGTTAATCGCAGACACTGGTGCTGCGTTGTTTGTTCTTCAAAGTGACTATTTGTCACAAAAGATATCCAGCGTCAACTGTTCCCTTTACCGAAACAAAGAAGATGTTTGTCAAAGTTAAAGATGGCTTTAAACTCTAACAACCAATCTAAACAAAACAGTACTTCTCTATTAATATTGTCGACTATCAACTGCATTTGACAAAATAACATATTTCCAATACTCCAGTTCACCTGAATTTCGTAATTTAAAACTTAACTTTATGTTCCCGTTATCCCAATTATGTATACTCCAGTCACTGGCAGTAACGGAAAGTGCTGTTTATTCTGTATCGAGTTAAAAAATGCGCTTGAGATAAGTGATACCTCACTCGCAAATCTATAAGTACGTTAACCTCAGAAGTTTCCACTGTCCCTGCTATTACAGGTTGTGTGTTATTAGAAGCTAAGCTTGGTTCTTCACGCAGCAACCATTCCTTTGTGGATATTTTGTGTCTAAAGTTAACATAATTGTGTAGAAGAAGGCCTTCTAATGTATCTCCACGACTTGAGCCCTGGCCCTGGATCCAGGTCGAAAAACGTTTTCCTCATTACCACTAATTATGGGTTGGTTACCTAACAAAGTAGTACTTTCCTATTTTGTGTATTTTGGTTACTTGGTATAAGTTCCTGAGAAGCTACCGGATCTAAATTTGGATGTGGATGCTTCTTTTGACAATTACAATTGCAATTGGTGTGCTTTTGCTAAGTTTGCCTAATACCTTTTAAAATTATTCCCACTATTCTTTTCATAGTTTGAACTTTGACTTTGGTGTAAAGTTTCATAGCGTCCCTTATTTATTGCATCAAGTGTATCAACAAAAAAACAACCACTATTCTACCATTTTCCAACCACTATATAAGATGTCTTTTCTTGCATAGATAGACAATATTTCCTCATAGTACCCCAAGTATTACTGTAATATTTTGGGTCCCATAAATCTGATATCAACTTTTCTTGAACCCTGGCAGCCCAGTACTTCTCTTTAAATTTCCTTTGAAATTCCTCACAAGAAAAAAAATTTCAATATTCACTGTACCCCTTTCGGAGGCTTCCCCTGGAAGGTACCTCACAGCAAAATCGATCTTCTTGGAATCTTCCCAATTTTTTTATGATGCTTGGTTAAACCCTTTTAAGAAATGGGTCAGATGTACATCTCTGTCTGGTTTAAATTTAGGGAATTGTCTAGATAACCCTGAATTAGCTCCTCATTGTAAATCAGTCACAGCTTTACTAGTTAATACAATGTTAGGTGAAGATACCCCTTTTCCTACTTTATTTTGGGTAAGCTTAATCTTTTTCCACAGGTCGTACATAACCTTCCTGGTATCATTAAGTTTAGAAGAAGGAATAGGCGATACATTCCCAGATGTTATTCTCTCAGTAATGTTCTGATCTATAATTTCTCCAAATTGTTCCTCCAAATTAATTACATTTATAATATCAGAGTTAGCTATTTTCTCTTTGAAATTTCTTCCTACATTATCTACCCGTGTATTAACACCCTTTAATTGCGATTGATTGACTGGTATTAATTCATTCTGCTTATCGACACTGTTTCAAATTATTCAACCCCTGCCTTACACCATTATACTTAATACTGTATGCTTTTCCAAAAAATCCTAACTTTGAAATAAGTTGCAGTTCTACACTATTACATTTGGTTTTAATGTTAACTTCTAACCTTTTTGACAAATCTTGAAAGCTATATTCTGTTTCTGACTAAGGTCAGTAAACGTATGATTTATATGAGTGGTCAATAATTTGTCAACTCGTTCTTCAAATTCTCTACTTTATTACTTATTTTGTCGAACTCAGTCTTCAAAGTACCCATTCCTTCACATAGATTACTAAATTCTTTGCTTTAAGAGTCGACTTTGGTGTTTAAAAAACCTAAATTTGTCGTTTGAATATTTAGAGTTTCACTCTGAGCGTTTTAAGCTTCACTCTGGGTATTTAATTGAGAATTTACTAAGTCTAGTTCTTTATTTAGAGTCGCACCCTGAGCATTTAATTGAGAATTTAATGAGTTTAACTTAAGACTCTGAGCCCATTCAGGCACTTCTTTGCTAATTTTCTTGGCCATAGCCGGGTCTTGAGTTTCCCCAACCAGTTGTATATTTTCCATACTTTTATATGCCTTTGCCCCTGTAAGCATTTAAAACTAACTTGAAATATGATAATTACACAATAAAAGTTCCTCAACAGTATCTTCTACAGCTTTGTAATAAAGTAATCAAGTTTTTAGTATTAAGAAAACAGTCTTAATCGCGTTTTTTTATTTATTTAGTGCTGACTGTTTTCAGCTCATCGCAAGTTTCTTCTTCTGGCGAACATATGGTCGCCCTTAAGATGGCCCCTGCGATGGGCTGAAACCGGTCGGCACTAAATAAATAAAAATCGCGATGAGGACTGTTTTCTTAATACCAAGTTAATTTATATTAATCGCTGTTAATCCATAACCATGTTGTCCAAACATCAAATCAAGTTTTGTTTCACGATCAGCTAGTGTAGAATTAACGTCGCATAGGTGAGTGGATGTGGAGGCAGGTCAGCAGCAGTGAATAGCAGCTGGTACCGGCGGCGTCGGATGTACCTGTATGTTGGATTCAGTGTCTGCATCATCACGATGTGTGTAAGAGATCAATACTCCCTGCACTGGATCTCCTTGGCTGAAGCATTCTATGCATACATCTTCTTAGACAAATACGTCAAAATCATTTTTGCTGTTTTTATCGTTGTGAATTTTTCATTTCTTCCTCCGGTTTTTCCGTTTAAATTTTGTTCCATTGGATACTTGAACATATTCCAATTTCTCAGAGTAATTCCCTTGTCTTATTATGTTTGGTTGCTATGGTAACATGTAACAGATTCTTTTCCGTTTCTGACTGAAAATTCCTGTTCTCTCGGTCTTTTCACATATGTCACCACGTTCTACGTTTCCTACTTAAAGCATGAGTGTGAATCTGGGTTTTTTGGGTTTAGTCCCCAAAACCACATTCCACTTCTTTATGAGGTGCCTTACTTGGAATTTGCAGCCACTCTTCTTTACTGGGTAACTGGCTGCTGGAAACCCTCTTGACTTCTTCTTCGTCGAGTAATGCTAGGTACAGCAATTTTTAGACTCTTTACAAACTTTGCTAATCGTCAATTAACGATGTATTTGACTTTCCTACACAATAAAACTCTCACTTTGAACGTAAATATGTAACTTCTGGTACGTCCCTCATACAGTCGAACGTCAGAAACAAATTGAATTACAGTTAAAAGAAAGTTGGCTTTGATACCATAACATATCTTAACGTAAATCAGAAAATTAGTCTTGCCTACAGCAAGGTTACGTCAAGAGTTTTCAAGAGTTCTTTTTCAACTGTCTTTGTTTTAATAACAATAATCAATGACCCAATAAGCACAGAGCTGCTTATAAACTCCATGGTTCTTCCTTATGCACTCACTAAAACATCTATGGATGCCCGACAGGTACTTGCCAGTGCCGTTTGTCCACCTCGTCTACTTTCTTCCCGTGACTGATTTTAAACTTGCACACACGAATATGTGATGTGCAGTAGGTAGGATTCTACCATGCCACACTCATATCCAGAATATCGAGTGTTCCAGATGGCAGAAGGCTGAGTGGTTCTAGAATTTACACAGCAATTCTCAAATCACTACTCTGTGTTGTTCTCTATTGTTGAATAAACAAACTTTATAGTCTTCGAAATTTATTTTATGTTTAACAACAAATTTCTTACACTATTTATATTTTTTCTCTTTCTAGTCATCAAGTTTGTAGGTGTTCATATTTGATCTCAAACCACAAAATTTCTACACCATTTTTTCATTACATTCATCTTACATTTTTCCTACACCTTTCTTGTTTAGCCATGGAAAATTATATATATTATCTGTTAGATAGTCACTTGTATCAATCTTCGATTTCATACCTTCATAGAAATCTTCAGTCTGTATATTGTAGTATGACTGTCTTCCTCCATATCTTGGTTTCATTATTCCAAAGTGAATATTATACATCAGTTCTTTAGATAAATCAATTATACTCATACCCACATAGATGGTTTTATTAAATGTGGCTTTTTCGTATTCATATGGATAGTCTCAAGATTCCCATTTAATAAAGTCTTTTCTTTAAGGTTTGGTGTATCTTATATCCATTACGTTTCTTCACTTTTCCATCGTTTTTCCAAATACTGAATTATTCATCAATTTGTAGTAATTCTTTTCAAAATTGTTCTTCGTTTTCATCCTTATTTCTGTGTTTCAGTCAACGTATTTCTTCAAGAAATCAGATTGTTTAAATTTAAGAATTCTATGTATTTTTGTCATCTACATTCCAAGGGATGAATTCTGTTTAAGATTTCTACAGTGAACTGCATAAATACACTTGTCTGTCAGAGTAGTCATTAACTCACTTCCCTTCTTTCCTGGTACAATTTTATTTTTGGGAGCAAGTGGCAGATCTTTGTGTAGATCATGTAATTGTTTGGAATATTCTATACCAACTTCAAATATATACCAATATTAATTATTGTCCTGTATTTCGAGTATTTTTTCTTTGAATTTAAAATTTTGTAGTTCTTTCCATTGTTTTAAACCAGGACTGAAAATATATGTACATTTTTTGTGGATTGATATTTTGAGTAGTTCTTCTTGAAATTTTAAATATTCAACTTGATATTTAAAATATTACAGTTAATATTGACTCATACTGCTACCATGCAAACTGTTTGTATCTATATGTTAAGAAATGCAATATCTTTTTGACATCATAGTCTTGCATATATTTATTATTTGCTTTTCATATCTATCACAACATTGGGATATTCCTTAACTTATTCCTTTCTCAAGTATTACAATCATATCATAATAATGTAATAAATCAAGTGGGTGTTTAGTCATTTTTAACATTGCATCCCATGATAGATCAGGTACAGTAAAGTACCAAGATGGATCCAAATAGAATGCAATTATAAATTGTTTTCTAAAATTTACACAGACATCAGCCAATAACAAAATATCAGTTTTAAGATATTGGTCATGATATTTACCAAGGTTTTTCATATTAACTTTTTACCAAATTAATTTTGCTTGTTTATAAACTTCATCACTTATTTTACAGTCACTCAGTTTACTGTAAAATTCTTCTTTTGCTGGAGGATGTGTCTCTTCAAATTTCTTACTAGTATCTGTGTAATCATATGGATTTACACCTTCCAGATCACTAGACTGCATAAATATTCTGCCAGTAAGTTTTATAATGTTTTTCATTTGACCTACCATCATATTTGATGAATGTTTTTCACTTGAAGAAGCTATAAACTTAAATGTGTCAATAAACCTCATCTTCAAATGTTCTGTCATCTTGCCAAAACTAGAGAACCTGTCTTATCAAACCTATCTGTTTTTTAATCATAACTGAGATGTTTTACAAATGAGAATCATATCCTGAAAGTTTATGTAAATAAATTCATACAAAACTCGGAATTTTTATTTTTAGATAATAATTATCATGTAATGGATTTATATCTGTCCCAGTCAAATGATCATCATAATGAGCTTATTTATTTTTCAGTGAATAATGACATTTATACAGTGTACAAGTTTTTGATCTGGCATATGTTGATTGTTCTTCTGGTGTTAATTGGCTCATTGCTTCAGTTTCAGAACAAGTTCTTCCAATTACTTCAACCTCATTTTTCATGAATTCTATAAATTCTTTACAACAATTTATTCCATGATTAACAACTGCATAATTGTAATGTCAATTTATATATATATATATATATATATATATAATATAAAACAGAAAACACTTTGCTCATATTTTTGATGTTTATTGTGTATGACAATACTGGATTTGTTTGACAGTTATCCGTCCATAGTAACAAAGTTTCGAAGTCAGCATAAATAGCAAATGGAACTTTATGTTTATGTTAATAATTTTTAAATCATATATAAAAACTATAATCTGGCATTTCTGCTTTTAATGGGTAATCAAATAAATAGTTTGATGTTTGTTTATTTAATTTTCCTTTACTGTTGAAATCACAAATAAATTTTTCTTCTTCATGTTACTGATTTGACTCTACACAAGCCTAGATAAATTTTTTATACAACAATAGTGTGCATTACTTCCATCCTTGAAATAGAGATTCATGTTTCTCTGTCTTACATTTCATAACTTTTAACGAATACACTTGCTGCATTAATTCTCCTCTCAATTTTTGGAATATTATCAATCAATACAGGAAATTTAAAATTTTCAAGTTTCTGATCAGTGTCAAAACCAACGTTTTTATATTTTGTGACTGTTTCTGCATTTTTATTTACTGGATATAAATATATGTATAAATGCTTTTTTATTTTTATTATATCTGGTAATTCACATAAGATGGCGCTCTCAGTGGGTCATATCAGTTAATTCCTAGTTGTAAACCAGTAACTCTGTTTAATAGCCATTCTGATCCTTGTGCTTGAAAATCAGTCATTTTTGATACAATATTATGTTTATCATTCTTGAATTTCTTAATTAACTCTGATGGATTTGCGATCCTATAGTTTTCTATCAGTAACTTAAATTCCATACGATTTCTACCTATCTGGATTTGGTATTTACAAAAAAGTTTAAAAGTACTTTCAGCCCATGATGTACTCTTAGATTATCTTTTACAATTTTCATAATTTTTATTTTTACCACATTTAAGAAATGATAAGGTTAAGTAGAGTTCTAGTATTTTCAAAATTTATGGTTTGTAACCTGTCTGAAAATGCTTCATTAATTAGATAACCATTAACCATTTTTCTATTTTTTTGTCAATGGAACTATCTTTTTCAATGGTTTATCTTCTTTAGTTTTGACAAACTCATCAGAATAAGAATTTAATTCTTTCCAAAGATTTCCACCTCAATATCTATTAATGTATATATTTAGACAAGATTTATTTCATTTGCTATATACTGTCAAGTTTTTTCAGATTAATCAAAAAAGTTATACAACCACAAATTTCTCCATTTTAGTCCTCCTATTTGTTAAAAATAAAAGTCAACATATCTGTAACAAACTAAGATATCAAAGTTCGACTAGAGAGTTTTTGTTTAATAAGTTCTTAAAATTGAAGTATGAGATTTTCCTTTGGTATGTGATTATGCTGAAGGGCAGAGTACACATTAGGTGTGGGATTTCTTATTTTTCATATTGTCTAAAACATTTTTTTATATTTATTTGAACTATTTTCTTTGTGATAAATTTCTACAATAACAATTTAAAAGTTGATGTTTCTTGACAAACATTACATTTTTGGGAGATATATCAGTTTCTTGTTGTTCATCATTTTTCACTGGAAATAATATTTTCGAGTTTTCTTCACTCAGAAACCATTGTAAATGATTTTTATAATAGTATATAGAAATATTTCTTCCATTTACAAGGGTTTTGTATACTGTTGTAAACTCTTACATGATATTCATTTACACATTGTCTACACGTCTTTCTGTAACAGCGTTTTGTGTATTTCACATCATCATCATCATCATTTAAGACTAATTATGCCTTTCAGCGTTCAGTCTGGAGCCTAGCCCCCTTATAAAATTCCCCCATGATCCCCTATTCAGTGCTAACATTGGTGCCTCTTCTGATGTTAAACCTATTACTTCAAAATCATTCTTAACCGAATCCAGGTACCTTCTCTTTGGTCTGCCGCGACTCCTCCTACCCTCTACTGCTGAACCCATGAGTATCTTGGGTAACCTTGCTTCTCCCATGCATGTAACTTGACCCCACCATCTAAGCCTGTTCGCCCTGGCTGCTTCATCTATAGGGTTCATTCCCAGTTTTTCTTTGATTTCCTCATTGTGGACACCCTCCTGCCATTGTTCCCATCTACTAGTACCTGCAATCATCCCAGCTACTTTCATATCTGTAACCTCAACCTTGTTGATAAGATAACCTGAATCCACCCAGCTTTCTCTCCCATACAACAAAGTTGGTCGAAAGATTGAACGGTGCAAAGATAACTTAGTCTTGGTACTGACTTCCTTCTTGCAGAAGAGAGTAGATCGTAGCTGAGCACTCACTGCATTAGCTTTGTTACACCTCGCTTCCAGTTCTTTCACTATGTTACCATTCTGTGAGACTATGCATCCTAAGTACTTGTAACCGTCCACCTGTTCTAACTTTGTTCCTCCTATTTGGCACTCAATCCGTTTATATTTCTTTCCCACTGACATTACTTTCGTTTTGGAGATGCTAATCTTCATACCATAGTCCTTACATTTCTGATCTAGATCTGAAATATTACTTTGCAAACTTTCAATCGAATCTGCCATCACAACTAAGGCATTCGCATATGCAAGACTGCTTATTTTGTGTTCACATATCTTAATCTCACCCAGCCAGTCTATTGTTTTCAACATATGATCCATAAATAATATGAACAACAGTGGAGACAGGTTGCAACCTTGTCTTACCCCTGAAACTACTCTGAACCATGAACTCAATTTACCGTCAACTCTAACTGCTGCCTGACTATCCATGTAAAGACCTTTAATTGCTTGCAAAAGTTTGCCTCCTATTCCATAATCTCATAGAACAGACAATAACTTCCTCCTAGGAACCCGGTCATGTGCCTTTTCTAGATCTATAAAGCATAGATACAATTCCCTGTTCCACTCATAACACTTCTCCATTATTTGCCGTAAGCTAAAGATCTGGTTCTGACAACCTCCAAGAGGACTAAAGCCACACTGATTTTCATCCAATTGGTCCTCAACTAATACTCGCACTTTCCTTGTGTATTTCTGTGAAGTAAAATTATCAGTTGACTTCTTAGTGTGTAATGTCACGAGTCAATACGCAATAGCATTTTATAGCAGTAAGCTACTTTGAAGTACGGGCCCGTAGCTTTGGAGCCATTGGCGGTGGCAATTTACAGCCACTGGTGTCTTAGTGTGACTCACTCGCACCTAGGGCTAGCCTAGCTGCGGGAAGCACAACATTTGTTAGTTAGAACAACAGAATATTCAAGACCCTAAGAATTTAAATAAACTGTATCAAATATTATTCAATTTAGTTAAAATTCAATATACTACCCTTCGTTATTAAAAAGAATATCGTGTAAAAATCTCAGCTTTCTAGTTGGCATACTTTCAGAGTGAGAGAAAATAACTTAAAAAGTCAAAAACTGACACTTATAAGATTAAATTCAGTTAGGATCTATAATAGTTTATCTTTTGGTATCATTAGAAAACATTTCCAAGACTCTAAATGGAGAGCATTATTTAGTCGTGATTTTCACATTTAAAAGTTTTGACTACTTTTGATTTTTGCAAGATAAAAATTCAAGAAAATATTAAAACTATTTGTTTTATTGTTGTGGAATGAATGAGAATGACTGAGAGGGTGTATGAGGGACATACATAAAATTTCAGTATTATATTATGTAATGCATTACGCAGTCATAGCGTGGGAAAGTTGTTTGTACCCACATTGCTGATGACGTATGTCTAAGTGTGCTTGCTTTTGTAAAGAGGCAGCCAGAATATCGGTAGAAAGTAAAATCATATTTTAAATTTATTTCAAGATTAATTTCCTTTTCGTTTGGTTATGTTAAATATTATATTAATATTTGCATATTGAAATGCCCCCCATGAACCATGGACCTCGCCGTTGGTGGGAAGGCTTACGTGCCTCAGCGATACAGATGGCTGTACAGTAGGTGCAACCACAACGGAGGGTTTCTGTTGAGAGGCTAGACAAATGTGTGGTTCCCGAATAGGGGCAGCAGCCTTTTCAGTAGTTGCAGGGGCAACAGTCTGGATGATTGACTGATCTGGCCTTGTAACACTAACCAAAACCGCCTTGCTGTGCTGGTACTGCAAACGGCTGAAAGCAAGGGGAAACTACAGCCATAATTTTTTCCCGAGGGCATGCAGCTTTACTGTATGGTTAAATGACGATGGCGTGCTCTTGGGTAAAATATTCCGGAGGTAAAATAGTCCCCCATTCGGATCTCCAGGTGGGGACTACTCAAGAGGACGTCGTTATCAGGAGAAAGAAAACTGGCGTTCTGTGGATCGGAGCATGGAATGTCAGATCCCTTAATCGGGCAGGTAGGTTAGAAAACTTAAAAAGGGAAATGGATAGGTTAAAGTTAGATATAGTGGGAATTAGTGAAGTTCGGTGGCAGGAGTAACAAGACTTTTGGTCAGGTGAATACAGCGTTATAAATACAAAATCAAATAAGGGTAATGCAGGAGTAGGTTTAATAATGAATAAAAAAATAAGAGTGCGGGTAAGCTACTACAAACAGCATAGTGAACGCATTATTGGGGCCAAGATAGACACGAAGACCACACCTACTACAATAGTACAAGTTTATATGCCAACTAGCTCTGCAGATGATGAAGAAATTGATGAAATGTGTGATGAGATAAAAGAAATTATTTAGATAGTGAAGGGAGACGAAAATTGAACAGTCATGGGTGACTGGAATTCGGTAGTAGGAAAAGGGAGAGAAAGAAACATAGTAGGTGAATATGGATTGGGGGAAAGAAATGAAAGAGGAAGCCGCCTGGTAGAATTTTGCACAGAGCATAACTTAATCATAGCTAACACTTGGTTCAAGAATCATAAAAGAATGTTGTATACATGGAAGAATCCTGGAAATACTAGAAGGTATCAGATAGATTGTATAATGGTAAGGCAGAGATTTAGGAACCAGGTTTTAAATTGTAATACATTTCCAGGGGCAGATGTGGACTCTGACTACAATCTATTGGTTATGAGCTGTAGATTAAAATTGAAGAAACTGCAAAAAGGTGGGAATTTAAGGAAATGGGATCTGGACAAATTGATTAAACCAGAGGTTGTACAGAGTTTCAGGGAGAGCATAGGGGAACAATTGTCACAAATGGGCGAAAGAAATACAGTAGAAGAAGAATGGGTAGCTTTGAGGGATAAAGTAGTGAAGGCAGCGGAGGATCAAGTAGGTAAAAAGACGAGGGCTCTACTAGCTTGGGTAACAGAAGATATATTGAATTTAATTGATGAAAGGAGAAAATATAAAAATGCAGTAAATGAAGCAGGCAAAAAGGAATACAAACGTCTCAAAAATTAGATCGACAGAAAGTGCAAAATGGCTAAGCAGGGATGGCTAGAGGACAAATGTAAGGTTGTAGAGGCTTATCTCACTAGGGGTAAGATAGATACTGCCTACAGGAAAATTAAAGAGACCTTTGGAGAAAAGAGAACCACTTGTATGAATATCAAGAGCTCAGATGGAAACCCAGTTCTAAGCAAAGAAGGGAAAGCAGAAAGGTGGAAGGAGTATATAGAAGGTCTATACAAGGGCGATGTACTTGAGGACAATATTATGGAAATGGAAGAGAATGTAGATGAAGACGAAATGGGAAATACAATACTGGGTGAAGAGTTTGACAGAGCACTGAAACACCTGAGTCGAAACAAGGCCTCCGGAGTAGACAACATTCTACTAGAACTACTGACGGCCTTTGGAGATCCAGTCCTGACAAAACTCTACCATCTGGCGAGCAAGAAGAATATAATAATTCCAATCCCAAAGAAATCAGGTGTTGGCAGATGTGAAAATTACCGAACTATCAATTTAATAAGTCACAGCTGCAAAATACTAACGTGAATTCTTTACAGACGAATGGAAAAACTGGTAGAAGCCAACCTCGGGTAAGATCAGTTTGGATTCCGTAGAAATATTGGAACACGTGAGGCAATACTGACCTTACGACTTATCTTAGAAGAAAGATTAAGGAAAGGCAAACCTACATTTGTAGACTTAGAGAAAGCTTTTGACAATGTTGACTGGAATAATCTCTTTCAAATTCTAAAGGTGGCAGGGGTAAAATACAGGGAGCGAAAGGCTATTTACAATTTGTACAGAAACCAGATGGCAGTTATAAGAGACGAGGGACATGAAAGGGAAGCTGCGGTTGGGAAGGGAGTGAGATAGGGTTGTAGCCTCTCCCCAATGTTATTCAATCTGTATATTGAGCAAGCAGTAAAGGAAACAAAAGAAAAATTCGTAGTAGGAATTAAAATCCATGGAGAAGAAATAAAAACTTTGAGGTTCGCTGATGACATTGTAATTCTGTCAGAGACAGCAAAGGACTTGGAAGAGCAGTTGAACAGAATGGATAGTGTCTTGAAAGGAGGAAATAAGATGAACATCAACAAAAGCAAAACGAGGATAATGGAATGTAGTCGAATTAAGTGGGGTGATGCTGAGGGAATTTGATTAGGAAATGAGACAGACACTTGAAGTAGTAAAGGAGTTTTGCTATTTGGGGATCAAAACAACTGATGATGGTCGAAGTAGAGAGGATATAAAATGTAGATTTGCAATGGCAAGGAAAGCGTTTCTGAAGAAGAGAAATTTGTCAACATCGAGTATAGATTTAGGTGTCAAGAAGTCGTTTCTGAAAGTATGGAGTGTATGGAGTGTAGTCATGTATGGAAGGAAACATGGGCGATAAATAGTTTGGACAAGAAGAGAATAGAAGCTTTTGAAATGTGGTGCTACAGAAGAATGCTGAAGATTAGATGGGTAGATCACATAACTAATGAGGAAGTTTTGAATAGGGTTTGGGAGAAGAGAAGTTTGTGGCACAACTTGACTAGAAGAAGGGATTGGTTGGTAGGACATGTTCTGAGGCATCAAGGGATCACAAATTTAGCATTGGAGGGCAGTGTGGAGGGTAAAAATCATAGAGGGAGACCAAGAGATGAATACACTAAGCAGATTCAGAAATACATAGGTTGCAGTAGGTACTGGGAGATGAAGAAACTTGCACAGGATAGAGTAGCACGGAGAGCTGCATCAAACCAGTCTCCCGACTGAAGACCACAACAACAACATATTGAAAAGACGTAAATACAACTTGGAATAGTGATTGCCGTAGGACATTTTTGGCGCAAGAATAATCTTGAAGGATAGTTCTGATTGGCTGGTCATTTTGATCAACCAGTCAGAGTTAAGCGGTTCCCGCACATTGCTAGATAGATATGCAGTGGTAGAAGCAGCATTCGGGGCGTCACTAGTCAGCTATCGGACGTGCAGGTCATCTTGAACGCTTCTGACTTTATTATGTGTAAAATGAAGAAATAATTGGCTCCAGAGTGTGTGGCCATAATAGCAGTAGAAGTTATGGACAGTTTTGTGAAGTTTGGAAGTTTTTGGATTAGTTTGTTGGAAAGAGAAACGTGTGTGAACTTTCGGCCTTTGTGAAATTCCGCATGGCACGTTTCATATTCGTCTATGGTTTATTTGGCGAGCAGTTTCTTTATTAGAAATCTACTGAAAAGGACCGCATGTGAAACTCATATATTGTAGCAGACTAATGACTGTAAATCGTGTGATAATTCGGGTCGGACTTAAGAACATTTCTGGATGCCTTGCATGTGCACAATGTTGTCTGGACAATGTTATCTGGACTGTGAGCTGTCGACTGTGATATTATTTGCTAACTAAACACAGGCTGATGGGAAGTGTTTATTCTGAACCTAAAGAAATAGAAGAACTCATAGCAGAATTTTGACATTCTTCTAAAGAGATGAAGCAATCGCCCTCCACCCGAAAATTGTTATAAGATATTACAGGATAGCTTGCTACCAGAGTTTTCGCAGACTTTGCAAATGTAAGTATTCAAATGATAATTAAATGGACACCCTAGCTGCACACAGGCGTTGATGTACTTCATTGGGGACATGTTGAAAATGTGTGCCCCGACCGGGACTCGAACCCGGGATCTCCTGCTTACATGGCAGACGTTCTATCCATCTGAGCCACCGCGGGCCCAGACGATAGTGCGTCTGCAGGGACTTATCCCTTGCACGCTCCCCGTGAGATCCACATTTCCGACATGTCCACACCACTACATTCGTAGTGCGCCTAATAGATGTTTGCCCATCATACTCATTACTCGTGGCAGATTAATCTAGCAAGTCCCGTACGAGTTCGGGCATAGTGTGTGCGTTCGCACAAGGAGGTCAATGGCCGGGAAGCCATATTTTAATTATATAGGACAGTAGTACCTGTTCCCGAAAGAACAGTTACCGTGGATGACCATGCAGCTTTGCTAGAAATGAAGTGACAATTAAATGGACACCCTAGCTGCAAACAGGTGTTGACGTACTTCATTGGGGACATGTTGAAAATGTGTGCCCAGAACTCGTACGGGACTTGGTAGATTAATCTGCCACGATTAATGAGTATGATGGGCAAACATTTATTAGGCGCACTACGAATGTAGTGATGTGGACATGTCGGGAATGTGGATCTCACGGGGTGCGTGGAAGCGATAAGTCCCTGCAGACGCACTATCCTCTGTGCCCGCGGTGGCTCAGATGGATAGATCGTCTGCCATGTAAGCAGGAGATCCCGGGTTGGAGTCCCGGTCGGGGCACACATTTTCAACATGTCCCCAATGAAGTACATCAACGCCTGTTTGCAGCTAGGGTGTCCATTTAATTATCATTTCATTTCTAGCAAAGCTGCATGGTCATCCACGGTAACTGTTCTTTCGGGAACAGGTACTACTGTCATATATAATTAAAATATGGCTTCCCGGCCATTGACCTTCTTGTGCGAACGCACACACTATGCCCGAACTCGTACGGGACTTGGTAGATTAATCTGCCACGAGTAATGAGTATGATGGGCAAACATCTATTAGGCGCACTACGAATGTAGTGATGTGGACATGTCGGGAATGTGGATCTCATGGGGAGCATGCAAGGGATAAGTCCCTGCAGACGCACTATCCTCTGTGCCCGCGGTGGCTCAGATGGATAGAGCGTCTGCCATGTAAGCAGGAGATCCCGGGTTCGAGTCCCGGTCGGGGCACACATTTTCAACATGTCCCCAATGAAGTACATCAACGCCTGTTTGCAGCTAGGGTGTCCATTTAATTATCATTTCATTTCTAGCAAAGCTGCATCGTCATCCACGGTAACTGTTCTTTCAGGAACAGGTACTACTGTCATATATAATTAAAATATGACTTCCCGGCCATTGACTTTCTTGTGCGAACGCACACACTATGCCCGAACTCGTATGGGACTTGGTAGAATAATCTGCCACGAGTAATGAGTATGATGGGCAAACATCTATTAGGCGCACTACGAATGTAGTGGTGTGGACATGTCGGGAATGTAGATCTCACGGGGAGCGTGCAAGGGATAAGTCCCTGCAGACGCACTATCCTCTGTGCCCGCGGTGTCTCAGATGGATAGAGCGTCTGCCATGTAAGCAGGAGATCCCGGGTTCGAGTCCCGATCGGGGCACACATTTTCAACATGTCCCCAATGAAGTACATCAACGCCTGTGTGCAGCTAGGGTGTCCATTTAATTATCATTTCATTTCTAGCAAAGCTGCATCGTCATCCTCGGTAACTGTTCTTTCGGGAACAGGTACTACTGTCATATATAATTAAAATATGGCTTCCCGGCCATTGACCTTTCTTGTGCGAACGCACACACTATGCCCGAACTCGTACGGGACTTGGTAGATTAATCTGCCACGAGTAATGAGTATGATGGGCAAACATCTATTAGGCGCACTACGAATGTAGTGGTGTGGACATGTCGGGAATGTGGATCTCACGGGGAGCGTGCAAGGGATAAGTACCTGCAGACGCACTATCCTCTGTGCCCACGGTGGCTCAGATGGATAGAACGTCTGCCATGTAAGCAGGAGATCCCGGGTTCGAGTCCCGGTCGGGGCACACATTTTCAACATGTCCCCAATGAAGTACATCAACGCCTGTTTGCAGCTAGGGTGTCCATTTAATTATCATTTCATTTCTAGCAAAGCTGCATGGTCATCCACGGTAACTGTTCTTTCAGAAACAGGTACTTCTGTCATGTATAATTAAAATATGGCTTCCCGGCCATTGACCTTCTTGTGCGAACGCACACACTATGCCCGAACTCGTACGGGACTTGGTAGATTAATCTGCCACGAGTAATGAGTATGATGGGCAAACATCTATTAGGCGCACTACGAATGTAGTGGTGTGGACATGTCGGGAATGTGGATCTCACGGGGAGCGTGCAAGGGATAAGTCCCTGCAGACGCACTATCCTCTGTGCCCGCGGTGGCTCAGATGGATAGAGCGTCTGCCATGTAAGCAGGAGATCCCGGGTTCGAGTCCCGATCGGGGCACACATTTTCAACATGTCCCCAATGAAGTATATCAACGCCTGTTTACAGCTAGGGTGTCCATTTAATTATCATTTCATTTCTAACAAAGCTGCATGGTCATCCATGGTAACTGTTCTTTCGGGAACAGGTACTACTGTCATATATAATGTAAGTATTTACGATGTTTTTCTTCAACACTGCTTTTAATGCCGTCTGAACAGTATCTAGTATGCAAAGAAACAGGCTGATGGTCTGACACCTTACTGAGGTAGGTGGAACTTTTGTAATGAACGGTAGGACGAGAGCCAGTGAAAAAAACATTTATGCCACATTTATAATCCGCCCTGCTGCAAGTGTTACAATATTTACAGAATTTGGACTGCTTAAGCTGTTGGTAGATATCTTACATTTAGATGAGAATTATTGGATTTTTAAATAAATCTTCTAATTTTTGCAATGTATCTTCCAATAGATTTATTACTATAGAAATTAATTCTAATGATTTATAACAATTGATGCCAAATATAGGTAAGACAGTTGTACCAGCTCTAACAACGGTTTGTGTGAATTCATTATATTCTCGGAAAATACATCCTTGAAAAAGCAGAGCAACCTTTTAATGTATCTAAACACAGAATTTATTCCAGTACGTGATCCTCCAAATGCACTAGCTAAAATACCGCACCTTTTATATTTAAAACTACATTCATCTATCTGTGTATAGATATTTTCATTAAAGAACAGTAATGTTTTACCTGAATATGTGTTGACTACACCATTTTATTTAAAATTGTGACATAATGTTATAGTTGATACTGCTTTTGGATATCCTGAAATGGATTGTAATGTATTCAAATTTATCATACATACGATAATGCTAACAAATACAACCACTTCATGACTTTGTCTTTGATATATGCCACCTTTTTTTTGTAAATCCTGTGGTAAAAATGTTAATCTATTAGTTATTGGTTGGAATTTCATATCATTATTTATCGACACCAACTTCTGATAAAAAATATAATATTCCATTCATGAATAATAAGTTATTTACTTTTTAATTTGACATGGAGATTCAATTGGTTCAGGTACAACCCAGGAATTTTGTTCCCTTGTATTGGTACCGTTTTTTTTTTACCTACAAGCCCTTAATATCATAGATACCATTTTGAGATCATTCCAAATGTAAACCATTATAGTATGGGTACATTATCTCCATCACCTTCTGTGTCTTCTAAACCTAATGCATGACGAATTTCATGAACCAGAACTTCAAATAGATTTGTTTTATCTTCCTGTATATTTTCTTCAGTCACCTAGTACTACAACTCTTCATCATCCATATGTATTTCTAAATGATCATTAATCGTAGTTGGAAAAATGCATGACCTAACAGAATGCCTTTTCCATCTAGATTCTTTGGATAATAGTGACCATATTATGCATAATTATGTACAATCTTTTATTTATAACTAAAATAACAGGTTTATTGCCATTTTATCGAAATTGAACGTCAAAATGCTCCTGGCATAAATGAAATGCTGCATATGTTACTTGTAATAAATTTTTAGTCACATCTTTATAACACCATTTCGTGTTTTTCATTCCGTTTATAGATATGGGTTCTAGCCATTACATATATCCCTTTCCAAACACTGAGACTTATTCATAAAATTTAAAATTTCTTCATTTAACTCACCATTAATTACAAGAGTGTAGTTCCCTAATATATCTTTAATGCTACACTAAATTCGTCATCACTCACTTGAGTAAGTGTTGTGCCAGATTTTGCCTGGTTATCTAAGTAACCATAATCACACAAAAATTTCATTGATTTACTCGTTTTATGTGAACCTACTATTTTTACAAACAACAATAGTAGAAGTACCGTCATTTACATAGACATAAAATATTATAAGATAAATTGAACCCCACCAATTTGAGCCATATTGAAAGGAACTGAAAAATCGGCTGCATGTATCAATGAACTGTGTGTGTATTATAATATTTTATGAACAAAAATAAAAACTCTAATAAACATTATTTTTATTAAATGAAGTCAGTCACCGACCTCGTCAACAACAAGCTTACATTTAAAGGGAAGTAAGCATTTGAGACTGTTGCTGAAAAGAATAATCTGCAGTTTAAAGCAAAAGATGTGGCTAAACATTCAGAATATAAAAAATTTTGATGATGAAGATTGTATTACATTAGTCAAACTCCTCCAATTTGGAGATACTGAAAGGAAATAGAAAAAGGAACTATTTTCATCTTTAATTTTAACATCACAAAAAGAAGAAGGTAAATAATTTTAAAAAATGCGTTACCTACGAAATTTTACCATCTATTCAAAAATATGCAGAATACAAGGTTAAAGATGAAGTGAAAGAATTGTATAAAGACTGAATAACAATATGGAAAATTTAAATAAAATGGAAGATGATGGAACAAAAATCAGAGATGAACAGACATATCATTTAATTGAATCAGTCGATAATGCTCTAGAAATAGTACAAGAAAGAAACAGAGAAATACATACATCATTACCACCTATTGTTACTCAAACAATGGATCAGAATTGAAGACTGTCATTTGTTCTTTTAAAATTATTTGATAATGAATTTGAATATAGTTGTTACATCAGTAGAACACAACGAAAAACTTTACAAAAAACAGTTGTATAGAATTGATGGTAGACATCCTAACTGTGAAGAAATGTTAAGACTTGATTACAAACCTAACTCAATAAATCTGAATAAATTGGATGAAAATAAAGTTAATTACCTTGAAATATATATGAAATTAGAAATTTATTCACGGGTATTACATTAATTATCTTCCTTTAATAACCTTTCCATACAACTGACAATCATTTTTTTCTTTTAATCATTTCACAAAGTGATCATTTTTCATTACTTAAACATGTAGAACAAGATACAATACATTCAGAAGAATCTATTATTTCATAAGGTATTATTTCTTCTTGTATGAATGTTTCAGATACAGTTTTAAAATTTTTCCCAGTTAGCTCCATATTTAAATTCTTTAATAAAATCTTGATTCAGTATTTCTTTACTTTATATATCATTCCAATTTTATTTGTCTTGAAACTCTGAATAAAATCTTCAGACAGTTCTTCAATTTAAGCTATAGTATTCCAAATTATTATATCCTGAAATTCTCTCATAAAATCTTCAGGCAGTTTTTGAGTATCTGATAAGAATTCACAATTTAATTTACCTTGAAATTCTCTAGTAAAATATTCAGTCAATTATTGTGTACATGATATTTCATCCCAACCCACTCTATCGTGAAATTCTATAAAAAATCTTCAGAATATATATGATTGGATGATATTTCTCGCCAACCTGCTTTATCTTGATGTTCTCTAATAAAATCCTAAGTCAGCTTTTGATATTGTAGCGATTTGTGAATTTCTATGTAAATTAAAGAGCTGCTCAGCCTTCTCCTGTCTCAAACACATGATATTCTAGATACAAGTGTAGGATGCTAAAATACTACCTACTGTGCATCACATGTTTGTGTGTGCAGGTTTAAAGTTGGTCACGGGAAGAAAGTAGACACGGTTGCAGAACTGTACCGACAAGTACCTGTCAGGCTATCCGTAGGTGTGTTAGTGAGTGTGTATGGAAGAGCCATGGAATCTATATGCAGCTTTGTGCTTATTGTGTCACTGACTATTGTTATGTGAAACAAGAACAGTTGTAAAAGTACTCATATAGACTCTTGACTCAGCCTCTTTAGAGGTAAGACGTTTTTTCAGTGTCCTTTTTCGAAACTCATGGTGTCTATGCAGACTTTATTTCGAATGTAAATGAATTTGTTTGTAACATACAACTGTACGACAGACTTACTGAAGTTACATATTTTCATTGTGCTTGAAAGTCAAATACATCGTTGCCTGACGAAACTTAAAGTTTGTATGGCTATGTATTTCACTTGTAAAAAGAGGTTTCAAAGTTCCTGTACTTAGCGTTATTCGACAGAGAAGTCAAGAGAGTTTCCAGCAGCCAGCTATCCAGTAAAGAAAAGTGGCTGCAAATCCCAAGTACATCATCTCGTAAAGGAGTGGAATGTGGTTTGGGGAAATAAATCAGTATAACCCAGACCCACACTCACTGTTTAACTCGTCAAAACGTTAGAACATGGCGACCAGTGTGAAAGGACCGAAACAACAGGAATTGTCAGTCAAAAACGAGAAAAGAAGCTAAGTGTTGCTATAGCACCCCAAACATGATACCACAAGGGATTTACTCTGAGACATTGGAATATGTTCAAGCATCTAATGAAAAATGGTGAAGACATGAAAAATTCATAACGATAAAACAGCAAAGGAGATTTCAACGTATTTGTCTAAGAAGGAATACACACAGAACACTTGAACCAAAAATATCCTGTGAGGGGAGTACACATCGCAGGGATGCAGATGCAGAAACCAAAATACGTCCGATGCCACTGGCACTAGCTGCTGTTCATCAGTGCTGACCTGCCTCCATATCCCTCCCCTATGCAACGATAATTCTAGGCTGGGCGAGTGTGAAACAAAACTTCATTACTTTAGTACAAAGTGGTACAAGATACTGTTGAGTGATCTTTATTTGTGTAGTTATCATATTTAAAGTTAGTTTTAAATGCTTATAACAGCTAAAGCATACAAGAGTATGGAAATTATACAACAGGTTGGGGAAACTGAAGACCCACCTATGGCTATGAAAATTAGCGAAGAAGTGCCTGACTGGGCTGAGTCGGTAAATTTAATCAAAGCTCAAAGTGCGACCCTTAGTAAAGAATTAGGCTTAGTAAATTCTCAATTAAATACCCAGAGTGGAGCTTTAAATGCTCAGATGGAAACTCTAAATATTCAAACGATAAATTTAGATTTGTTAAGTGCCAAGGTCAACTCTCAAAGCGAAGAATTTAGTAATCTGCCCGAAGGCTGGGCGCTTTGAAGACTGAGTTCGATGCTGTAAGTACCAAAATACAGAATTTAAAAGTAGATCTAAAGAATGAAAAAATGGCTCTGAGCACTATGGGACTTAACATCTGAGGTCATCACTCCCCAAGAACTTAGAACTACTTAAACCTAACTAACCTAAGGACATCACACACATCTATGCCTGGGGCAGAATTCGAACCTGCGATCATAGCAGTTGCGCAGTTCCGGACTGAAGCGCCTAGAACTGCTCAGCCACAATGGCTGGCTCTAAAGAATGAGTTGACAAACTCTTTGACTACTCACATAAATCATATGATTACTGACCTTAGAAATAGAATATACCTTTCAGTATTTGTCAAAAAGGTTACAACTTAACATTAAGAACAAATGTAATAGTGTAGAATTCAAACTTATTGAACAGTTAGGATCCTTTCAAAAGGTGTACAGCATTAAGTATAATGAAGTAAGGCATGGGTTGTATACTTTGCAAGACATTGTAGATAAGCAGAATGAGTTAATGCCAGTCATTCCGTTGCAAATTACAGGTATCAATACACAGGTAGATAATGTAGAAAGAAATTTCAAAAAGAAAATAGCTAACTCTGATATTATAAATGTAATTAATTGGAGGAACAATCTGGAGGAATTATAGATCGAAAAGTTACCGAGAGAATAACATCTGGGAATACATCGCCTATTCCCTTTTCTGAACTTAATTATACCACGAAGGGTACGGACGACCTGTGGAAAGAGATTATGCTTATCCAATATAAAGTAGAAAAAAGGGTATCTTCACCTAACATTGTATTAACTAGTGAAGCTGTGACTGATTTACAATGGGGAGCTAATTCAGGGTTATCTAGACAATTCCCTAAATTTAAACCAGACAGAGATGTACATCCAACCCATTTCTTAAAAAGGTTTTAACCAAGCATCACCAAAAAATTGGGAAGATTCCAAGAAGATCGAATTTGCTGTGAGGTACCTTCCAGGGGAAGCCTCCGAATGGGGTACAGTAAATATTGAAATTTTTTTTCTTGGGAGGACTTTCAAAAGAAATGTAAAGAGAAGTACTGGGCTGCCAGTGCTCAAACAAAAGTTGATACTGGGTGTATTCAAGGACAAGGAAAAAAATCCTGGATTTCTCCCGGATTTCCTGGTTAAAAATACACTTTCTCCCGAGTGAAAAAACACTTTTTCCGTGTTAAGTGACAGTATATTTTCCCTCGGAACTGAAAAACTTATCAATCCTTTGAATTGTTATGGTTTTATACATGGGTTTAGAATTTCCTGGCACTTAAGGAAACGAAATTCGGGGAAAAAGACACGTCTTGGAATTATCTTTGATGTGCAGCAACATGTACGCTGCGTATTTTCGTATTAGGGAAGTACACATTAGAATTCCACCAAACACCACATGTAACTTTCCGAATAATTTAAATCGAGATTGTGATGCGCTTTTGTAAGTCAGTCATAACTCATGTCACGTGATCCCACTGCCGATGACAGCAGATATTCAGAGGATAGGAGACGTGATGTAGTCAGCCAGCAGCAATATCACTGTTAAGTAGCACGAACACACAAACAGGGAAAGTTAATATTTTAAATTAATATATATAGTGTTGCTACAAGAAAAGACTTTTAGATATAATATTGGCCTCTAAGGTTAATAAGCTGCAAGAGAAGCTAAGCTTTCACATTTAATGTTGATATTTTTTGTATGTGTTACACTGTAAAGTATATCACACAAATGTGCCAGTAAAATTTTTATTAATGACAAATGTCTAATCTTCTGGTTTCGAAATTCTTCTAAATGGCTCGTCATCAAAGAGGTGATTTTTAAATGAGAGTCAAACGCTCTGTGATTTAAAAAATTCATGGTACATAGTTCAACTTATGTAAGGACATTTACTTTGAAAGTAACGCTTTTCAAACCACCATTCGTAATATTTTCCAGCGACCTCTTAGAAATAGGTTCGTGTCAGCAGTTTCCAGAGAGCGCCAGGTAACAGGCGCCACCGCACTTGCGCAGCTATGATGACGTAGGAAGCCCATATGTACGTACATGTAAAACATTGAAAGATCATACATGAAGTCATAACAGAAACAAGACATCAGAGGATACTCCAAGAGCATTGGAATTTCGTGAAGTATACTAAAATGTGCACATTCAAAGTACATACTAAAAGTGCACATTCACATGTCCAGATTCCCAATAAAGTAGACCTCGACCTGATATTAAGCTTTTCGGTGTGGGTTTTGGGATGTAAATTTTCTTGGAGCACAAGTACTGTATTATATCATGTTTGGTTCTTTATTATGGAATAATGCCATATGTGCTAGAAACTGAAAATGCAGCAAACAGTTGAAACTAGCCAGTACTGTGGAATTACACATTTCGTTTCAAATACATTGACAGCATCTACGGAAAAGGATGAATAAAAGTCAAATTTCTTTTAGCGAACAGACTAAAATAACTTCATTGTTCTGCAAAGCGATTAATGCTCGACTGTCAGAAAGGTGGAAATGAAATAAAATCTGAAACTATAAACATATGTTAGCCTTCCGTAATTATGTGAATGTATTTTAATTCACTTGAGGCTCCCAGCCACAGATATCCGTTTTGTTTTCATTTGACGTGAGAGTAAAAGACGGAGAAACAGCAAAATAACTAAATGTAAACACGGATCACATGGAGACTAACCACTATAACTTAGACTGCTCTGCGCATCAGCCCCGGATCTACAATATTTGCTAACCAGGTCAATACTAAAAAAACCGAATCTTCAAAAATATGTTCATCTTGTAGCGCACATATTTCTGAAAAGTCTGAAACATAAAACATATGTGTTCGAGAAAATGTAAGAGAAATTATTTGGTATCATAAGTATGCAAGCAGTGATTAACACTTTAAATAATGAGCTAACGGCACTTTGAAAGGAAAATACTGAACTGTTAGGTTATCTGAAATCGAGTGCACCAATCAAAACAAAACCTACAATAACTGTAAACAGTGAGAAAGAAAAGCAGAATGAATGGATCAGAAGCAAAAATACTACAGCGAAGAACTCAAGTGCTTGTGTTATTTAGTGCCCTGATAAAACCAACAGCGTTATACAAATGAAAACTGTAAAAAAAGCGATCGACCAGAGCCCAAAAAATGATACACAGTGAAAACAAGAGACAGAACGTATTAATTCTTTCTGACAGTCATGGTCGTCACTGTGCAAAAATTATGATCAGTTCTCAAAATCAAAAACACTACATCTCTTCTGTATCAAAACCTAACATACAGTTAAAGGACGTGGTTTGTAACATAGACAGGAAGTCGAAAGAATATACGAAAAATGACAGTGTCATCATTCTAGGTGGGACAAACGACATCCGAAGGAAATTTCAGGATTTCAAATGTGCCTTAACAGATTCTCTTCATAAGACAATCCACACAAAAGGTATCTTGTGCAAAATTCCGTACAGATACGACGTACCAAAACTGAACAACAGAATCTATGCTGCAAACGAATTCTCAGTGAGGACTGCAAAACATTATGAGCATGTAATGGTAATGGACGTCAATACATTCCTCAGTAGAAGTGATTGTACAGAGCATGGACTTCATTTGCGAATGGAAGGCAAAGAGAAATTATGTAGACATTAACAGCTAGCAGTAGGTGCCGATCTGCAGATACCAGATCTAATATACATACAATGTGAAGACCCCTTTCAGCAAATATGACAGTGAAAACCAAGAAAAATAAACAGCAAAAGTGGACTTATCCAACTCGATAGTTATGAAAGATAAACGAGGAACCGCAAAAATGAACTGTACTACACCTTCATCACTCAAAGAAGACACAGCGAAACAAAACTACCATCGACTAAACCAGGCTGTGATACCGGCAAAAGCATCTAACCCAAAAAATGTAGCAGAACCAAGTTCCACACCTGAAGATTTTCAAGATACAACAAGAAGAACTGGGCACTGGAAATCAGAAGCAGTGCCCACAGAAGACCCACTAAGGACATCAGCAGATCCAGTCTCAAAAGTATAACCAAGGACATCTAATTTTACATGTATCAGTAAACACCAACAGGCAACTACTACCACCCCAGCAAGAGGAGGAGGAAGTTCAGCAATTCCAGTGAGAAGAAATGTGAGGCGACCATGTCATCTACAAGATTTTTTATTCCCGAAAAGCCTCAAGACCAAATTAGGATAACTAGTGCACCTGTCAACGCCACCTCCAGTAGCAGTCCTTGAAGCAAAAACAGGAGCCACCTCAACATCGACCACACAAGTAAAATGACCAGAGATATGGAGACCTGCCTCTTTTCACCATCAGGACATTTTCTTATCACCAATGGAAAAAACCAACTCACTCTTCTAGATGAGAATGAAAATTTCTGACATACTTTAAATTCAGGAATAAAGGTAAGTGGTCAACTAAGTACAATCAGAAAAATCTTAAAATCTCACCAGGTTACTCTTCATCAGAATATACAGTCACTTAGGAATAAAGTAAGAGAGCTTGAAATCTTGCTATCAAGTGAACTCAGATATGTTAATATACTTTGCTTAACTGAACACTGGCTGAAAGAAAATGACTTAAAGACAGTGAAAATAACGGATTATGTGTTAGCAGCACAAACTTGTAGAAATCAGTTTACATGTGGAGGGGGCTGCATATACATAAAGAAAGATATCAAATTCAATAACTTCGACAATGTTGAATCCTTAAACACGCAGAAAGATTTTGAAATATCAGGAATAGAAATTCCACCATTCAAGTTAATTGTAATATGTTTATATAGATCTCCAGATACACACCTAAAAAAATTCAACACTCTGCTTGATACTTTACTAAATAAAGTAGTAACAAATTGAAAAACAGTTCTTATATATGGAGACCTAAATGTAGACTTTAATAAACGAAGCAATTCAAAATCTGAGCTGATGAGCATATTCACAGCCAATAATTTGGAGATTACAATTCACTCCCCTACACGTGAAACGAATCATTCTAGTACTACTGTAGGCCAAATAATATTTAGCTCCAAAACCAAATATAAATCAGTTGTAATTAAAGCTGGGCTGGCAGACCATCATTCACAGGCTATAAGCTTTTGTGTAAACACTAATCCATCCTATAATTATATGGGGAAGACTACACACATGGGCAGAACTTTGAGTAATACTGCAGTACAAACATTCCAGAATTATCTCCAACAAGAATCATGGGAGCTAGTGTATAGTACAGAAAATATTTCTGATAAGTTTCAGGCATTCATGAATATTTTTTAAATATAATTTTGATCTTGCTTTCCCACTGAAACCCAAAACAACCCAAACCACTAAAAGCAACAAGTGGATTATTAGTGGTATAAGGAAATCTTGTGCTAGAAAACGGTACCTTCACAATATTGCAAGAAGCTACAACACAACTCAGGAGTTTGATAGTTACTTTAAAAAATATAAATCTATGTTAAATAAAATAATAAAGGAGGCAAAGAAACGAGACAATGTCAAATACATGGAAGATGCTTCAAACAGAACCAAAGCAATCTGGCAAGTTGTAAAGAAAGAAACCAAATCTTACAAAAATAGAGTTAATAATATAGTATTAAAGGCTTTCTCGGAAAACATTAATAACCCACAGGAAGTAGCTAATATGTTTAGTAACTATTTTATAAATGTAACAGAGAAACTACTACAACAGACCTCTAATAGAAATAACCTACAGAAACAGGGAAAAAAATCTCAAGCAGATCAATGTTTCTGTACCCAACAAATGTAGAAGAAGTGCAGGTTACAATAAAAAGTCTAAAAATGAAACACTCTGCAGGTGTAGATGATATACCTGATTTCATTATAAAGAAGTGTGGGGACTTGATTACTGAGCCCTTAACCCACCTATGTAACCTATCTTTTGCTACAGGAACTTTTCCTTCATGTTTGAAAATAGCAAGAGTAAAGTCATTATACAAGAAAGGAAACAAAGATGTCGCGTTTACTCCAGTCAGCTCGCATAACCCCGTCCCCGTTTGTCTGTGGAAAGTTTATTTCTAGATGCGACAAGGATTCTCCTGACAGAGATATCACGTACACTACGCACGCATTCAAAAACCAACTTATTATTCATTCAGAAATCAACTTAAAATGTGTTCAAAAACGTTCAAAAACAAACAGGGATGCGTTTCAAAATTATATCAAAAATCGATGGTCCAACGTGCGCTGGATGCTATGCCCTTTGTGAAACAAGCTTTTTTTCCTCAAGAATATGAATTTGGCGCCCCTTTTTCCTGGTAGCATCTAGCTGCTTGCTGCTTGTACAACCGACAGGCACATTCCTGTAGCCAAAAGCGGGAGAATCTACTACTCAAATGCAACTCAACTGTGAATGCGCATGAGCCCACTCATAACTGCTAAAACGAATCTAATGTAAACAGTTGTGACTTCACCCACATCGGAGGCAATTTGTTTATTTATTTAGTTTTGGTCCTGTGACATCTTGTTTGTTGTTATGAATCATTGCCTAGTCTTTCTAAAGCCTTTGACACATTTTGCTGTTGGCAGACGCTTGCATGAGCAATGTGTGTCATTGTATATGGCGCATTTCCTTTGCAGTTTAAGTTATTTTCGTTTTCGTTAAGTTATTTTCTCTCGTTTATGTTTTATTGTTGAAGTATTATTCTGCAGTAGCTGTATACAGTAATATTCTAACAGTAATATCGGTTCTTACCATCAAAATTACAAAAATTTAACAGAAAACTAAAACAATGAAAAATTCCCGGGTTTTTCCTGGATCTCCCGGTTGTCCCGGGTCGTATACACCCTGTGATATCAGATCTATGGGACCAAAAATATTACAGTAATACTTAGGGTACAATGAGGAAATATTTCGATTGTCATTTGACACGAGCAAAGTATTTAGATAAGCCAATGGAAGAAGAGGGCTTGGTACATATTTTAATTAGACGATTGCCCATCTATGCAAGAAAAAACATCTTATGAAGTGGTTGTTAAATGGTAGAACAGTTGTTGTCTTTTGTTGATGCATTTGATGCAATAAATAAGGACTGCAATGAAACTTTACACCAAAGTCAAAGTTCAAACTATAAAAAGAATAGCGGAAATAATTTAAAAAGGCATGAGGCAAACTTAGCAAAAGTACACCAGTGCAATAAGAAAACTTGTAATGGTAACTATCAAAAGAAGCATTCACATAAAAATTTAGATCTAGTAAATTCTCAAGAATTTGTACCAAGTAACCAATAAACAGAAAATAGAAATGTAGTAGCTTGTTAGGTAACCAACCCATAATTAGTAGTAATAAAGAAAACGTTGTGATTCTTGAAGTTTTCCCGGCGTATTGAATATTCGATGAGATTTCGGGATGGCAGCCGGATTATGTTGACTCCTTGCCACGATATTTCGGCTCTTCAGGTGAGTGTCCATCACTGGAGACTGCAAGTTTCCGGAGTCAACATTACAGCAAAAAATTGGCGCGAAAACGCCTGTGCATTGGCCTCCGTCACAGGAGCTGCTGTTCTACCTGTGAAGCGCAGGCGCATGTGTAAAGGTGAAAACTACATGTCCGCCCTCTGTCGGAATGTGCGCCCGCGTCGCTAAAAACAGACGTCAGATGTCGCCAAACGTGTCATTATGAATAAACTGTCTTGTCTCAGAGGAAATTAGAGAGATCACCGGGTCCCAAGCCTTGTCCAGTTGAAAACCCCCATCACGATTTTAAGATTTTGCACTAGGCGTATCTCCACAGATTCTTTAATTACTGAATCCCAGAAAGTTTTCGCTGGGGCCAAGATGTTCGTAGCAGAAAAATCCATAGTGTGTCCTGTAGTAATACAGTGCTCAGCTACGGCCGACTTACTGGGCTGCAAAAGGCGAGTGTGGCGTTCGGGTTCAACACACCTTTCATGTGCTGTGCGCGTCGTCTGACCAATGTAAGCTTTGCCACACTGGCAAGGAATTTTATAGATCCCGCCCTTCGGCAGACCCAGATCGTCCTTTACTCAACTGAGAAGGGCCGAAAGATTACTTTAACTTGACGTTTCCTTAGAATCCTGCCTATTTTAGATGAAAGGTTGCCGACGTATTGAAGGAACGCACTGGACTTGAATGGCTCCTTATCTTCTTGATTTTGTAGGTGGTCGCGTTTCTTCCTTCTTAGCGCTGTTCTAATCTGATGTGGAGAGTAACCATTACCTCTGAACACCGACACTAAATGTTCCAGCTTCTTTGTAAGGCTGTCTCCATCAGAAACAACATGAGCCCGGTGCACCGAAGTTCTAAGGACGCCGGTAGTTTGTGCAGGATGATGACAACTCGACGCTTGCACGTAAAGGTCCGTATGTGTTGGCTTACGGTAGACAGAATGCCCTCATTACCCATCCACTCTCTTAGTAACCAAGACGTCCAGAAACGGCAAGCAACCATCCTTCTCTATTTCCATCGTAAACTGGATGTTCTTATGGATTGTATTCAGATGTTGCACGAACCGTGACAGTTCTTCTTCACCATGGGGCCACACTACAAAAGTGTCATCTACGTATCGCCAGAAAACTTTCGGTTTAAGTTCTGCCGAGTCTAGTGCCCTTTCCTCAAGGTCTTCCATAAAAAAGTTTGCTTCCAGAGGCGAGAGAGGACTGCCTGTGGCAACACCGTCAGTCTGCTCAAAGTATTCAATGTTAAATAAAAAGTAGGTTGAGGAAAGGAAGTGATGGAAAATCACTGTTATGTCGGCCATGAACTTATTGCTAATGAGCGACAAAGAATCCATAAGAGGAACCTTAGTGAAAAGTGAGATGACATCAAAGATGACTAGTAAGTCAGTTTCACTGAGTTGAAGACATTTCAGTCTACTGATAAAGTCAGCCGAGTTGCGAACATGATGCATCCACTTCCCCATAAAAGGTCTCGGTAGAGAGGCGAGATGTATCGCCAAATTATACGTGGGGGCGTCAATATTACTGACGATCGGCCGTAATGGAACATCCTTTTTATGGATCTTTGGAAGACTATATAACCTGGTTGGCACAGAACTATGAGGTCTTAGTCTTTTGGCCACTTCTTGCGGAATAGAAGAAGAATTCAGCAGGGCTGGTGTTTTCCTTTCAACTTTCGCTGGGGGTCTTTCTCAATCTTCCGATACATTGGTTCACGCAGCAAGTTGTAAATCTTCTGATTATAAACCTCACGCGGCAACAGCACTGTAGCGTTTCTCTTATCCGCTGGTAAGACCACTGTGTGAGGATCTTCTCGTAGCTTTCGTAGTGCAGCCCTTTCCATGGCAGAAATGTTGTCCTTCTAACGTGAAGCTTTCGTGAGTACACGGCAAGTATCACGTCTTATTTCTTCTTCAGTATCACTAGGAAGAGGTCTAACAGCTTCCTCTACAGCACTAATAAAATCAGTCAGAGGCAGGGTTCTCGGCGTAGGGGCGAAGTTCAAGCCTTTCTCAAGCACAGACAGTGTTACGTTGTCTAAAACTTTACCCGTTAAATTGAACACGGAACATCGAATAGCATCTTCTTGCGGTAGTATTGCTGACGGCCGGGCGAACTTCGAAACCTGTCTTGATGTAGACTCTTTATGGACCCAGTCCACTTTTGCCCAGGTCACGCCATCGACCCATGCCCAGGAAAGTGATGGTAGGCTGGATGCAATCTCCATATGCAGATGAAACAGCTGTTTCGATATGTAGAGTACAAGGGGTTATTTTTAGGAAATATGTTGCGAAATTGTGATTTAGTGTGTTTCAGTGCGCGATGCGCCAGCCTCATGGCAGATGGCGGACGAAGGCTGGCTGGCGCGTTATGCAGGTGACACAGTTTTGCAACGAGCGTCAGTATGTGCGTACGTGCGTGGTAGCTATCAACAGCCAGAACGCAGCATTAGCAGAATTACACAGGCGCTGGCCGCGTGTGGCGCAGTTGCGTTAGCCAACTCATCGAGAACGTTCTAATAAACACGGCGCCGTGTAACCGGCGGATTCAGCAGCGGTCTCCACTATTTAAGTTCATCAGAGCTGGGCGTCGGCATTCGGTTCGACCGATTGGGCGTTCGGTCGCTGTTACGTCGTCGTCATCAGTGACGCTGTCCCCGAGGACCGGCCGGCGGAGGGTGTTGCCTGCTGCTGCATCGGCGACTCCCGACGTCGTCACGAGCCGCCGCGTCTGCGAGCCTGGCTGGGCCTCGTACTGCTAACCTCCTACCACCTGCGCAGCCGATGACCGAGCACGGTGTCGCGTTCCCCGGGCTGCGTCATCAGCACATCTCCACTACGACACGAGTGGTGGGGCTGAGCTACCGGAAAATGTATTGGAAGAACCAAAAATAAAGAGGAAGATTGCTAAAAACAGCCACCTTCTTCTACCGAGACACACTGTACAACCCCGACCACGTCACCTGCTCTGGTCATCCTATTGCAAGTGGTGTCAGTCACGCAACCTGCGCACCACACACTCCTGTTACAATTGGTGACAGTTGTGGCCTTCTCCCTGGATTTGAAGGATTTTATGTGACACCTGAGAAGGGCAACAATGGATCAGCAACTCCTGCAACATGACAAGTAAGTGCCAATTTTTCGTTTGGTGGTTTGTCTGAACCTGTAGCACAGTCCGTCTTCCTTTCCTGTTCTTCTTTCTGGGCTTACTGTAGTCTTGATTCGATAGCTGGTAGTGATGGAGCGGTCTGTGTTAGCCGAGGTGGCTATTCAGCAGCTACTCGAGCGAGTGTTGGAATTAGAGATAGAGCATGCTCGGTCTAAAGAAGCGAGCAAGGAATGGTTTCCTGTTAATGCAGTAATTCTTGACACTAACGCTGCGTCTTTGGTCACCCCTTTCACGGGAAAAGATGGGGAGGATGTTATGATTTTTTTTGAGAACATTAGTACGCCGCTAAATTGGGAAATTGGGGTGCAGAAACACTTTTGCACGTGGCTAAGTTGAAAGTAACTGGGGATGCCAGAGCGTAAGTTACATGCCATGAAGAATTAAGGGATGCTCGGACATTTGAAGTATTCAAAAAAGGGTTGCCGGTAAGGTATCGGAGGAAAAATAAGTCTAGATATTATCGGGAACAATTGAATAGAATGTATCAAAGGAATGGGGAATCAATAGAAGCTTTTGTAGATAGAATTCGAAAAATTAATGTTAATACCTATGAGCTAAAGGATTCCGATAGGGTTAATGAAGCCATTCTGCAGGAAGCTGAGCAGAGGTCACTAGACGCATTTTTGCGGGGAGTACAACCCGAAACCTCCCGCAAGATTAGGATGGAATTCCCTAAGACCCTCAATGAGGCAGTCGGAATCGCTGTAGCGTTAGAGGAAGTTGAAGCAGTAACAAAGATGCGGGACGGGAAAGCAGTATTTAATTCAGAAAAAAAAAAAAAAATGTTTCAGATGTGGTCGGATGAGACACATTAGACGCGACTGCAAGGAAGTGCAGTGCAGGAAATGCAGACGTTGGGGCCATCGGGAGCTTAATTGCAATGGGTCCTGGCAGAAACATGATAGGAAACCGCAAGGTGGGCCTCACCCCCCTCAGTTAAACGGGACAGGGGGTGGTGTGGCCAATGTGCAACACCCTCGGTAAGTATTAATGCTAGTGCAGAATCAGTGGCAGACATTTTTCTGACCGGCTTGGTGAGGGGCAGACCGTGCAGATTTTTATTAGATATCGGGTCTGAGGTATCTGTGTTGTTGTTGTTGTGGTCTTCAGTCCTGAGACTGTTTGATGCAGCTCTCCGTGCTACTCTATCCTGTACAAGCTTCTTCATCTCCCAGTACCTACCGCAACCTACATCCTTCTGAATCTGCTTAGTGTATTCATCTCTTGGTCTCCCTCTACGATTTTTACCCTCCACTCTGCCCTCCAATACTAAATTGGTGATCCCTTGATGCCTCAGAATATGTCCTAGCAACCGATCCCTTCTTCTAGTCAAGTTGTGCCACAAACTTTTCTTCTCCCCAATCCTATTCAATACTTCCTCATTAGTTATGTGATCTACCCATCTAAACTTCAGCATTCTTCTGTAGCACCACATTTCAAAAGCTTCTATTCTCTTCTTGTCCAAACTATTTATTGTCCATGTTTCACTTCCATACATGGCTACACTCCATACACTCCATACTTTCAGAAATGACTTCCTGACACTTAAATCTATACTCGATGTTAACAAATTTCTCTTCTTCAGAAACGCTTTCCTTGCCATTGCAAGTCTACATTTTATATCCTCCCTACTTCGACCATCATCAGTTATGTTGCTCCCCAAATAGCAAAACTCTTTTACTACTTTAAGTGTCTCATTTCCTAATCTAATTCCCTCAGCATCACCCGACTTAATTCGACTACATTCCATTATCCTCGTTTTGCTTTTGTTGATGTTCATCTCATATCCTCCTTTCAAGACACTATCCATTCCGTTCAACTGCTCTTCCAAGTCCTTTGCTGTCTCTGACAGAATTACAATGTCATCGGCGAACCTCAAAGTTTTTACTTCTTCTCCATGAATTTTAATACCTACTCCGAATTTTTCTTTTGTTTCCTTCACTGCTTGCTCAATATACAGATTGAATAACATCGGGGATAGACTACAGCCCTGTCTCACTCCCTTCCCAACAACTGCTTCCCTTTCATGCCCCTCGATTCTTATAACTGCCATCTGGTTTCTGTACAAATTGTAAATAGCCTTTAGCTCCCTGTATTTTACCCCTGCCACCTTCAGAATTTGAAAGAGAGTATTCCAGTCAACATTGTCAAAAGCTTTCTCTAAGTCTACAAATGCTAGAAACGTAGGTTTGCCCGTCCTTAATCTAGCTTCTAAGATGAGTCGTAGGGTCAGTATTGCCTCACGTGTTCCAACATTTCTACGGAATCCAAACTGATCTTCCCCGAGGTCAGCTTCTAATAGTTTTTTCATTCTTCTGTAAAGAATTCGCGTTAGTAGTTTGCAGCTGTGACTTATTAAACTGATAGTTCGGTAATTTTCACATCTACGTATCAACACCTGTTCTGTTTGGGATTGGAATTATTATATTCTTCTTCAAGTCTGAGGGTATTTCGCCTGTTTCACACATCTTGCTCACCAGATGGTAGAGTTTTGTCAGGACTGACTTTCCCAAGGCCGTCAGTAGTTCCAATGAAATGTTGTCTACTCTGGGGGCCTTGTTTCGACTCAGGTCTTTCAGTGCTCTGTCAAACTCTTCACGCAGTATCGTATCTCCCATTTCATCTTCATCTACATCCTCTTCCATTTCCAGAATATTGTCCTCAAGTACATCGCCCTTGTATAGACCTTCTATATACTCCTTCCACCTTTCTGCTTTCCCTTCTTTGCTTAGAACTGGGTTTCCATCTGAGCTCTTGATGTTCATGCAAGTGGTTCTCTTATCTCCAAAGGTCTCTTTAATTTTCCTGTAGGCAGTATCTATCTTACCCCTAGTGAGATAAGCCTCTACACCTTACATTTGTCCTCTAGCCATCCCTGCTTAGCCATTTTGCACTTCCTGTCGATCTCATTTTTGAGACGTTTGTATTCCATTTTGCCTGCTTCATTTACTGCATTTTCATATTTTCTCCTTTCATCAATTAAATTCAATATATCTTCTGTTACCCCTTTTTACCTACTTGATCCTCTGCTGCCTTCACTACTTCATCCCTCAAAGCTACCCATTCTTCATCTACTGTATTTCTTTCCCACATTCCTGTCAATTGTTCCCTTATGCTCTCCCTGAAACTCTGTACAACCTCTGGTTCTTTCAGTTTATCCAGGTCCCATCTCCTTAAATTCCCACCTTTTAGCAGTTTCTTCAGTTTTAATCTACATGTCATAACCAATAGATTGTGGTCAGAGTCCACATCTGCCCCTGGAAATGTCTTACAATTTAAAACCTGGTTCCTAAATCTCTGTTGTACCATTAGATAATCTATCTGAAACCTGTCAGTATCTCCAGGCTTCTTCCATGTATGCAGTCTTCTTTTATGATTCTTGAACCAAGTGTTAGCTATGATTAAGTTATGCTCTGTGCAAAATTCTACCAGGCGGCTTCCTCTTTCATTTTTTAGCTCCAATCCGTATTCACCTACTATGTTTCCTTCTCTCCCTTTTCCTACTACCGATTCCAGTCACCCATGACTATTAAATTATCGTCACTCTTCACTATCTGAATAATTTCTTTTATTTCATCATACATTTCTTCAATTTCTTCGTCATCTGCAGAGCTAGTTGTCATATAAACTGTTACTACTGTAGTAGGCGTGGGCTTCGTATCTATCTTGGCCACAATAATGCGTTCACTGTGATGTTTGTAGTAGCTTACGCGCATTCCGTGGCGAGTAGAAATGTACTCGGGAAAGTAGCACTAAAACCACCACGCTGGGTGTTAAGTGGCGGGGGGGGGGGGGGGGGGGGGCAGGTGAAGTCACTCGGATCAACGGTGTTAAACTTCCAGGTGAAGGTAGAAGTTCTTCCAGTTTTTGGCAGCAGTTATGATGTCGTACTCGGATTGGATTTCCTGGTTGCGCATCACGCAAAAGTTAACCTGGAATGGCGTACAGTAGAACTGGACGGAATACAATTTCGCCTAGGTTCTGTGGCCGAAAAACCATTACTGTCGCGAGGAACCGCCCAGACGTCGGGTGGGCCACCTAAACTGCGTACAAGATCCATTAGGGTTAACTCACGGGATACTATACCGAAGGGTACAGGGAAAATAATCTGGGCAGATGTTGGAGCAAGCGTGCCAGTAAATTCGTTGTGTGTCATTGAACCTTTGTCTGAGAATGAGCCGCTGGATAAAATGAAGTGTTTTATGCGCCGCAGCGTGTCCTACGTGCGGAAGATAGAAGGAAAAAAGGTTGTGCCTGTCAGTATTGATAATTTTGGTCTTGAAGAGGTGCGGTTGGCACGGGGTACTGTAACAGCGAATCTGGAGATAATAGGGGAAGATGAACTGGATAAGGATTTCGCAGCAGATTACACAATACCGGGAGAGTCGGTCAGCTGGTCCGCACTGGGGGGGGGGGGGGGGGTAAAGTAGCACATTTAGAAGGGCAAGACAGAGAAGTCATGGACAACCTTTCGACGGAATATAAAGAGTTATTTAATTCTCATGGTCCACTGCCCGCCACACCGTTAGTTCAGCATTACATCCCCACTGGGAATGAAGCACCGGTGTATAAACGTCCATATCGTGTTCCAAAAAGTTTACAGCCTGTTATGGAAGGATTTATTAATCAACAGCTTAGGGATGGGATAATAGAAACCAGTTGTAGTCCCTGGTCCGTTCCTGTCGTAATAGTGGGTAAAAAATCACCAGATGGGGGCAAGGGATATCGTTTTTGTTGTGATTATCATTTCCTGAATAAAAAAACTGTATCGGATGCATACCCAATGCCTAATATCACTGAAACTCTGGATAATTTGGGTCAGTGTCGGTACTTCACGACCTTGGATCTTCGAAGCGGGTACCACCAGTTGGAGGTCGCCCCGGATGACCGACCGAAGACAGCTTTTTCAACACCTACAGGTCATTTTCAGTATCGGTGAATGCCTTTCGAACTCAAAAATGCTCCGGCAACCTTCCAAAGGTTACTAGATAGCGTGTTACGAGGGCTGAAACCTAATCAGTGTATGGTATATTTGGACGACATAATTGTTTTCTCAAAGGACGTGCAAGAACATGTGCGCCGTTTGCGCGAAGTTTTCGATCGTCTGAAAGCAGCGCAGTTAACTCTTCATATGGAAAACTGTCATTTTTTGTTGCAAGAAGTCCGTTATTTAGGTCATATTATAGGACAGGAGGGTGTCCGCACAGATCCAAAACTTGTAGAGGCGGTAATGAATTTTCCGACACCTACAAAAGTAAAAGAGTTGCAGTCTTATTTAGGTCTCGCCAATTTTTACTGGAGGTATATTCCAAAATTTGCGGAAATTGCAAGGCCCCTCACGCAGTTGTTGAAGAAGGGAACAAAATTTCACTGGTCAGCAGAATGCGAAGAGGCTTTTCAAAAGTTAAAAAATTTGTTAACATCTAGTCCGGTTTTGGCTTTTCCAGATTTTAGTAAACAGTTTATATTATCTTGTGACTGTAGCAATTTTGCTTTGGGTATTGTATTATCTCAGGAAATAGATGGCCAGGAACACTTGCTAGCATATGCTTCCAGACAGCTAAACAATGCAGAAAAAAATTACTCAACAACCAAGAAGGAGTTATTGGCATTAATTTTCGGAATAACCTATTTCCGGTGTTATTTGTATGGACGACGTTTCAAGTTGATTACTGACCATGCAGCACTTAAGTGGTTGTTAGGGCTTAAAGACCCAATGAGTAGATTAACTAAGTGGGCTTTGCGTCTTAGTGAGTATGATTTGGAAGTGATTCATTGACCGCATACATCGCACGGAAACGCGGATGGTCTGAGTCGTAATGTATGCGCCATGGAATGCACAGGAATAAATAAGAACGAATGGGAGGAGGCACAAACCGCCGATACAGATTGTTAACGATTTACCTCGTAGCGACAGTTCATCGTGGAAGACGGGATATTGCACCGTGAAACTAGGAACGGTCCACGAATAGTCGTACCAGAAAAATTGGGAAGCGAAATTTTAAGGAAACACATGATTCAATGTTTTCTGGTCAATCGGGTCGAAGAGCAATGGAAAGGAGGGTAGCACAGAGTTATTGGTGGTCAACGTGTAGGCAAGATGTCAATCAGTATGTAAAGAATTGCATTCCGTGTGCTCAACGGGCGGAATTGGGTCATCAGAAAATTGTGTTGTAACAACTACCGGAAGCGGATAGAACTCTCCAATTACTTGGAGAAGACGTCTTGGGACCGTTTGTGCAAATACCAGCGGGTAATCGCTATGTTTTAACAATAATAGATCATTTTTTGTGCTATGTGTCTATGACAGCTATTCCGGACCAGCGAGCCGTAACAGTGGCTCATGCCATGGTACATCAATGGATATTGAAATTCGGAACACCTGAAACTATAATTACAGATCAAGGAACGAACTTTATGTCCGATTTGATGAAACAGTTATGCAAGTTGTTGCATGTAAAGAAATTGAGAACGAGCGCGTTACACCCGCAGGCTAATGGTCAGACCGAGAGAGTTCATCATACGAGGGCAGTTCAATAAGTAATGCAACACATTTTTTTTTCTCGGTCAATTTTGGTTGAAAAAACCGGAAATTTCTTGTGAAATATTTTCAAACATTCCCGCTTCGTCTCGTATAGTTTCATTGACTTCCGACAGGTGGCAGCGCTGTACAGAGCTGTTAAAATGGCGTCTGTAACAGATGTGCGTTGCAAACAACGGGCAGTGATCGAGTTTCTTTTGGCGGAAAACCATGGCATCTCAGATATTCATAGGCGCTTGCAGAATGTCTACGGTGATCTGGTAGTGGACAAAAGCACGGTGAGTCGTTGGGCAAAGCGTGTGTCATCATCGCCGCAAGGTCAAGCAAGACTGTCTGATCTCCCGCGTGCGGGCCAGCCGTGCACAGCTGTGACTCCTGCAATGGCGGAGCGTGCGAACACACTCGTTCGAGATGATCGACGGATCACCATCAAACAACTCAGTGCTCAACTTGACATCTCTGTTGGTAGTGCTGTCACAATTGTTCACCTGTTGGGATATTCAAAGGTTTGTTCCCGCTGGGTCCCTCGTTGTCTAACCGAACACCATAAAGAGCAAAGGAGAACCATATGTGCGGAATTGCTTGCTCGTCATGTGGCTGAGGGTGACAATTTCTTGTCAAAGATTGTTACAGGCGATGGAACATGGGTTCATCACTTCGAACCTGAAACAAAACGGCAATCAATGGAGTGGCGCCACACCCACTCCCCTACCAAGAAAAAGTTTAAACCCATACCCTCAGCCGGTAAAGTCATGGTTACAGTCTTCTGGGACGCTGAAGGGGTTATTCTGTTCGATGTCCTTCCCCATGGTCAAACGATCAACTCTGAAGTGTATTGTGCTACTCTTCAGAAATTGAAGAAACGACTTCAGCGTGTTCGTAGGCACAAAAATCTGAACGAACTTCTCCTTCTTCATGACAACGCAAGACCTCACACAAGTCTTCGCACCCGAGAGGAGCTCACAAAACTTCAGTGGACTGTTCTTCCTCATGTACCCTACAGCCCCGATCTCGCACCGTCGGATTTCCATATGTTTGGCCCAATGAAGCACGCAATCCGTGGGAGACACTACGCAGATGATGAAGAAGTTATTGATGCAGTACGACGTTGGCTCCGACATCGACCAGTGGAATGGTACCGTGCAGGCATACAGGCCCTCATTTCAAGGTGGCGTAAGGCCGTAGCATTTAATGGAGATTACGTTGAAAAATAGTGTTGTGTAGCTAAAAGATTGGGGAATAACCAGGTGTATTTCAATGCTGAATAAAACAACTCCTGTTTCAGAAAAAAAATGTGTTGCATTACTTATTGAACTGCCCTCGTACAATAGCTAAGATGTTAAGTTATTATGTAAATTCGCAACACAACAATTGGGATACCATTTTGGCGTTTGTAATCGCGGCATATAACTCAGAAGTGCATGTCAGTACAGGATTGTCTCCGTATGAAGTACTGTTCGGTCAGAAGATGCCATCTCCGTTTGAATTGCTCAAGACCCCACCAGGAACCTATATTTCGGCTGTTATGGATTTATCCACAAAGTTGAAAACAATCTGGCGGCAGGTGAAAAAAATGAACACTAAAGCGTTAGAGAGACTGGACAAAATTCACAATAGAAAGCCGGCTTTACCCAAATATCATGTAGGACAATAGGTGATGATGACTAACCCGTATGTGCCAAAAGGCAAAATGAAAAAATTTGTATCCCGTTATCAAGGTCATTTCCAGGTGATCGCGATGACATCGCTGGTGAATGTCAAATTACAGCTTCCAACTCGTCCTAATATTGTGCATATGAGCCGAATTAGGCCTTTCAAGGGGAATTTTGAGGAACTTCCTTCATTGTCTGCAGTAACTGCTAGTGGAGAGAAAGAAAAAGAATAAGAAAGGAGTAGATAAACAGAGGACCAAGTAAATTGTGGAAGCGATCAGACATGCTATTATGCTCTTATGCCATGCGTAAAAAGGAAAAGCTAATGTGAGTTGTTTTTCTTTTGTTTCTCAGGAGACGTGACATTCTGGTAAGACCAGCAGTTTCTGCTCATAGGTTGCGCTGAAGAGGGGAGAGGGAAGGTGTGCACTATCTCTCAGCATAGTTATCCTGTTTTGCTGTTGCAACTTAGCTGAAGCCTTGAAGGTATGTCCTATATCAAGTGGTGTTTTTTTCTCGCGACAAGTGGACGTAATTATGTCCGGACATCGATGGACCTTAAGGGTGGACTGTAATATTTGGGCGGTTGAAGACGAAATCCGTAAATTAGAGGATACATTTAATGAACTTCATTCCATGGTGGATAATCAGTCAAAGTTTAATGACACACAGGGGGAATATCAGCTATTACGACGAGCTTTTGCACGCTTACAAGCTCAGTTGCGGCAAACTGCAGGGTTAATCCCGCACGTCCGTAGGAAAAGACGATGGTTAGACGCATGTGGCCGTATCCTAAGCCGGCCGAAGTGGCCGTGCGGTTCTAGGCGCTGCAGTCTGGAACCGCGAGTCCGCTACGGTCGCAGGTTCGAATCCTGCATCGGGCATGGATGTGTGTGATATCCTTAAGTTAGTTAGGTTTAACTAGTTCTAAGTTCTAGGGGACTAATGACCTCAGAATTTGAGTCCCATAGTGCTCAGAGCCATTTGAACCATTTGAACCGTATCCTAAAAATTGTTTTTGGGACCGCTGACGCGGAAGATATTAAAAGTATTAATGAAACGCTATGGCAGGTACAGGATAATGTGAATAGCAACCAGGGAATGCTAGATCTTCACACAACCCAATTAGAGAGTTTGGAGAAAGATTTAGTTAATAATACGCTCCAATTGCGAGCTTTGGCCGCGACCTTGATGTCCCACATTAAGGCCACAGCCGACACAACCAATCACGACTTGGGTATAATCAAATACCGGTTGGATAACATCGATTCACTGCTGATAATCGCTAAACTGCTCCGTTTTCTTGCTGATGGTATTACGGAAGCACGCATAGAAGGCACGGAACTACAGTAGGCTTTGTTGCATGCAATGCGCGGTCACCTAAACCCGGTACTGTTGCCTTCAGAACAACTTCGGGAACGATTACGGTAAGTTCAATCGGAACTGCCCTCATCCCTGGAGCTACTGACGACATTAACAGACGAACACTTATCGCTGTACTACAAAATGGCCACTGTTACCAGTATGCGGACAGGTACCCTGCTGAGAATTCATATCATAATATCATTAACATGTAAGGGTTGTAAATTTGAATGTTACTCCTTGCATACGTATCCAGTGAAGTGGGAAATTTTGCAGAAATTCGTACAATTAACCGTACGGGAAATACTGTTAGTGGCACGTAACAGACAAGCTCATGCGTTCCTCACTGCACAAGACTTGCTGCGTTGTCGAACAGGTCCAGTAACCATCTGCCCCGCGAGATTGTTACACACTGTTCCCAAATCTTGTGAGAATTCTCTATTCCGCTCTCAAGAAACAATCGCGGAGTGCCCTAACGGAAGTATAGCAGGCACCGTGCAGTTCTTTCAGCAAGTGGGTCCACACAGTCGTTATTTGCGTTTGCTACGAGCAGGGTAAGCAAGGGAGTACACAAAGAATAGAATTGCAGGAGCAGGGATTGTTAATTAACGGCACACAGTGTGATATTTCACGGCCAACTTTCCGTTTACCAGACGTGATTACTGGGGCTACAATCATGAACATAACACGCACATTAATCTATGTACCCGACCAACCGGTGCAATTCGTCATGAAAGAAAATCTCACTCTTCTGAACAGCACATTAGACCCGACTTTACTCGCCTCTTTGGACCGGATGCTAGCAGCTGAGGTTGGACGTACAACTATGGAACATCTTTTTCAACGACTGCATGAGTACCGTAAAGAGCATAATCAACGCTTACTAGTTATTGGATCAGCAACCACCGCCACCTGTATATTTATCTTTGTCGTAGGATTAGTGTACTATCGGTTCAAGAGGAAGGTAGCCCAAATCCCGCCCCTTCCAACCTTTAACCTAAGGGTCCAGACAAAATCACTGAACAGTTGTGAGGCACTGCAGCAGAACACTGGGTAATGTTTATGAACAAAGATTAGACTGAGGATAGAAGTGAATGAACACAGTGTAAATAGTGAATCAATCGCATTTTGTGGTGTTTGAGAAGTGAACTGTAGTTGTTTTGACTTTTTGGTTGAATTTGGGGACGAATTCTTTTAGTACGAGGGAGGAACAGTAGAGGACAAGGGGTTATTTTTACGAAACATGGTGCGAAATTTTGATTTAGTGTGTTTCAGTGCGCGATGCACCAGCCTCACGGCAGACGGCGGACGAAGGCAGGGCAGCGCGTTATGCAGGTGACACAGTTTTGCAACGAGCGTCGGTATGTGTATACGTGCGCGGCAGCCATCAACAGCCAGAACGCAGCATCAGTAGAATCACGCAGGTGCGGGCAGCATGTGGCGCGGTTGCGTTAGCCGACTCATCGAGAACATTCTAATAAACACAGCGCTGTGAAACCGGCGGATTCAGCAGCAGTCTGCACTATTTAAGGGCATCAGACTACATGAACACACATCCACATATACACAAATATACACTTCCACACAAACATTAAATTATATAAGACAAAACCTGTCACGATGTGAGAACCACCAATCGTTGTAGGGGAAAAGGTGTGTACATAGGGAATTACGTGGACATATATGGGGAGTTATGACAGTTCTACATCGAATATACATAAGAAAATGTGCATATACATAACGATCAACTATAAAGTAGTAATGAGTAATGGGTAAATGAGAGAGAGGTGTGAGCAAAGAAAGAAAACGAAAGTGGGAGTAGAATTAGTCAGGTTGATCACTAAGCAACACCAGTGCAATAAAAACTCTAATAAATTGAAAGATAGTGTGACGTAAGTAGTATACAGGGTGCTACAAAAAGGTACGGCCAAACTTTCAGGAAACATTCCTCACACACAAAGAAAGAAAATATGTTATGTGGACATGTGTCCGGAAACGCTTACTTTCCATGTTAGAGCTCATTTTATTACTTCTCTTCAAATCACAATAATCATGGAATGGAAACACACAGCAACAGAACGTACCAGCGTGACTTCAAACACTTTGTTACAGAAAATGTTCAAAATGTCCTCCATTAACGAGGATACATGCATCCACCCTCCGTCATATGGAGTCCCTGATGAGCTGATGCAGCCCTGGAGAATGGCGTATTGTATCACAGCTGTCCACAATACGAGCACGAAGAGTCTCTACATTTGGTACCGGGGTTGCGTAGACAAGAGCTTTCAAATGAACCCCATAAATGAAAGTCAAGAGGGTTGAAGTCAGGAGAGCGTGGAGGCCATGGAATTGGTCCGCCTCTACCAATCCATCGGTCACCGAACCTGTTGTTGAGAAGCGTACGAACATTTCGACTGAAATGTGCAGGAGCTCCATCGTGCATAAACCACATGTTATGTCGTACGTGTAAAGGCACATGTTCTAGCAGCACAGGGAGAGTATCCCATATGAAATCATGACAACGTGCTCCATTGAGCGTAGATTAGATTAGATTAGATTAGATTAATACTAGTTCCATGGATCATGAATACGATATTTCGTAATGATGTGGAACGAGTCGAATTTTCCAATACATGACATAATTAGGTTAATTTAACAACATACTTAAGTTAATATAACAACTTTATTTTATTGTGTTTTTTTGTTTTTCTTTATTTTTTAAATATTTTTTTGTGTTTTTTCTTAATTTATATCTAAAAATTCCTCTATGGAGTAGAAGGAGTTGTCATTCAGAAATTCTTTTAATTTCTTCTTAAATACTTGTTGGTTATCTGTCAGACTTTTGATACTATTTGGTAAGTGACCAAAGACTTTAGTGCCAGTATAATTCACCCCTTTCTGTGCCAAAGTTAGATTTAATCTTGAATAGTGAAGATCCTCCTTTCTCCTAGTATTGTAGTTATGCACACTGCTATTACTTTTGAATTGGGTTTGGTTGTTAATAACAAATTTCATAAGAGAGTATATATACTGAGAAGCTACTGTGAATATCCCTAGATCCTTAAATAAATGTCTGCAGGATGATCTTGGGTGGACTCCAGCTATTATTCTGATTACACGCTTTTGTGCAATAAATACTTTATTCCTCAGTGATGAATTACCCCAAAATATGATGCCATATGAAAGCAACGAATGAAAATAGGCGTAGTAAGCTAATTTACTAAGATGTTTATCACCAAAATTTGCAATGACCCTTATTGCATAAGTAGCTGAACTCAAACGTTTCAGCAGATCATCAATGTGTTTCTTCCAATTTAATCTCTCATCAATGGACACACCTAAAAATTTGCAATATTCTACCTTACCTATATGCTTCTGATTAAGGTCTATATTTATTAATGGCGTCATACCATTCACTGTACGGAACTGTATGTACTGTGTCTTATCAAAATTCAGTGAGAGTCCGTTTACAAGGAACCACTTAGTAATTTTCTGAAAGACAGTATTGACAATTTCATCAGTTAATTCTTGTTTGTCAGTAGTGATTACTATACTTGTATCATCAGCAAAGAGAACTAACTTTGCCTCTTCATGAATATAGAATGGCAAGTCATTAATATATAATAAGAACAACAAAGGACCCAAGACTGACCCTTGTGGAACCCCATTCTTGATAGTTCCCCAGTTTGAGGAATGTGCTGATCTTTGCATGTTACGAGAACTACTTATTTCAACTTTCTGCACTCTTCCAGTTAGGTACGAATTAAACCATTTGTGCACTGTCCCACTCATGCCACAATACTTGAGCTTGTCTAGCAGAATTTCATGATTTACACAATCAAAAGCCTTTGAGAGATCACAAAAAATCCCAATGGGTGGTGTTCGGTTATTCAGATCATTCAAAATTTGACTGGTGAAAGCATATACGGCATTTTCTGTTGAAAAACCTTTCTGGAAACCAAACTGACATTTTGTTAGTACTTCAATTTTACAGATATGTGAAGCTACTCTTGAATACATTACTTTCTCAAAAATTTTGGATAAAGCTGTTAGAAGGGAGATTGGATGGTAATTGTTGACATCAGATCTATCCCCCTTTTTATGCAAAGGTATAACAATAGCATATTTCAGTCTATCAGGGAAAATGCCATGTTCCAGAGAGCTATTACACAGGTGGCTGAGAATCTTACTTATCTGTTGAGAACAAGCTTTTAGTATTTTGCTGGAAATGCCATCAATTCCATGTGAGTTTTTGCTTTTAAGCAAGTTTATTATTTTCCTAATTTCAGAGGGAGAAGTGGGTGAGATTTCAATTGTATCAAATGGCATAGGTATGGCCTCTTCCATTAACAGCCTAGCATCTTCTAATGAACACCTGAATCCTACTATATCCACAACATTTAGAAAATGATTATTAAAAATATTTTCAACTTCTGACTTTTTGTTCGTAAAGTTTTCATTCAATTTGATGGTAATACTGTCTTCCTCTGCTCTTGGTTGACCTGTTTCTCTTTTAATAATATTCCAAATTGTTTTAATTTTATTATCAGAGTTGCTGATTTCAGACATGATACACATACTCCTGGATTTTTAAATAACTTTTCTTAATATAACACAGTAGTTTTTATAATTTTTGATAGTTTCTGGGTCACTACTCTTTCTTGCTGTCAGATACATTTCCCTTTTCCGGTTACAAGATATTTTTATACCCTTAGTAAGCCATGGTTTGTTACAAGGTTTCTTACGAGTATATTTAACTATTTTCTTGGGGAAGCAGTTTTCAAATGCATTTACAAAAATGTCATGAAATAAATTATATTTTAAATTGGCATCAGGTTCACGGTACACCTCATCCCAGTCTAACTGCTGTAGGCTTTCCCTGAAATTTGCAATTGTTAAATCGTTGACTGAACGTACTACTTTGGAGGACTGTTTAGTATTGCTGAATGGTGCTATGTCATATATTGTAACTAGCTGTGCACCATGATCAGAAAGACCATTCTCAACAGGCTGAGCATTTATCTGGTTAAACTTATCTTGGTCTATAAAGAAGTTATCTATCAGTGAACTGCTATCCTTTACCACCTGAGTAGGAAAATCAATAACGGGTGTCAAATTGAAAGAACCGAGTAATACTTCAAGGTCATTTTTCCTATTACCCTCTTTCAGAGAATCTACATTGAAGTCCCCACAAATAATAATTTGCTTCCCCCTGTCTGACAGATAGCACAACAAGGAGTCCAAATTTTTCAGAAATAGATGAAAATTCCCTGATGGGGACCTATATACAGTTACAATTATAAATGTACCTTTATTTAATTTAAGCTCACAGGCACATGCTTCTATATGTTTCTCTACACAAAACTTTTTTGTTTCTATACTTTTTGCACAATGATAACTTTTGACATATATGGCAACTCCTCCTTTCTCCATATTTTCTCTCATTACATGTGCAGAGAGCTTATATCCACTTACATTTACCTTATCCATATCAGTAACAATGTGATGCTCAGACAGGCATAGTATATCTATTTCATTCTCAGCTTCTAAATCTTCTAAACAAACCAGAAGCTCATCTACTTTATTCTTTAAACTCCCAATATTTTGATGAAATATACTTACATTATTTTTAATTATACTTTTATGAGAACCTTTCCTTATTCTAACATTTGCAGTACTCTCCTGTCTGAGTTTCTCATTGTGCTTAGGCCTAGTTCCTATACCAGTGGTCACACGGTGTTCAGAGAGGCAGATTATGTCAACTGGGTTGGGTGACTTTAATTCATCAATGCAATTACCTAGGACTGAGATGCAACTTGGTGGAGATAAAATTTCTGGTGATTGGTGAAAATTTATAATTGATAGCTGAGATTGGTGATCCAATGTGCTAGAATTGTGCTGTTTAATTTCTTTCCTAAACTGAAGATTTGTTTCAATCCTGACCTCTCGTAGAACTTGACATCTTTCTGTCTTACCTATCCTAAAAAAGGTGCTGCTCCAACACCTGTAACCACTGGTATTTTACCATTCATGGCAGTGCCTCCCCCCCTTAAATTTCCTGCTATTACCCCAGCCAGTTTCCCCTTCCCTTTCCTGTTGAGATGTAGGCCGTGCCTGGTATAGTCCCACCTACTGAGATAATCAACAGGAACCACACCAATATGAGCCCCCGCACCTGACCCAAGCAGCCGTTCCAACTCCAAATTAACTCTCCCAACAGAAGAGTTCAAATGAGGCCGGTCATGGCGTCTCAGGACAGATACAAATTCAACATTGGTGTGTCTCGATGCCGACGCAATCTTTACCAAGTCACACTCTATACTGTACCCAGGATCTCTGTCGATGCTGTTCCCTGGCCCTCCCACAATAACCACGGTGTCTTCCCTGGTAAATCCTTTACAGAGTGAACCTAAATCCTCTGTCACCTGATCCAGACTAGCACTTGGTTTGAAAAAAATTGTGACCTGGTATTCTGGTCCTAATTCCTCCTGCAGAAGTTGGCCTACACCTCTGGCATGAGAACTGCCTAACAACAAAACTTTCTTCCTTTTCAATGACTTTCCTACATTCTTTTTCAATTTCCTATTGAAAGTTTGTTGTGTCCTGTCTACAACTACCTCTGCTTGATGCTCATCAGTTTCTAACTGAAGCAACAGGTCAAACTTATTTTTGACATTCACCACAAAACTGTCAGACTTAGTTCTAGGCCTGTTCCTTCTGCTACCTGTTGCCACTTCCCACCTCTCTTTGCCCTTCTCCCTCCTTAACCTGTCCAGATCTTCCCTAGCCTGATCTAGCTCAGCCTGAAGGGCAGCAATTTTCCCCTCCTGTTCCACTATCTTCCTATCTCTGCTGCAAATCCTACATAACCACTGATGAGCCTGATCCACTTTCCCAACACCCACGCCACTGCAATCCCCCCAGTGAAAAAAACTACTACATCCATCACACCAAACCCCGGAACTAACAATTCTACGGCAAGTCAGGCACTTCTCACTCATGGCAAAAATAATACTTTAGCTAGAATAAAGCAATTAAATTACCGAAAATCAAAAAAGACGTTACAAGAATTAAGCCTATTCACAAATGTATATAAGCAAGTTTCTGATTTAAAATTCCGCTGTTTTTCTGAGATCTGTATTAAAACAATGAAGGTATACGCTATTTATTATATATTTCACTCGATTGAATGAAAAAAAAGGACAATTAAACGAGGTACTTTAACTTTGATTCTCCAAAAACGTTACGAGAATTAGGCCTATAAACAAATGTATATAGGCAAGTTTCTGATATAAAGTTACACTGCTTTTCTGAAATCTGTATTAAAACAATGAAATTATACGCTATTTACGGTAGTTTACTTATTTGTTGCCGAGAAACTAGTTAAATTACCGTGAAATAATAATCAAACACGTTTACAAAATTTAAGCCTAAGCGCGACTTCGCGAAGTTACGATCCTTTCGTGTTTTCTGAAAAAATACGCAAAGAAAAGTCAAACCTTTAATGGCAAGACTAAACGATACACTAATGCACGTATTTAATTTGTTGTCGGCGTTAAACTAAATTATATTCCTGTCTAAATCACTTAACTTTCTGGAAATGGTTTCTGGCGTCACTTACTCGGCGGCCATCTTGGAACCGGAAGTGTAGGTGGAAGAACAAACTAAAATGAACTCTAACATGGAAATTAAGCGTTTCCGGACACATGTCCACATAACATCTTTTCTTTATTTGTGTGTGAGGAATGTTTCCTGAAAGTTTGGCCGTACCTTTTTGTAACACCCTGTATACAGACATAATATCTATTCAAAGTATAGAAGGTGATAAGTAGAGGAGGAATGTGGGATGGTAAAATCCTACCTACTGCGTGTCAAACGTTTGTGTGTGAAGGTTTAAAACCAGTCACGGCAAGAAAGTAGACATGGTGGTCGAACGGCACCGACAAGTACCTGTCCGGCAATCTGTAGACATGTTAGTGAGTGTGTACGGAAGAACTATGGAATCTTTATGTAGCTTTGAGATTATTGTGTCATGGACTATTGTTAAGTGAAACAAGAACAGTTGAAAAAGTACTCTTTACTCAGGCTTGTTAGAGCCAAGACGTTTATTCAATCTCCTTTTTTTGAAAGTCATTTCGAGTGTAAATCAATTTGTTTCTAACATACAACTGAGTGAGAGACTTACTGAGATTTCATATTATGTTGAAAGTGAAAATTTTTTTGTGCTTGAAAATCAAATACATCATTGAAATGTAAAGTTTGTATGACTATGTATTTCAGTAGTAGAAAGAGGCTTGAAAGTTCTTGTACCTAGTGTTATTCGACGGAGAAGAAGTCAAGAGAGTTTCCAGCAGCCACCTATCCAGTAATGAAGAGTGGCTGCAAACACTAAGTAAAACATCTCATAAAGAAGTGGAATGTGGTTTGGAGAAATAAATAAGTATAATCCAGACCCATACTCACACTCTTAAGTTGTCAGAACGTTAGAATATATTGATACATCACCAATGAATCGTATTTTGAAATTCTCTGACTAAGTTTTCAGAAATTTCACGACATCTTAGTATATATTCCCAAACTAACTTATCACCAAATTCTCTCATTAATGTTTCCATTAAAGTTCACCAAATGGACTTTCCTTTTTAATATAACCAACAACTATTTCTCCACGTGTTTCATTTGTTAAATACAAGTCAAATAATTGGGTAAAATTTAATTTTTTACATGAAAGACAAATCATCAGAATAAGTTGTTGTTCTTCAGCTATTAGTTTTCATTCAATTCACTGTTATTATTTTTTTAAATAAAATTTTTAATGGCAATATTATTGTTACTATCATTAATAAGATCAATAAGTTAATGTTTTTACAGTTTAGAGTAAACTGTGAGTCCTAATTGTCTTGTGCTAGCTTTTAATACATTTATTGTTAGAGTATTTAGACGTGTCACTTATTAGAAACATTTTATTCAATAAAATCTTTGGTTAAGTTTTTACCACCTGGAAATATTTATAAATAAATAATAAATTTTATATTCTTTTATTTAAAAAAATTGATATGCCCATTCTTTTGATTAATAAACTATTTGTGTTGGTTTGCTTGATTTTAATTACAAACTATCTTTCGTGTTTTATTCATTATGTAGTTTCAGGCACTATGAAGTTAGAACTGAAAACTTATTCTAGAATAAAAATAAATATACTTATATGTTTAAATAATCATAATTTAGAATATACACAAAAAATAAGACTATCATTCACCGATGGAGAACTTAGACCTTTAGGACAATCCTTTGGCCTTAGAATATAAATATATTCAAAACTATATTAAACGATGGACAATCAAAATTTAGTTCAAAAGACGAATTTTATTAACAGTTAGAAATTTCCGAAAGAACTAAATTGTTAGATTGGTTAATAAACAATGTCTGATTATTTGATTAACTAAATGAATTAATATATGTGTTTGAGCAAAGAGTAACTAAAATAATTAATATCTATTCAATTTAGATTACGAACTGACGAATTTATCTTCATTCCAAGATGATTAACATTCCTCTGAAAACCAAGTAAAATATCAAATTTGATTGATTAATTAATTTTCCGTTCTCTTCTATCCTGTTGAATAAACAAAAATTGATTCAAATTGTTCTGGAATTTCAGGGTCTGGGAAGGCAGACCAAGAAATTGGATTTGGAATTTTATGGTTCTCAAAGAAAATCCCTCATAACATTTAACAAGTTAAATGAAATTTTGTTATTTATTCCATATGGAATTAGAGCAAGTGATGCTACACTCTCTGAAAAATTGAATAGAATGGGAATCTTTAGAAAAATTCCTGAAATAAAATATGATATCCACTTGTTTTAGATGATAATGTTAAAGGAAAAGAAATTAAAAATTATACAGAACTGAAGTGTAACCAGCAGCTACACTTACATCCAAATACAATATTCATAAGAAATAAAAGTCCAATAAAAACTATTTTCTATAAATGGCAGCTATAACAAATACATCTAGTTTCATGAATATTTTTGGATTAATTCATAATAATGTAAATAAGCTCATATACAATGATAAGCAGGTGTGTGTGATCATTGATGGAAATAATGTTCCCTGATCCAAAGTAAAAGTACAGCTGAACTTTTAGAATATAAAGATACAAACCAAGCAAGTAGAAAAAATGTAGATGAGATGGAACTAAAATATTAAAAATATAAACTTTTTCTTTCAGTTGAGATTAAAAGGTAATGAAAAATCAACCATATTTATCGATGAATCAGGCTAATATTTATTAATTTTAAAATCGAGAAAAGAAGAACCTAAACAACTTTGCCTTTAATAAGGAAATATGTGATCATAAACTGCAAATGAGTGTAGAATAAAAAGCTAAAGAAAAAGAACAACTTGCAATTGCATTAAAAATTAAGTAAAAATACAAGAAGACCAAAAATAGAAACTACAACAACAACTAGAAGAAGAAAAATCTAAAAATATGACATTTACCAAGTTAAATAGGAAAATGTCAGAATAGAAAATAATAAGACATGATGTCTGCTTGTGTCTGTATATGTGTGGATGGATATGTGTGTGTGTGCGAGTGTATACCCGTCCTTTTTTCCCCCTAAGGTAAGTCTTTCCGCTGCCGGGATTGGAATGACTCCTTACCCTCTCCCTTAAAACCCACATCCTTTCGTCTTTCCCTCTCCTTCGCCTCTTTCCTGATGAGGCAACAGTTTGTTGCGAAAGCTTGAATTTTGTGTGTATGTTTGTGTGTCTGTCGACCTGCCAGCACTTTCATTTGGTAAGTCACATCATCTTTGTTTTTAGATAAACTTTACTGAAAAGTTAGAGATAAGAGTGTAAACTGATTTGGGAGAAGATTAATTTGAAATAAAGAATAAGGAATTGAAACACCAGATTTCTGTATCGCTTGAGCGCATAGGTACACAGGCAAACTTTGAGGGAATTGCTCCATAGTGCATGGATGAGGGAATGCAGGAAACCATTAATGATTTTGAGGACACCCAGGCCAGTAAGGCAGTACCTTGAGATGCTTGTGCACCTCCTACTGAGGTTAGTGAGATAAAAAACAAAGCAAGCAGTTTGGGTGCACTATTAGAGAGAAGTACAGAACTTCCAGAGAGAAAGGGGGAAGAAAAACGTGGATTACCACTTCTACCCAACATGTAGATAAAGTGTTTCTGGCAGTTGCTTTTATCCCCTCATTTATGGGAAGATCTCACAAAAGTGTACATTCCTTTCTGCAGAGAATCTGTGGCACTCATCACATTTGCACATGGCCTGATGAATTTTTGTTGAATGTTGCTTGAAGAAATTAGTGGGAGATGCTTGTAAATATGTGGAGTTGGTGACATGCTGTGAAATGTGAGGAGATTTGAAGTGGTAGAAAAGCTATTGAGTGGTTCTCAGATAAACATGGCACCAGTTACTTCCATAGTAAGACAGCCACTTTGAGACTAAACCCAGGAGATGAGATTCAAGCCCGTATGGATGACATTTTCATAGTATCTTGCAAAATACAGGTACACAGATGAATTCTGAGGGAATTGTTCCACATTGTGTGGATAAGGGAATGCAGGTAATCTTCGATAGTATTGAAATGACCCAGGCCAGCAAGCCTGTCAGCCCTGATGCAATCTGAAATGAAGTGTTACAAGAGGAAACTGTGTCAAGTGCTATAGGTGTGTTTATACATGCAACTGAACCGCAAATGGTTGTTCAAGTTGATGCCTCTATATAAGAAGGGTAGAAGGATGGATCCTCAATATTACAGACCAATATCCTTAACATCGGTTTGTTGCAGGATTCTTGAACATATTCTCAGTTCGAATATAATGAATTTCCTTGAGACAGGGAAGTTGCTGTCCATTGCATCAGCACAGCTTTAGAAACCATCGCTCCTGCGAAACATAACTCTCCCTTTTTTCACATGATATCTTGTGAACCGTGGATGAAGGGTATCAGACGGATGCCATATTCCTTGACTTCCAGAAAGCATTTGACTCGGTGCCCCACTGCAGACTCCTAATTAAGGTATGAGCATATGGGATTGGTTCCCAAGTATGTGAGTGGCTCGAAGACTTCTTAAGTAATAGAACCCAGTACATTGTCCTCGATGGTGAGTGTTCATCGGAGGTGAGGGTATCATCTGGAGTGCCCCAGGGAAATGTGGTAGGTCTGCTGTTGTTTTCTATCTACATAAATGATCTTTAGGATAGGGTGGATAGCAGTGTGTGGCTGTTTGCTGATGATGCTGTGGTGTACAGGAAGGTGTCTTCACTGAGTGACTGTAGGAGGATACAAGATGACTTGGACAGGATTTGTGATTGGTGTAAAGAATGGCAGCTAACTCTAAATATAGATAAATGCAGATGAATAGGAAAAAGAATCCTGTAATGTTTGAATACTCCATTAGTAGTAGTCACGTCGATTAAATATTTGGGCATAATATTGCAGAGCGATATGAAGTGGGACAAGCATGTAATGGCAGTTGTGGGGAAGGCGGATAGTCGTCTTTGGTTCATTGGTAGAATTTTGGGAAGATGTGGTTCATCTGTAAAGGAGACCGCTTATAAAACACTGATACGACCTATTCTTGAGTACTGTTCAAGCATTTGGGATCTCTATCAGGTCAGACTGAGGGAGGACATAGAAGCAATTCAGAGGCAGGCTGCTAGATTTCTTACTGGTAGGTTTGATCATCATGCGAGTGTTACGGAAATGCTTCAGGAACTTGGGTGGGGTGTCTCTAGAGGAAAGGAGGCATTCTTTTCATGAATTGCTACTGAGGAAATTTAGAGAACCAGCATTTGAGGCTGACTGTAGTACAATTTTACTGCCGCCAACTTACATTTCGCTGAAAGACCACAAAGATAAGATAAGAGAGATTAGGGCTCGTACAGAGGCATATAGGCAGTCATTTTTCCCTCGTTCTGTTAGGGAGTGGAACAGGGAGAGAAGATGCTGGTTGTGGTATGAGGTACCCTCCGCCATGCACTGCATGGTGGATTGCGGAGTATGTATGTAGATGTAGATGTAGATGTAGGTGTCATTCCCCACTCCTCTGTAAGAAGCAGCGCAGGTAGCCTGTCTGTGGAAATACGCACACAGGTTCATTTCCACTCCAACATTGAATTGTGAACCAAAATACATCTACATCCACATGGATACTCTTCAAATCACACCTAAGTGTCTGGTAGAGGGTTCATTGAACAACCTTCACAATAATTCTGCAGTATTCCACTCTCTAACAGTACATGTAAAAAATGAACAAATATAATTTTCTGTGCAAGCTTTGATTTATTTTATTATATTATGATGATCTTTTTTCCCTATGGAGGATGCTGTCTACAAAATATCTACACTTTCGGAGAACAAAGTTGGTTATTGGAATTTCGTGATAAGATGCTGCCACACTGAGAAACACCTCTGTTTTAATGAAGTCCATCCCAAGTCCTGTATCATATTCATGACACTCTCTCTCCTATTTCTTGATAATACAAAATGGCTGTCCTTGTTTAAACTTTCTTAAAATAGTCTTTTGATCCCACACTGCACAGCAGTACTCCAAAACAGGATGGATAAATGTAGTGCAGGCAATCTCTTTAGTACATCTGGTCCATCTTCTAAGCTTTCTGTTAATAAAATGTAGTCTTTGATTCACCTCCTCACAACATTTTCTATACTTTCTTTCCAGTTTATGTTGTTTGTAATTGTAATTCCAAGACATTTAGTTGAATTTATGGCCTTTAGTTTTGATTGATTTATCATGTAACTTAAGTTTAATGGATTTCTTTTAGCATTCATGTGGATGACCTCACACTTTTCATTATTTAGTTTATGCACCATACAGATTGAAGCACACATGCCTTGTTCTTAGCTGCTTTCAAACCTTTCGTACTGCAGGCTGGCTTACTGCTGCACCCATACACTTAGTCCAAACTGTAGGCATGGGCGATGGTAGTTAACCCTTTCACTGCGCATTTACTCTCAGCGGCTCCCCCCCCCCCCCTCCTGTCCGCATTATTTTTACCCGGTGCATATATATATATATGACTGTAGCAGTCTACCGTTATTATTGAGATAAAAATGAGGCACAAAATCCAGTATTGTCGGTGTAAATCGTTTCCTTTTTTTAAATATTTGTTCAGAAAGTCTTATTTTGTTCAAAAAAGGTACATTATTAGGAGAAAAAATACAAAACATATTGCATTAGTAATACTTCAAAGTGTGATATCTCTCGAAACAAAAATTCAAACATAAAGGCACATTACATTTTACACAAACATATCTTGTGTCACTCCGTTTATCATGTTTTGCACATACAATACACCTTCTCTGGGTGGCCTTCTTCTTTGAAGTTCCTGGGATTAGCGAAATAAAGTGGCGCTCGGTTAGGTGTAAGGGATTGTCACCATCAGCCGATCTTCTTCCACGACGCCCCTCTGTTTGCGGTTGGTGGTGAATCTCTAGGATCTCCTTGATAAGTTTCTGTTGAAAATCAGATACTGAAATATTTCGTCCCGTTTTACTTTTATATAATTCATGCGCATTGAGCAAAGACAGATCCACCAAATGAAAAAATACTTTTTTATACCATTTTACAGTTTTTCGAACACATTCTACTGAACTTAGCTTCATATCACTCCTGTCGACGACACCCATATTTTCAGCGTAGCTTACGATGCAAGCTGGTTTTGTTTTTGGTTCATTCATGGTTCCGTCAGTTTTGTCAGTCACTGTAATTTCGATTATATGAAGAGTTGAAAGCATCCTCACTTCCCACTTGTCCTGTCACTTCAGAGCAAGAAGTTTATCTGTTGACATAAACTCGATCTCGCCTTTTCTAAGTTTTTTTGATAAAGCAGGCATGCCTTTGCAGTTTGTTCACACAGTTCCACAGGCATTAGTCACTCTGTCACGCAAATAAGAAAATAACGTTGGGCTAGTGTACCAATTGTGAACATATAATGTGTGATCTTTATCAAGATAACGTTCAAGTAAAGTGAGAACAATGCTTCTAGGTATTCCAACATTTACACCAAAGTCAGTTTCTTTTTTTACATCTGTTGCTGCACCCACATAAATAATAAAGTCAAGAATATAACCAGTTTCACAATCACATAACACAAAAAATTTTACTCCAAATCTGTGGCGTCTGGAAGGAATGTACTGCTTGAAGAAGACACGACCTTTGAAGAGAACTAAACTTTTGTCAATGCTCAAATTTGTAAAAGGATATCAAGCACCTGGAAATACTTTTCTTAAGAGATCCACAATTCGACGTAATTTCCAGATTTAGTCATCTCCAGGGCCCTTACTGTTATCAGCAAAATGTAACATTCTAAGTAACAGAAGATATCTATCTCTCGGCCTGATTTGCGCAAACATTGGAGTAGACAGTAACTGATCATTGGTCCAATAACTGTTTATTTCATTTTTCATTTCATATTTCACTGGTATCATTGCAAAGGTGTTCATAATATAAATTACATTGCTCAGCTAAGTAGCTCACAATTTCTTGGCTAAAAAAAACTTGGAAGCAGTCGTGTACAGTACATAAATCATCTAAATTGACGATTTTGCAACCGGAACCACTGTTATCAAAATTATACACTTTAGGGTCCAAATCAGAGTCTTTCGATCTAAAATCAACTGTTTTGTGTCTCTTAGTAGATTTTTCAGGTATACGCTTAGGCTCTTCTTCGGAATCGGAGAAAGAATCGACGATAACATCAAAATCTGGATCTGCATTCACTGGTTCAACGTTTGTTGGTTAACAAATATTTTTTATATTTGTGGTGACAGATTTATCTGCCCGCTCGTCGTCATCATTATCTGTCCACCCACAATCAGCTGGATTGGGCATGATGATATCCTCATCGTCACTTTGGTTTAGAATACTCAGCAGCTCATCGTCTGTAAACGGACGGTAACGTCACATCATTTTATTTGGTAACGCAGAAACGGCTGCACACAAACTGGGTAATATAGCAATATGAATGAACTCAGCAGAAAGAGAATTCAGCATTCAATAGTCGCTCAGGTATTTCCTAGTATTCCAACAATTAAGCTGCATACTTTCGCAACAATTACCTCCGACTCGCTGGCCCGATTGTCGACTGCAGCAGGGAACCACTGTAAGTATTTTTTATAGCAAATAGTATATATACGTCTGGAGCACTGAAACGATTAGCGTATATTTATGTCTGGAGCAGTGAAAGGGTTAAATATATGTGGTTACGCACAACACATTTATTCACAGCAATATACATACACTGAAAAGTTATAATAATTAGACTGGAAATGTCTGCATGGGAAATAGTGTGACCATGTGAATGGCTTGACCACTTGTACTATAAGGTGCCTCTGTGATCGAGTGCATGGTACAGACTTGTGGCCATGGAAGATGATGGACACATTTCCAGCTGAGCATGCTAATGTTCTCTCATCTCACGGATGCTCTTTAATCTGCAGGCATAAGAGACATAACGAATGAGAGGCAGCTGTTCGATTTGCACATGCGATGGTGGGGAGCACACATTGTGCTTGATGCCCGTGAACCACGGCTGGTAAGATTGCAGAATGATGCAGATTTCCATTGAGTAACAGGGACTAGCTTGCACTGATGACTGTCTTTGTGTCCTGTGTACTCCTCGTTGCCCCAGTGTTGCAGTGCTTTGGCCTAATTGTAATTTTGTGTGGGTGCATGTGCAGAAGAATATTGGTCTGTTGACTGTGTTGTCCGCAATTGCTGTGCTGCTGTCCGAGGCTGCCACACAGATCACCCCTTGCGGAATGGAGCTCAGTAGGTGTGAGAGGCTAAAATGTTCTGTCTGCACCCAGCGTATGTTTGTGTTTCACAAGCTTGTTGTGATGTCAGCATGAGTGCAGTGGCGGCACTGCATGATGTCAGCATGAGTGAAAAGGCGCCGGTGTGTGACATTATGAGCAGCTGGTGGGGTGGGTTGTGTTCCTGTGCAGCCAGCTACAACAGCAGTGCCCAGTGGCACTGTCAGGAACTGGCTGTAGTGATGAGGGGCTGCATATCTAGTGTGCAGATGTTGGCCCTGAGAACAATGATGCACGGACAAACCCTCCAACCTCAATGCCTGACATGGTATATTTGCAGAGAAGCAACGGCGATTCCAGGAGATGCAGCAGGCAAACAGCTGGTGAGATGGGTATCAGTGGCTGGAGCTTGACTGGAGGTTTGTTGCCAGAAGGTGAAGTGGCCCACTGGAGACAGGGTCTCAACAGCAGGCAGTGGGCAGTGTGTGTGCTGGATCTGAGTGTGACATGACATCATTATGACACAGCAGGGTCATTTGATGTGAAAGTGGGGGCCGGCATGTGTGATGTAGTCTGCTGGCCACTATGGTGGAGTTGGCTGTGAACCTGTGTGGGGTGCGGTTCAGTTGGCTGACTGGGTGTGGTGAAGGTAGGCCAGAGCAGACGGCTGCGTGGTGACAGCTGGCGGCCTGCATCAGTCATTGGCAACTGTTGGAGATGGCTCTGCTTGACCAGTTGTTTGTGGAGCATTGTCCATTACCATGTGCTTCACCAGTTGAAGAAGTGTGTAGCAGTGGGCTCTGTCAAGACATATGCTAGTTTGACCCTGTCAATCAAGACTTTAGCTGCCCTATTGTTACATTCGATCTCCTCTGTCATCTACACAACCTCATGTGACACTTGCCTTCCTCCAAACCTGGCAATGGACACCAACCTTCAACACCTCTTGCAGAACTTGGCCACCCAGCACATAGTTTGAGCAGTTGATGTGCTCATGGCAAGAGTTCAGCAGGCTCCGCGGTGGCAGAAGACCAAGCTGTGGGCAATACGATTAACATGGCTGGCACCACAGCAACAGCCACTCTAATAGTAACTGATGTCAGAACAGAGCCCAAGCAGCATCTGCTGGTATCATGCAGGTTTCTACAGCAAAGCGACCAAGTGCCACACCTTTTGGTTGCACCCAAACACCAACTGTGACCAGACCCAGATGCACCCAGCTGCAGTGCTATATTAAAGAATGTTTTTGTGGCAGAACAGAGTAGGGGCATGAGATACCTGGTAGACACTGCATCAGATTTATCACTTTTTCGAGGTCCATGTTAAAAGATCATAGGAAGGCCAAAACACTGTGCCTCACCACAGAAAACAAATTTGCCATAAAAACATATGGCACTCATCATTGGAATGGGGATCTTGGACTGTGCTACACATTCATGTAGAGTTTCACTGTGGCCTACATCAACGAGCTGATTCTGAGGGTATTGAAAATACCCAGTAGACTGACACTATGATGAGTCTGAAGATAGTAGGACAGCAATGGCAAGCTGCCTTCTTCACTGTTATATCTGTGGTGTGCTCGAGACCATTTACAGACATTCTAAACAAATTTCCAGAGCTAACTCACCTGTCTGGGGTGCCACAGCATACCAGGCATTCAATTTTCTACCATATCATTGCCACACTCAGTCCCACCATCCTGCACTGCCCACTCATCCCACGCTCAAGAGGCTCGCAGGCATAAAGGCTGAGTTTGAGGCAATGTTGTAACAAGGTGTTGTCCGACCATCGAGCAGCCGGTGGTCTTCCGTCTTACATTTGGTGTCCAAAAAGGACAATTCGTGACTCCCATGTGTGGCCAACCACAACTAAATTCAAGGACAGTGCCAGACAGATATCTGGTGCCATATCTGCTGGACTTTAGCCACGCCTTGGCAGGTGTGACTGTCTTTATTAAAATCGACTGCACAAAGTCATACATGCAGATCCCTATGGCACCTGAAGATATAGGAAGAAACCATGATTAACACTCCCTTGGGGCTTTTTGGGACCATGTTCATGATGTTCAGCCTTAGGACTGCTGCCCAGACTACGCAGAATTTCCTGGCTGACGCAGAATTTCCTGGCTGGCATCTTGCAAGGATCACCTTGCTGCTTCTTGTACCTGGACAATGTCCTCATATTCTTGAAGATGACCAAACTCCACCACAGCCACCTAACAACCGTTTTCCAGTGTCTCAATGACGCTGGCATAGTCATCAATCCATTGAAACACAGCATGTATTTGGGGGTCAGTGATATTGGGTTTCTCGGTCACCTAATTACCCCTAACAGACTGACACCTCTGCCGTAGAAATTGCAGGCTATCCTGAACATGCCACACCCAGAAACTCACAGAGGCCTACATCATTTCTCAGGATGGTCAACTGCTACTAGTGCCATCTATGTAACGCTGCTGCAGGGCACAAACATCTGACTGCAGCACAATGTGGCCCCACAATGAAAGGAAGGGCTCCCATTGCCTGGACATACGAAAAGGAGCAAATTTGTACCACATCTACATCTGACGTAGAGTTAACCATCATTGTGGATTCCAGTCAGACTGCTATCAGCACACCACTTCAATAGTGACTGAAGACAGCTGGAAGACACTCTGCTTCTTCACATGGGAGCTGTTGGCAGCATAGAACTCTTGGAGCACTTATGACTGTGAACTGCTCACTGTGTATCAGGTGGTGAAACACTTCTGTTCATTGGTAGAAGCTCGCCTCTTCTTTATGTTCACCAACCATAACCCTATATCACAAGCTTTATGGACCAACAACACCAACTGTGAACAGCACAAACTAGAGCAGTTGGAGTACATGTCCCACTTCACAATGGACATCTGACACATTTTCGGGATGGACAACGTTCTCGCTGACTGCTTGTCCCATGATTGTGCTGTTATCGTCTCCCCAGTGATTTTTGAAGATGTTGCACAAGAACAGGAGGGCGACAGAGAACTGGATTGTGTCTCACACAATTCCTCCAGCGGCCTACATCTAGGACTGGTGCCCATCCTTGGCTCCTCTCAGAAGCTTTGGTGTGATATTACAACAGGCATGCATTGATCATTTCTCCCAACAACAACAAAAATGCCGGTGCGCTGCTTTTGACTCTGTCTGTGGGTTATCACATCCAAATGCAAACATCGCAGTGTCAATCATGGCATCATATTTAATCTGCCCTGGACTCTGGAAGGACTGTCGTCAGGGAGCACATACCTGTGCTGCATGCCAGCACACCAGTGTAGCCATCGGTGCCTTCCCCAGTGTGACACACTGCTTCACACATGTCCATGCAGACACTATAGGGCCATTAACTCCATCCCAAGGCAAGTGCTACCCCCTTATAATGATGGACTGCCTAATCCACTGGCCAGAGGCAACACTCATAGTAGACATCACTCATGAGATGGTTCCTACTGCCTTTGTTCACATCTAGATGGTGCGCTTTGGCTACCCTAGACACGTAACTGCAGACTACGGGTGTCAGTTCAACTGGGGCACTGTTTAAACATGTCAACTGAGCGTGGGGTGCCAGGCTACACTGCACAACAAGCTACCATCTAGCATCTAACTGCATGGTTGAGCAGCTTCATCAGATGTTGAAGGTATCCCTGACATGCCACGACACCAACTGAATGGAAGCACAACTGCTTGTACTTCTTAGTCTGCAAGTGACATTGAAGGAAGAGATCAGTGTTTCACCTGCAGACCTTGTCTACAGTCAGTCAATCACCATCTCCAAAAAGTTCATGGAGGAAGTTACCACCGCCACCGATGCCTCAGCCCCGCAACTAGCTGAATGCCTGCACAGTCTTACGAATGTGCTCCAACTGCACCCACCAATGCAGCATGGTGCTGGCAAAGCCTTTGTCCTTGCACACCTAAAGCACTGCATGCACATGATGTTGTGCACAGATGCAGTACAGCTAGCACTTCAGCAGCCCTACTTGAGATCACACAGTGTGATAACCCATGATGGGAAGAAGTTGGAGATTGAATGTAACAGTAGCCCGGCTAAAGTCTTGATCAATACAGTCAAAGCAGTATATGTCTTGACAGAGCCCATCACCACATACTTCTTAATGGGCAGAGGACTTGGTAACGGACAACATTCCACATGCAACCAGCCAGGCAGAGCCCACACCAGCACCGAGCGAGGTAGCGCAGTGGATAGACACTGGACTCGTATTCAGGACGACGACAGTTCAATCCCGCAGCCGGCCATCCTGATTTAGGTTTTCCGTGATTTCCCTAAATCGCTTCAGGCAAATGCCAGGATAGTTCCTTTGAAAGGGCACAGCCGACCTCCTTCCCCATCCTTCCCAAATCTGTTGAGACCGATGACCTCACTGTCTGGTCTCCTTCCCCAAAACAACCCAACCCAACCCACACCAGCAGTTGCCAGAGACTCACGTGTGCCACCAGCTGTCACTGAGCAGCCATGTGTGCCCAGCCTACCTCCACCACACCCAGACAGCTGCCCAGACCACAAACCACACAGTTGTACTGGGCAACCTCACCGCAGGGGCCAGCAGACTGTGTCATATATGCTGTTGCCATTTTCATGTCAAATGCCCGTGCTGCAATGACGTCATGTCCCACACAAATCCCTCATGCACACCGCCCACCACCTGCTGTTGAGATTCTGTCTCTCATGGGCCACTTCACCAGCTGAACAAAACTCTACAGTTGAGCTCCAGCCACTGCTGCCCATCTCACCGGCTCTTTGCCTATTGCAACTCCTGGAGTTGCTGTCACTTCTCTGCACCTCCACCACATCTTGCATTGAGGCTGGATTGACACCTATGCTGGTCCCTGCATCAATTCCCTGTCAGGCTCTGGACACTTCCTCCAACACCATTGGATACATCCACCACAGCTCCAAAAACCATGTTCGAGCCCTGACGACACCGCATTCACGCGCATTAAACTCTGTGTAGTGTCTGCTGCCACAAACGATGAGACTGGATTGAGTACCACATCACGCTTCTGCATCAGTTTTGCCAAACAAACAAAAAACTGTGTTTTATGAATAGTGGATCTCCTTGAATGTTTTGTTTAGTTTTTACCCCACAGTTAATGAGACCTTATCTATTTGCATATGAACTTAAGTGTTACGAACAGTGCATCTTCACCAATGCTCCATTTCTTATCCTTCATAGAAGTGTTCTCAAGGCTGACAACTGCACACTAGATCTGCAGCGACTCATCACAACAAACAGTTCCTGCCCAGCGCGACTGGGTGCTGCAGTTCTAGCGAGCTGTATGAGAACACTTCCCGCCCCACCAGCTGCTCACGACATGACACTTAGCTGCCTTCGAGCTCACGCTGACATCATGCAGCACCACCACTGTGCTCACACTGACACCACCACAAGCTCCTGAAGCACAAACATATGCTGGGCACAAATGGAACATTTTTGCCTCTTGCACCTATCAATCTCTTCTACCCAAGGGATGATATACATGACACCTTTGGACAGCAGCACCGCAATTGCAGACAACACAGTCAGCAGGTCAGCACTTGTTTGCACATGCACCCTCGCAAAAGTACCATTAGGCCAAAGCACAGCAATACTGTGGCACGGATGGGTGCACAGAACACAGAGAGAGACACCAGTGTGAGCTAGTCCCTGTTACCCAATGGATGTCTGCATCATTCTGTGATGTCACCAGCTGTGTTTCACATGGGTCATGCACAGTGTGTGTTCCCACTGTCACGTATGCAAATGAGACAGCTGCCTCTTGTTCACCACGTTTCTTGTGCCCACAAATTAAACAGCATTCATGAGATGAGAGAACGTTCACAAGCTCAGGTTGTAAAGGAACACCCTCCTCTAGGATTACTTTTCCTCAACAGAAGTAGGTGATAGCTGAAATATTTTTCGAATTTTAGACAGGTCAATGTTGTTCTTCTAAAAAGTTTTATATGCTTTTGTACATGATGTGTTGTATTTCAAGCCAAAATTTATGAAAAGAAGTTACTTTGTTTTCCTTGTTACCATTGATATGTATTAGCTCTCAATGTACAGTTTTTTTTTTTTTTTAGAAATATTAGAAACTACAAAATATTAGGCATACTTAAAATTTCTATAATTAATTATGTACTAGTACTGTTTATTATGTTAACTTCTAGATTCATTTATAAAATAATAATCTAAACTAATAGAAATTCAAGAAAAATTGTAAACCCTTAGGAATATTGTGATTACTGCAGAGTGAAGTAATAGTAAGCATGCGTCTGATGTGATTGACATATTTTGTAGTTTGGGCGAACAAAGTAATTTCAACTTTGTTAATCTGAAAATTCACAGTGTGATATAGTAAAATGTGAAGCAAATAAATAATGAAAAACCAAAAACTGTCCACAGAGAATCTTCAAATTTATTTAGATCAATTGGACTATGAGAACCTAAAATGTGAAAATTTCAGACCCCTAGATATGAAGAACTGGAGCCAACTATGAGAGAAAAATAAGTAAAAAGTTTATTGTAAATCTTACTCCTCTCAAATCTTATGAAAAGACTTCGCTGTCATAGACAGTAGTAGTAACAAAGAAGGGAGGACTAGATTATAAGTGTTGGTGCTGTCCGGGATTAATTGACTAATAATGAAGTTTTGTCTACTGTAGAAAAGAAAGTGATTTATGTCATTTACAATTCATTCATGAATAAATTTCCAATGACCTGAAGCAAGAAAACCGAAAGCTGCCCAACAAAGCAAATCATACCAACAGTGACAATGTACTGCCTATAATGACAGACTGGATTGAATGAAAGAGGGCTTTATGACTACAATCAAGGACATCAAAAAGGAAAGATAATTACAAACTATTTGTGAAGTTAATTTGTTTGTGGATTCATGTACTTGTTAAAAAATGAATAGGGATGAGGGTAGGAGTGAGGAAGAAATGAAAGCTGTAGGATCCAGACAGGACATGTCTGAGCTGAGTGAAATCACAGACAATAAAGAAACAGTAAAGACCAGTGTTTTGCAGTTAATTTTGGGAGAACTAGAGGAAATGAAGATAGGTTGTAATACCAGATTTAGTACAGTTAATAATCAGTTAACTGAAATAAGAACTGAAAACAACATCAAAATGGACAAAGTACAGATAGGCCAACTTAGTAATCATTTCAGAGTTAAAAAATGGGTTGTCAGAGGGGTTAAAAAGTGTGAATGAAAAAGTTAATATTTTACAAAATAAATTTATTGTTTTGGGAGATGAATTGGTAGTTGAGTCAGCAAGACAATCATAGAATGTTGATGATGTCACACTTGAACAGAAAGCTGGAGCAGAATTAATGGGGCAAAATACCGCCAATTTAAACCCAAAAAATTTATATGTTGAAAACAATATGCAAACTAATGTAACTGTTTTATATCAACAAGTTTCAGTAGTTCAGGAAATTTATGTGAATGAAAGTGTGTGTGCAAACAATGGTATTGCGTGGTCCAACACTACTATCAAAAGTTTATCATCAGAAAATTTGCATCCAGTGAATTTCCTGCACCACCGCAGAGATAGTTTTGTGTCAGGCATGAGTGACAATCCAAAAATTAAATTTGTTAAAAGATGTCTTGAAGGTGAAGCTCTGTCATGGGTAAATGTAAATTTAAGTCAGTGAGAAATATATCAGAGTTTCAAATAAATTTTGCTCAGAAACTGAACTGGGGAGAATCAAAAGTGAATTTTTGAATGGTCCTAATTATAGGAATAGGGATGGCACTTCGAAAGAGTCTTGTAAGAATCAACTTAAAAATTTACCACACCTTGACAAACCATTTGACAAAATGACCTTGACTGATGCTCTTAAAAGGAGATTACAAGAAGGACTGCAGTGGGATTTAGTGCACAGACCTGATGACTGTCTTGAACAATTTTTACGACAGGCTGGATAGGGCAGTAGAAAGAAGTATTTACCATAATAATCGGAATGATAGAAATCACAATGGGAGCAGTTACAGAAACACGGATAATGGTAACTTCTATCAGGATCAAAATGTCAATAGCAAGAGAAATTTTGAATGTCAGCAGGATAGGAATAATGGGGATAAATATGGACATTTTAATAGAAGAAACAATCATAGAAGGAAGTACTCGGGGAATGGCAGTTTGTCTCAATGAAGGTCCACAGTTTTGGGGCAAGGATACATAACAAGTACAGGACCAACAAGCTACACTTGCTTTTAGACAATAACAACAGTGTTAATGATGTGGCACATGTATCTGAAATTGAACAGCAAGAATATCAGATTTCTCATTTATATTTTGATCAAAAGTTTTGGGAGACTATGTTTAATTATGGTGATGTAGGTTCTAATCACAAACCAGAATGCGAGAGTAGTGGGAATTTTGATGTAGTATGTACTAATGATTTCTTCTCTTGGTTGGAAAACAGTGTTGCTGATGTATGTAAACCAGGTGATGACTGTATTGGATCTGAACTACGTGGTATTTTTGATGTAGATGAGAATTACAGCTGAGAAATAACTGAGGTTGGTACGTCTGAAACTGGTGGCTTATTGCAAATGAATATAGGTGAGATAAGTGACTTTGATGGATATGAGACTTGTATTGTTAGTGATGTTGTTGATGAAGTAATTTGGAAGGAATGTGATGATGGTGAGTATCAGGTATTTGTGTAGTTTATGAATATTGAAGTTTCAGAGTTATTTGGAATGTGAAAGATGTTGCCAATACAGGTAAGATAAGTGATGTATGTGACATTGTAAGTGAGGATCATGGAATACCAATCCAGTTAAAACAGTTTTTCATTAATGTCATGCAAAGTAATGATCCAAATAGTAAAGGTGAGGCATCTACAAGCCTGGAGAATAAAGGTGAAAACTTTTTGAAATTTGTTTGGGACCAAATTGATGATAATGTAGATAAATGTGAATTCTGGAAAAAGTTGTCCATGGTTAGTCAGAATTTCCATCCCAATTGATGGAATGGAGTAAAAGAGGATCCAAGCAGGAAGTGTAATTTCGACAGTAATGTGTTTTGTGTTCCTACTGTAACAAGTGATGTTAGTTGGGCTGTGGAACCTATTCATTGTGTTCAGTCTTTAACCAACAACATGAGTAACCAAAGTAATGCTACAGTACCTGTAAAGTTGATAAAACCCTGCGAAGACAGTATGGATGAAAAGATTTGATGAAATTGAAAGTGATCTTTTGCAAGAAGTGTCTGACAGTAGAGAAGATGATTCAGATTTTGGGTATCCTTAAATTAAAATTAAGATTGATCAATGGGAAGGTAACTGTTTGATTTATAGGTAGCCTGATTTGTGGCGTATCTGAACAATTTAGAGACAAGAGAAAGTATAGTATAAAGTTTGTGCAAATGTCCATTGTATAAGGGGCATTCAAATGACACCCTGTCACTAGTTTAAAGTGATGGTGATGATTTTATTAACTTACAAATGTAATTATGCACAGCACAAATACTCAAAAACAGTTGTCAAAACTGTTGGCACATTTATCCCATTATGGCACTAGCCGGTCGATTCCATCCTTGAAGAAGCTAGTAGGCAGCTGTCGTATCCAGGCCAGGACCCTGTCACACACTTCATCATCCATTGTGAATCAATGTCCATGAATAGCTTGTTTTAGAGGTGCAAACTCATGAAAGTCGTACAGTGAAAGGTCGGGACTGTATGGTGAAAAGCCACGACTGTACGGTGGATGTTCCAGTGTTTCCCAATGAAACTGCTACAATTTCATCTTCACCGCATTGGCTGTGTGTGGATGGGCATAATCATGCAGGAGGATAATGCCATTGGACAACAGGCCTCAGCGTTTCGACTTGATGGCTCATTTAAGTTTCTGTAAAGTGGCTTGATAACACTTGGCATTAATGGTGTTTCCCTGTTCCAGGAACTTGACAAGCAGAGGCCCCTTGTGGTCAATAAAGGACATAATGACCTTACTAGAACTGGTGTGCATGGCATTTGATTTCTTTGGAGATGGTGAAGTTGCATGCTTCCACGCTTGCTCTGACGATTGCTGCTGTGCAGCCTCACTACATTGCTTTAAATACCATTTTAACAATCACTACCATTGTTAATTTATTACAAAATGTAACTTACAATTAAAAACAATTTCATCTAAACTAACTGCTGTTACATTTGTACAGGTTATAAAATATAATGTCAAATAACCTGCTATTTTTTATCATCAGCTTGGTTTTATGTGTGAGAATTGATTCACAATCTGATTTCAACAATTATTTTGATTTTACTGTATGGATTTTATTGCTAACATTTGTTCGGTGTATACACATCATGCTTCGCCAGATTACATAAATTAAATACACACATTTTCTCAAATACCGGAATTTTGTAATTTTGGGTGGTGTAACTAACAAGAGGTAAATATCTACATAATTTACAAGCATAATTAATTACAATGAATTACATAAAAATGAATAACGAATGAAATTACATCACTGGATAATGACTGTTATTTTAATTTGAATCATAATGAGGTTTTTGTGTTAGCAAATTTACAAATGGCAATTATGGTAAATAGAGGTGTTAGTTATTTGTGCTAACATTTCAACAGCCTCTTAATATTTGTTGCTAAACATTTATTACTTCAATTTCACAATCTGATATTTAATTTGGCATATGTACATATTTTTTTAATGACAACAATTTATTAACGATCTATTCCAGAATATTATATATGTATTTACAAAGAAGAATAGGTTTATGGACAAACTGAACTGAATGATACCTATAAAAATACACATAAAAGGCCCTAGGAAGCACTGAATCAAATTATAAATACACGGACGCATATAAAAAGGTGGTATTGGACAGTTCATAATGATCTTGGGGGAGGTTGCTGCATAACACTGGTCAACACTCATTTTCTTGCCAAGGATATTTGAGTGGCTTTAGGATGGGTTAGTGGTGCTGAGGACGAATATAGCAACCATTTATGCAGTTTGGCTCTAGTTTTTGAGATAATGCATGATTTATTCAAAAAATTAGAAAAAATTGCTAATACTGAACTCGAGCGCTACAAACTACAATGAAAAAAGAAAATAATCTTTATAAATAGCTTCTATGAAAACCTGATAGGCATTTGTCCGCGTATAAAACATAATTGAAAAGTTTCTCTATAAGTATATCATTTTCCGTCCATGACGAACCGCTTCCTGCACGCTTTCCTTTTATAGGTCTCTTCAGAACAGTCACGTTGCAGATTCCAGCAATAATCTGCCATCATATGCCTGTCCCATCTTCCTTTATATCTTTCCTCTATTCCTTTCATATCTTGATGGAACCGCTCTCCTTGTTCCTCACTGAAATCACCTAGATTACGAGGAAATCGATCCAAGTGGCTGTGAAGGAAGTGCAATTTTATGCTCATGTTAGCTCCTAAGTTTTGAAAGTTAGTGAGCATGTTTTTGACCAGTTCCTTGTAATTGGGAGCTTTATGATTGCCCAAAAAACATTTTACAACAGCGACAAAACTGTTCCAGGCCGATGCTTCAGTGACAGTCATGACACTTGTAAAATTGGTATCGTTGATGAGCCTGCGAATTTGAGGACCATCAAATATTCCTGCCTTAAGTTTTTCACTACTGAGTCCAGGGAACGTATTGCAGATGTATGTGAAGCAATTACCATTTCTGTCTAAAGCTTTGGTGAATTGCTTCATTAGTCCTAACTTAATATGTAATGGTGGAAGAACAATCTTGTCCCTACTAACCAGAGGTTCATTAATGATGTTTGCTTCACCAACAGCCATATGTTCCCTTGGAGGCCATGTTTTCTGCTTCCAATGTTCGTGCTTTGCCCTACTATCCCACATGCAGATAAAACATGGGTGCTTTGTGTATCCACTTTGTTGTCCAAGCAAGAAGTTCACCATTTTCAAATCAACACAAATCAACCACTGGTGCTGCATATACTGAATTTTCTGCAGAACCATCTTGATGTTAGCATATGCTTCACAAAGTTTTGTTGAGTGGGCAATTGGAATAGATGCGTAACGATTGCCATTGTGTAAGAGAACACATTTTAAACTTCTAGTGGAACTGTCTATGAAGAGATGCCAGTCCTCTGGTCTATATTCCGGCAGCCCCAATTCAAGAAAAAGTCCAGGTATATTGCTGCAATACACTATAACCTCTTCTTGGTTGAAGTATGGAAGAAGGTTTTCTTCTCTCGTCCGGTAAGCTGTTATTTTAACACTTGGATGAAGACAGTTCTTTTCCTTAAGCCTGGATGCTAAGAGTTCTGATGCTTGCTTTGAAAGATTGAGTTCTCGTATCAAGTCACTGAGCTCCTTCTGGTCGAACTGCTGGGGTTGTGTCTCACGTCCTTCGTATTCCGAACCACTACTTGTACATTCCTCGCCGTGCACATCGTCATCTGATGATGTTAGCGTGGGTAATGTTGTGAAGGTTGGTACAGGAACATCATTGCTGTGCACCACCGGTCTTCTTGCTGACTCCAAATCGGGATATTCCCACTTTCGTTTTTTGAACCTATTAAAACCTTTCACATTAACAATGCAAAAATAGCAATCATCTGTATGGTTCTTCTGCTCTCGCCATACCATAGGCACTCCGAAGTTTAATATTTTCCTTTTTCGTTTTGTCCACTGCCGTAAGCACTCCACACAGCATTTACAAACTTTATGGGGTGCCCACGCCTTGTCTTGATCTCCAAGTTTAATTCCGAAATATGCCAGATACGCTTCCTTCACAAAATGAGTGATATTCTTCCTGTTCTTTTGAAGAACGTATTCACCACAAATGTAGCAGAACTCATCTGGATGGTTCACGCAAAGACGGCGTGAAGACCTCATGTTTTCCTAAAACAAAATTGCACAAATACTACATATTATGCAGAACTTTCTTGTATTTGCATGTCAATCACATCCAACAAACATCATTAATTGTTTTGTGTGAAATGAATACTCACCTCTTATTTGCTACGTCACGATGAAAAGGTTCTATCTCCTTGAAGCTGCACTGCACATGTGTGTGACTTTCGACCATCGCCATTTTTCTTGTTTACACTGAACGCTACCTATCGGCTGTTGCGGGGATTACCTCGGCCAACAAATGAATGTCGAGTACCGCCGAATTCAAATCTGCACAACCCTCAATATCTTCAACACACGCACCGCACAACAGGACTGAACACATGCTGACAGTGTGATGTTTGCATGATGTAATCCTCAACCACACAGATGCACTCCCTGAGCACAATTGTTTAATAAAGATAGTACAATATCACTAATTAAAAAACAGGTAGCAAATACATTACACCATATATGGACCCTGCAGTCGATATTATCCACATGAAACTCTCATTTCCACAAATAACCTATATCTCAAAAACCAGAGCCAATTTGGAAAAAGTACAAATATACTCGGAATGAGTATCATAACAATATCCCATTTTCGTTCAAACTTCCCTGGCAACGAAAAAAAAAATTTATTTTGTAGAGCTGTGTAATAGTCTCCTGTGACAATATGCAACAGAAACATTGCAAATGACTCAAAGACAGCACCATTCGAGTACTGGACTGTTTGGAAGTCAGGTGGTGGGGAACTCATTATGAACAGATTTTTTGAAAGTTCAAGTGTTGATGGATTATGGTGTGGGTAGTGCTCACGCTAATATCCAGTAACCAATGGACCTCATCCACAGAGATTCTGCAGTTGCCCAAGAGTAAAGCATTCACTTCAACAGCCATTTCTGGTGTGATGACACGATGAGCCTGTCCAGGACGAGCACTGTCTTCCAGTGACTCGCGCCCCTCAAGAAAACATTTGCACCATTCCACAACACTTGAATGACTCAGATGTACTCACCATACACATTGATACATTTCACAGCCTCCAACTTCCTTCCGCCACCAAAAATTGAATCACTCCTCGTTCTTCCTGCGTACTCGCTTGCATGTTCGGTAGTGGGTGATAACTTGTGTGACCACCTTCTCTTCGACATGAAACCATACTGGTACTATGCAACATCAAACGGTGCACACAACACATCGGTCTCTCTACCAATAGATGGCACCATCATACCCCCAGTTACATGGTGCCACCTTATGTGTAATGCAAAGATAGACACACTGAGCAGGTTTCATTTGAATGAACCTCATATGTGTAAAGATAAGAGGAGCTACCGGCAAGCAAAACAAACTGGTAAAGATTCAGGTACTGTTAACTTTTAGTGCATAAGACCTTTGAACATGGATGCATAATGATCCGTAGTCTGGAAGAAAATGAACACTTTGTTCGCAGGTGCATACAGCTATGTAATTATATTTTGTTGGTCAGAAATGTAGCATGTAAGATAATATGATTTCTAAAGTTCTTTCTTATCTATGGACTCAGTTTAAATCTGTGCAACACTATATCTTCAGGTTCATACAACTATAGAATTATGTTTTGTAATAGATTTGTGCTTTAGAATTTGATACATATAAGCTATGAGACTAAATGAGAAGATTATTTTACAGTTTTGAAATGAGACAATGCCATTAAATATCCAGTAACAAATTTTCTTAGCTTAGAATAGTATTAGGATTAAATATTCTTAATATTCATATGTCCTCTGCAGAGAATAATTAAATCTGTCATTAACTTTTTTGGGTAAGTATGGGTGTTCTTGTCAATTGAGTGAAGACTCATTTTATTCATATGTACTGATAGAGTAGCATGGAGAGCTGCATCAAACCAGCCTCAGGACTGAAGACCACAACAACAACAACAACAACAACAACAACAACTGTAAAAATTAGGGATAGCATCTGTGTATATTGCCTTACTAGTTCAATGTTTTCATTGCATTTAACTCTGTTTGTTGAAGTTTCACATGTGAACACTTTTTAATCCATTCATACATAAAGCCTGTATACCCTTTTTCTTTTTTCCAAATATGTATAGGCGGAGCATATGCCATGTGATGTAAGGTGGGTATTGAACAGCATATTTAGTAAACAAAACAATGTTTTGAATGCTAGACAGGAAGTAACCTTTCCATTGGAGTGTGTGATGAAAAATATAGGGAGGAAACTGAAAGATGTGGATGGATCCACTCCCACACTCCTGTACGGCTGCATCCTTGCTGGTCCTGTTGACTCACAAGACATCATAGGTACTGGGTACTGTACTCAATCATCTCTCAACTACATCAGTATTGTGACTGAAATTTGTAAATTGTTAGCCAAGAAATTATCCTATATGAAGAATTCATGGAAATATTTGTTAAGTAAAGTCGTCACTGCCGTGGACAGTGTAATAGCACATTAATGTGTGTTTCTTCAAGTAGGGAGTTAACTTCCCAATACATTAGGGAACTTTATACCAGTATGTATTTTTTTATCAATTGTAAATGAATTTTCTAGGATTTTTCTAGGATTTTTCTAGGTCAGTTTGTATGAACAATTAGCAAATAGTGTGGAAGACACGAGTCTAGAGAGTAGAAGAAAATGTATACATTTCCAATTTCACACACTGATTTTTTCCTCTAACTACATGATTATGTCATCATTCAAAGCTATTTATGACTCTGATTACCTGTATTTATCCTGAGTACTGCATTATTGTATCTCAATGGAATTTGAGTTGTGGGCAAGCTCCTGCTTAACTCTGTTTTGGGTATTTATCCTGAGTACTGCACTATTGTATCTCAATGGAATTTCAGTTGTTGGCAAGCTCCTGCTTAACTCTATTTTGGGTACCCCTGGTCATCACAACTGTGTGTGTGTGTAATCAAGGAGAGCATGCAACTATTGATTGAGGCTAGAAGCTTTCTATAATTACTCTTTACATATGACTGAACTTACTGATTTATGATTCAGAACTTTATTCATTTTGTTGTGTCGAAACATTTCTGTTGGTGTGTACTCGGTGTGGTTTGGATTCACGGGTCGGTCATCACATCGTAAGCTTAGGCCCTAATATTTTTTCATTATCTTCTTCTCTCATGAGTCAGCATATCCTTAAATACTCTGGTTTATGTTGCTAATTGATTTTGTGTTACATTCCTACTAATGATTGAGTATATTCTTCTGTTCTGTACCCGTTGTTGTGAATTTTTCGAGTCGGCCCAGTCATCATACAATTAGGCTCTGATGTTTTTCTTCTTTTTTGATGGTTTTGGAGGTGTGACTTTATAGATGCAAACTTGCAATTTGTAATTCTAATAATTACCATTGTCTCTGCACTCATTTCTATAGTTTTATGTTGTAATGTTGTAGTTCTGAATTTGTATCATTTTTCTTGTGACAGTATGTTACACAGATCTGAAAATATGAATGCCAAATCTTCATATATGTATAGATTATGACTTATATAGTAGATATTTTTCTTATGTTTTCTGTAATATATTATGTATCATATACTTCTATACATCTGTATTCCATCTTTCGGCATCATTTTGTTCACCGTCTGGCAAACCTTATAGTAGATCACAAAATACTGCAAAGACTCTTTGTCTTTAAATATGTCTGCTTGTGTCTGTATATGTGTGGATGGATATGTGTGTGTGTGTGTGCGAGTGTATACCCGTCCTTTTTTCCCCCTAAGGTAAGTCTTTCCGCTCCCGGGATTGGAATGACTCCTTACCCTCTCCCTTAAAACCCACATTACTTCGTCTTTCCCTCTCCTTCCCTCTTTCCTGATGAGGCAACAGTTTGTTGCGAAAGCTTGAATTTTGTGTGTATGTTTGTGTTTTTTTTGTGTGTCTGTCGACCTGCCAGCACTTTCATTTGGTAAGTCACATCATCTTTGTTTTTAAAAATAAAAACTGTCATATACTTTGATGAAAGGTCCAGTGATTGCATATGAAAATGAAATTAACAATCTGTAGTAGTACAGCTATGCTTAAATGCTATGGAGGAAATATTTTGTTCCACATGCACAAGATTCAGAAAATATTTGTAAGTCTTCCTGATAAGGCACTTTTTTCATGAATGCAGTGATTGCAGTGTAGTTTGTTTCTGGGGACTTCCACGTTTATGAACACAAAAGGACCATTAAGTTATATGTTGAAACACATCATGTTATATAGTGGAAGGTGGGGTAAAGTGACCGGGGAGGGAGAAATGCCCAACTCATATTTTTTGCTGTGAACAGTGTTGTTACCTGCCAGTAAGTGGTTGTATTAGTTCTAATATACAACATCATTGTTGTCAGTGAGTTTCATAGAGGAAACTTGTTCCATTACCTTATATAAAAACATTTCTGATTTTCAGTTGTCTGATATAAACTAAGTCATTAGTAATATTAAATAAATGACAGATTATAATATGAAATTCTTTTTGTTGTGCCAATCTGTAGCCCAATGGTTATCTTTATGGTGAGTAGCAATCTGATTTTTTCCTAATACTGTGGATATTCCAACCTGGAGTTTCCATTGTTTGACTAAGTCAAACAATGTTTGTTGTCTTGCCACCTCACTTAAAGTGACCAGTTTTTACAATATCAATGCCTGAAGAGTGTTGTCAACAAATGTAGTTGTTTCTTTTTGTTTCTGTTCATTTGATAGGTCCCTCTGTGAACTACTAATGCCGACATGGTATCCAATTTGGAAGTGTGTCCACACTACTCGTCAGGCAAAGTGACCAAGGTGTTTACCCCAAAGAGAGTCAGTTACTTTCATATATTACCCATAACACTACAGATCAGACTTACTCCTAAACCCTTTTGTATATGAAGCTATCATCTAACATCTTGCCCCTTTGTGGCCATTGTGAATTCACTAATTTATACTACTTGAAACATTTCTGTTCTGCTATATTCGGCCTAATACAAAAATCCAATCAGAAATGATCTGCTTCAATCACTTGGTATTGTTTAAGTTACTAGGACATCAACACATCTAGAAAATATGTCTGAAAATCAGAACGACAAACAAGTGATGCAGTTGCAACGGTACTGGCCACATCAACTGAGACAGGGAAAAGTGGCAATATTACAAGTCCTATGAAAAATGCATGTAGTCATTATATAATATTTTCTTATTAACTTAAAAATTTTTAGTGTCTTGCCTTGTAATATGTAAATACAAAATGTGTAAGAAGCAATCTTCTGTCAGTAACCATGGTTTGGTGAAACATCACTTTCCCTTAGTGTGGTTACTTTACCCCACCTTCCCATATTCATCTACCTCCATAACTGAATGATGTGCTTTTCATTATTCCTGATATCCACATCACATTTTTATTGACAAAACACAACAGTTAGATACATATTTTTATGAATTATAATTTTAGCTATGAGTAACAATAAGGTGCTGCTTAAACTATACTTAATATAGCACAATTTCCTCCCTGGACTAGTTGCATATTATACTGATTTACATAACTCTTAATTGTGAAGATTATGTAGAAAATGCAAAGTACAACTAACATTCTAATTAACATATTTGAGATATACACTACACTCAGTAATCTGCAAGAACATAGTCTTTCTCATTTACTTTAAGTAACTTGCCTGTCCCTGTAGTTAATTTTTTTAAATTACCATATCTCTGGCTTAGCCACAAGTAGTATATAAGACATAGATAAAACAAAAAGAAGCCAATATATGTAGCTAATGCTGTGAGTGAAGCTATTGGTGTAATTACATGTGGAGTGGTTCGATAATAAAATTTCTGACATAAGCCTCTATAGTAGACAGAAAAATATGTGTCATCCTCACACGCTGATAAAGCTGGGCCTATTATATATACAGGTTCTCCTTCAATATTGCCTCCAGGCCCATAATTGCAAACAAGGGTGTCTATAACGTCAGCCTCATACTTCATTCGAGTGTAACCACAGCCCACAGCTTCTGTCCTACCCCACACCATCTGTGTATAGGAGCTGTATGATGATTCAGGGTCCCTGAAAAAAGTATTTATTTTATTCACTGGTTTCAATTATGTCATGTACACAGTGTTTAACATTCAACATATCAGTATCAAACAGCTTTTGTTAGGATTTATAAAGGAGATGTTATTGTAGTAATGAAAAAAAGATTGTCACTATGTTGCAATGATTAAATTAATTTGAAATAAATACAATTCTGTATAGTTTCTAATCCTGAGCCACTCAACATGCCAAAGTGAAAGAAATCAGAATGATACACTCAAGCATTAGGTGACAAAAGTCATGGGACACCTGATATAGTGCAGCAACTCTACATGGCATGGGCCCAACAGGTTTTAGGAAGTCCCCTGCAGAAATATTGAGCCATTCTGCCTCTACAACCATCCATAATTGCGAAAGTGTTACCGGTGCAGGATTTTGTGCATGAACATACCTCTCAATTATGTCCTATAAATGTTAAATGGAATTCATGTTGGGTGATATAGGTGGCCAAATCATTAGTCAAGTTGTCCAGAATGTTCTTCAAATTGATTGTGAGCAATTGTTGCCTGATGATATGATGCATTGTCATCTATAAAAATTTTATTGTTGTTTGGGTACATGAAGTCCGTGTAAGGCTGCAAAAGGTCTCAAGTAGCCAAACATAACCATTTCCAGTCAATGTTCAGTTGGACCAGAGGATCCAGTCCATTCCATGTCAACACAGTCCACACCATTACAGAGCCACCACCAGCTTGCACAGTGGCTTGTTGACAACTTGGTTCCATGGCTTTGTGGGGTCTGCACCACAACTGAATTCTACTATCAGCCTGTACCAGCTGATATCGTCTGACCAGGCTATGGTTTTCCAGTTGTTTATGGTCCAACTAATATGGTGATGAGCCCTGATGAGGCTCTGCAGGCAATGTCATGCTGTTAACAAAGGCACTC